>NC_081213.1:3367423-3967423 GCF_902713425.1 Acipenser ruthenus
GTCTTCTCATTTTATTTTGCATTGTACAATGTACAGTATGTTTAAAAAAAATAAATAAAAAAATAAAAACTGTATTAGAAAGTTTGCTGTTGTTGAAGAGAACAGTATGTGCCCTTCACTGTTTTACTGTTTGTTCTATTTTTTTTTTTTTTTTTCTGTTTTGTGGTTTGTCTGTCTTATTTTTTAATTAAATTGTTTTTTTTTAAGTTTGGTGCCTAGAATACTTCATGTTTGATAAAACATTTAGGTTAGATGTATTGTAGCTAAAAAAAAAACGTAAATTTAACTTAACAAGAATACAATTAAGAAGTTAGCTATGTAGTGCTACAGTACAGCAAATGCCTTTTTGTTTTTGTGGTTTATTATCTTAAATATGTTTTATTGTTTAAACTGTTCTTTTTATTATTGGTTGTGGTATAAATGTTTTTGGCACATTTCTAAAGAAGAAACAAAGCACTGTTAGTCATTGTCTGCATGCTGTTATGGTTATAAATGATAACATCTGCAGCTAATTTAAGATTTTTTAACGTATTTTATTTTTTCCGAAGATCAGGAAAGGTGTGTGTTGGGAAGCATAATGCCAAACAACAAATATTGAGTAGTTTAATAATTTAACAATGTTCAATATTGGCATATAGCCATTATGTGTTAGGGCTAACACACTCATATTTTAAAACTGTATGGGATGTATGTACCCAGTATTGGCGCAGCATTTGCTGAATAATTGCTGGAATAGCTCAACGGTGTCCTCTTGTGAAAACTAAGTAAACTGCAGCCAGTTCATTCATCAGCTTTTATTTCTAGAAATAATCAGAACTTTTAGATATTGCAAAATAAACAGGAACCTAGAAGTCGGATACCTAAAATGCATTAAGTGCTTACTTCATCTGGCTTTACAGCTTACATTTTACACCTTGAGAAACAAAACTTCATCTGCTGGAAAGAGCTGTTTGGTACGCTGAACATTTAAAAAATCTATTTTAGACATGCTGCTGTGTTAGAAAGCAGAGACTCAGGTTGTTGATAGCAGCAGCATTTAGAACGTTACAAATGGCATTTAATGATAATACTCTGCTGTCACTCTAAACTGGGAAACACAGCTATTCATTAAGTTTTCTTCTCCCCCCAGTTCTAGATCGCGCTCTCGCTCAAGGTCTCGCTCCCCGCCCCACAACAGGGAGCGGAACTACCCAAGGGAGTATCAGAACAACAACCGCGAGTTCAGGGGGTACAACCGCGGCTACAGGAGGCCTTACTACTACCGCGGACGTGGCAGAGGATACTTTCCACGGGGCCGATTCCAGCGGGGTGGAGGCTATGGCAATGGCAATTACCGGCCCAACTGGCAGAACTACCGGCAGCAGCAGCCCCAGCAGCAGCAGCAGCCGCAGCACCATCAGCACAGCCCCAGGAGAGGGCGCTCTCGATCCAGAACTCCCAAGAGAAGGTCTGGAAGCCCGAGATCCAGGAGCCGATCCAGATATTCTGACCGCTCTTCCTCTGGCCACTCGAGGAGGTCCAGGAGGTCTTCCTCTTCTGACTCCCGCTCCTCCTCTCGCCACAGCCGCTCCGGATCTTCCAAACGGAAGACCGTAAAGGGGCAAGAGCAGAGCGGGGCAGCGGTTTCTGCGGCCATGGAGTCCCAGATTGCCGAGTCCAAGGATGAGGGGTCTTTAAGCACCGCCAACAACGAAAACGCGCCTGAGCTGTCCTCGGGTAGCTGGCAAGGCTTGACAACTTACGATACCAGCCCTAAGCGTGCCAGCCCGGTGGTTCGCTCTGCAATCATCGTGAGTCAGAGCGCCGCCACAGCACGCCCCAGTCCTGCTCTGCAGTCTATCGCAGTCAGGCGCCCAAGCCCGGCTCAGAGAGGCTCACAAAGCCCATCCCGATCCAGTGCTTCGGCACCGAGCCCAGCCTTGCGCAGTGCCTCTTGGCAAAGCTCAGGCATAGGCTTATCTAACAAGAGCCCTCCACAGAAACAAAGTCCCTCGGCAGTTTTTTCAGGCTTTGGATTCTTTTCGAAGGAGGAGAGCAGCAGGGCAGGTGACACAGGATCTGCTGTTCCTTCATTTAAAAAGTATGTGTTTTTTTTATTTATTTTTTATTCTTGATTTCATATCGCCTGTAAAACAATGTAACTTATCTCACTGTTTACAGACATGAAGTGCTGTTGCTGCACTATTACTTTTACCACATGCATGCAAGTAAATGGCTCATCAGTACGAGGAATTGCTTGTTCCCTGGTTTTCCCATTTACTGTACTGTAAATATGCAAGTATCTGGATTTAGCAGGAGCTGCAAGGCACATCTGTTAACAGTATTAAGCGGGTGTAACTGAGGTGGGAGTACATTTAGGATTTTTTGAGCCCCTTGGGAATTTTGCTTTGGTGTATTTTGAACGTTTGCCTTTATCATTCAGCAGCCGTGTACTGCTGTACCATTTACAATAAAGCTAGTACTATACTAGGCCTCCGTGATGATTCAAGCTTAAGAACACATTTTAATCCAAATGGTACATTAATACACAGTTGAGGACTAGCAAAGTCTTAGGAAGGACTTGTATGTTTCAATTTATCTTTCTTTTTTTTTTTTTTTCTTAGGACTTTATGATAATATATATTTTTTTTTTCAATTTTTCGTTCAGCTTCAAAGACCCATGGAAGACTTATTTTATTATGGGAGCTCTAGTCCACAACTAAAAGTTAATTAACAAAGCAAAAGTATGACGGCTTGTTTATGCATTAGATACACATGATGGGCAATCTCAAATGTTTAGGAGAGGTCTAAGTAAATATATAAGTAAGTATGAGACTTTCATGTGAATAAGATAATGGCCATTATGTGACATGTCCATTACAATAGACATCTTATTATCTGGCCTCTATACTGTTTAGCTAGCAAACAAAAAAATGCATGAATGATTGGTATATTCTGTATAGGCAATTAAATTACTTGGTTATTGTAAACAGCTAACATTACAAACTTGCAGTGACTTATTTACTGAGCTTTTTTGAGATGCTGCACTTTTTCTCTTGAAAGAAGTCTGTCCTATCATATTGATAAAGCTTAGAGAATACAAGAACACTGTTTTAAAAAATAATTATCCCTTGAAGATCAGCTATACTTCTGTTTCTGGCTAGAGTGTCCTCTCGCACTCAGAATGTGACATGCCTACATTCTAAACTAATTGCACTAACAAACATTTTTATATTTGCACAACATCTACCTCTGGTCATATAGAGTGTGTTGTCTTTTGCCGATACAAAACGTGTGAGATGTAACACTCAACAAAAGCAAGAGGTAGTGCAGATGAATGACCTTAAAAGCACCTTTTAAAAGTGTCCCCCCCCCCCTTATTTTAATTTAACAGGTACATGGAGGAGCAGAAGAGTAAAACTCTTTTGCAGGAATGGGAGAACGGAAGAGAGAAAGACCAGAAAGCAATAGATCTAGAGCGGGATAAAGGGAATGGCAAGGCAGGAACCTCCGAGAGAGGGGCTGCCAACATTACTCTCAAGTCCGAGTACTATGGCAAAAGCGAAAAAGAAAAATACAAACACAGCAACGAGACTGAGGAAGAGCATGAAAAGAGATACAAAGTTAGGAGCCAAAAAGAGCGCGAGCTTGAGGAGGATCCTAAGTTCAAAGGCAAAGTCACTGTCACTGCCAGCAGAGGTCAGGACGCGCTTGATGAGCGGTTTAATAAGTGGGAGGAGTTTGCTTACTTCCCCACCACTAAGGAGAAGCCTAGGAAAGTGGAGGATGAGGATGGTGGTGATGATGATGTTGAAGATGAACTTTATAGGAGCATGAAGGAGGAGAGAGCAGTAGCTGCAGCGAAGAAAGCAGAGCCAAGCGGCTACCGGGGCTTTTCTCCTGAAAAGATCCCAAAAGCCAGTAGGTACAAGGAGAAGCCAGGGCCGAGCCCATCCACACCTCCCAGGAGGAGCTCTGAGAACAGAGAAAGGGAAAGGCTTGTGGCCAGGAGGGAGGAGAGCCCACCCAGAGCGACCCCTCCAGCTTTTCCTGGTTATCGGGGATCTGAAGTCAAATTGAGAGTGGATCCTTTCCGGGAGGAGAGTGCAGGGTAATTGTTTATTTTCAATTAAACCTCTTGTAGATGAATATCAGAATGGTGACTTTATTTAATAAGAGTCTCACGCAACTTTGACAAAACTAATAAGCAAAAAAACAAACAAATGGGCTTTGGTTTGGATAATGATGCTAAGTAAAGACTAACTTGTGATTTTTCTACATGATCGCAAGGAGTAGGGGTGATTTGTTAAGCTAAGATGTTGTTTCAGGTTATGTGAGTTTATGTTCTTTCTTTTTTCTAGCTGCTCTGGTGTATTGGCAAATGAACGCCGGCTCTCTCGTGATCTTGTGCATCCCAGCAAGCAAGATCAGGAGTTCCGCTCCATCTTTCAGCACATTCAGGCTGCCCAGTCCCAAAGAAGTCCTTCAGAGCTCTTTGCGCAACATATCGTCACCATAGTTCATCATGTTAAAGGTAATTGATTACTGGACACCTCGCTTTCAACCTGCAAGACGGGATTGAGTAGCAAAGTCCTTTACCAACAATATGCATTACTACTGAATATTCATTACATAGTCTGATAGTCTTGTCTGTGTGTGTACGCATGCGAGAGTGTAATATATACACATTTTTGGCTTAAGTGCATGACATCCTAATTTATAACTGTAAATTTCAATAATGACATCACTTAGGTGAGCCTATGGAAATAATGAATAGTGATAGAGACAAAGTTTGGCCACATTTCAAATGTAGTTCAATAAATTCCTTTCTATGGCAATAATTCCTTGCAAACTTTATCAGGTGTCCTAAGTATCACACTCCATTGGGTTAGGAGATTTTAACCTGATACAGAACCAAGCCATAGTCATAGGTTATTCACTGTTCAAAGATATAAATCCATGGAAGATGTGTTTTCTGGTGTACTGCTGGATATAAAGCTGTTTTGATTACCATTCTATCAAAGGAAATAATTCCTACTCTGCAGTTAAGATGCTAATTAAAGTGGTATATCTGTGTTCTTTCCCCCCACTATGCAATGGTAAGTTTTAGTCCTGTTTGATGCACACTAATTTCTCTTTGAGTTATCCTCAATGCAATACCTTAAGTCTGATTTGGTGTAAGTTAAAGATAAGCCTCCCTCCTATATTGCAACAGAAAGACCCATGCATGTAATGTGATACAGATGACACAGAATTGTTTAATTTAATTTTTCTGTATTTCCTTTTTTGAAATCCACAGCACAACATTTTGAGTCTTCGGGGATGACGTTAAGTGAACGCTTTGCCTTGTACCAAAGAAAAGCAGCTCAAAAAGAGACGCCCAAGACACGAAAGAGCCCAGAAATTCACAGGTAGGAACTTGCATAAGGAAACCTAAGACACTGGACATCTTGTTATCCCCTGTGATGGGGGTATGGTGGAGGCGCCTGTCACACTTTTAGCTATATCTTGAGAACCAGTCATCCAATGGTAATGAAACTTTGCATGATTTATTATTTTTTTATTTTACTAATGGTGTCCTAATATGTTCCAATAGTGTTACTAACTTTTTTTTTTTTTTTTCCTAGGATAATTGATGTTTCTCCCAGTGCTTTTAGGAAACACCTACACCTGTTTGAGGAAATGAAAAGCTCCAGGGAAAGCAGTTACAAGGTGACCGGATGTTTAAATGAGGTCTTTTCCAAATAGCCGCTTTGGGAGCAAAGCAAAATATATTCACAAGACAGAGTCCTGTGTTAGATGATCTTAAGTTTGTGTTTTTCTTTCAAAGGAGATGCATAAATCTAAAAAAATGAGCGACAGTCTGTTTGTTTTGTTTAAATATACCCTCAACCTTTGTGATATGGTTATACTGTGGTACATGGCCACCAAGTCAATTGAGGTGAGCTTGAGGGGGAAAAAAATGGAATGAACTTTGACCCAAGTATCCAAGCTGACAGAGGAATCTTGTCAATGTTGTTGTAAGTATTTTTAAACCAAATGACTCTAAACCCTCCTACTAATCATTTCACTTGATATAGACAAAGGCATGCAAAACAGTGGAATGGTCAGTCATTTCATTCTAAAATTCATTCCTCCAATGAGAGAATCTGTAGATTTCCACTTTGATATGGTGTTTATAGAAAAAAAATATCAAGTTAAAACACTGTCCCTTTGCAAGCTAATTGGTCCCTCATTATATCCTTCATGTATGAGGATCTTGGTTTCATAATATTTCAACGCATTGGATTACAAGTGGAAGAATTATTTTTTCATCGGTTTTATGTTTAGACATTAGAAATGATAAGGACCTGCAATATATCTGACGTGCAGCACTAACTATTCACCCTTTCCTCCCCTACTGGCTTTCAACCTCAAAAATAAAATAAAATATTACCAGCAGGGGGAGCTAGAGAATTGTATTCATTCACATGTTTATCTGCTCATAAAATACTGTCTTGCTAACATATGCAATGTAGTCATCTGTTGTTATATTGGAATAATATTAATATTGAAGACATAATACAGATTTATTTCTCAAAAATGCACACTAGTTGTACCGAGAATGTCTCAATGCAGCATCCAGTGATTTTAATCTAAAAACATATTTCATCAATTACGAGGGTTTTTGAAACATGGTATCCAATACTTGTTTCTGCCAGTTCAAAGAAGTTATTTGGACGTACCCTGAGATAACAACATATTCTGAACATTTCTTTTAACAGGGTGAAGATCCAAAAAACAAAGGTGACTCAGTGGATCTCCATCTTGATATTGAGCATCAGAAAAAATACTCCAGTAGGGAGCGAGAGCACAAAAGGGAAGGGATGAGAGATTCTGGAGACACAAGCCCTAGCAGAGAGAGATCCACTGAAAGAGCAGGAAAGCATCATAAGGAGTCCAAGAAGCTCAAGTATGTGCAACGTTAACTTCAGTGATACAGGGGGATTTATCAAGCCACTTGATCATTTGAGAACAGGGATTTACTCTTGTTTTTAACAAAAAAAGTTATACATTAAAAGGTCATAAAGAGCCTAATAAGCTCAAGTATGTACAGTGTTAACTTTCTTTTAAATGAAACAGGGTGATTATCAAGGTACTTGCCCTCTTTTTTTGAATAGCTGCTGTGTGAAAACTAACCAAACAAAGGATGTTTTCTATGAAGGAGTGTTGCAAGTACCTGTGAAAATGCTGCATTTTGCAGTATTTGGAAGATTTTAGTGCAGTTAATGCACCCTTGATGATAATCCTAAAATCTTGTTGCTCATCCTTGTTGCTCTACGGTTATTTAATTTTTTCCCCCCATAGCATCAGCACAGAACAATCATTCTAGAAACCTTTTGCAATGTGGGAATCTCTATGGGGTTTGTAAAGCATTTGTCATTAAGACTGAAGGTTTGGGACTGTACCATTATTGATAGAACTGCTTTCAAACATTTCGTTTGCTTGCTATCAGTATCATTTTTGTATTTCTGTGTTTTTGCAGGAAACGCAAGAAAAACCGAGAACGTTCCCGGTCTTCCTCGTCCTCCCACTCCTACAAAGGACGCGACTACACTGAGGAGGTAGAGGATAAAGAAGAAAACTTTGACAAGTCCCAGCTGGAAGCCCGGGATTTCAGTGGCCCAATGGAAAGGGGCAGAGCAAGAGGAGGCTTT
Organism: Acipenser ruthenus; assembly: GCF_902713425.1. Classification (NCBI taxonomy): domain Eukaryota; kingdom Metazoa; phylum Chordata; class Actinopteri; order Acipenseriformes; family Acipenseridae; genus Acipenser; species Acipenser ruthenus. Next base: position 3,375,100 of record NC_081213.1, read on the forward strand.
GTAAGTGAACATTGCTCTTTATACAATGATAGATCTGGTAATAGATTTATCTGACTGGACTGTTGATTTGAAAAGCAATATGTTTCCACAAGTTATATAGAAATCCCATTACCATTGGCTGTGATATTTGTTCTTTAATTGCAGCAGTTTAGGATACGAGGAAGGAGCTGGAACAGGGGGAACTATCCTGGAAACAACAGCAATGGTAACCCTCCAAACCCTCCAATGCCAATTATTCTAAAACGATCCAAGGAAGAGGAGTGGGACCCAGAGCACACACCAAAGAGCAAAAAATATTACTTAGTAAGTGGCTTTTGTATGCAGGATTACTTGAATGTTCTTTTTTGTTTTGTGGTGACACAAAACCATGAAGGCCAACCAGATCCCATACCAGAGTTTGGAAGTTCTTCTTTCTTTTTTTTTTTTCTTCTTCCAAGCATTATAGTAATGAATAATTGTTGTTCTTAAACCAGCATGACGACCGGGAAGGAGAAGGAGATAAGAAGTGGGCTGACAACAGAGGCCGTGGTCGAGGCACCTTCCAGCGAGGAAGAGGGCGCTTCCTGCACAGAAAGTCTGGCACCAGCCCCAAGTGGACCCACGACATGTTCCAGGGTAGTGGAGAAGAAGGAGAACTACAGGACGATGACAGCGAGACAGAACACAAGGAAGAGAACAAAATGAGCGCCACTGCTGCCACAGAGCAGTAGGCCCAGGTTCATTCACATACAGTAGTCGCAAAAGCCAACTCTTCCTTTTATTATCCGAGCCAGGAATGGCTACAGAACCTGCTTGACTTAATACAAACCGAATAGCAATGCGAATAAATTGGTGTATAATATATGCAGAAATCAATTTCATGACTGCCTATTTGGAGTCTTGTCACAGGAGAGCTTTTGGGTTTTTATCTTTTAAAAAGTCCTATTCCTTTAACTAGTATTTAGCATTATCCATGTACTCAGTGTGACATTTCAGGAAATTATTTTTGTCTGGGGAAACAAGGATGGGCTAAGAATAAATATGAGCACACCTCTTTGCTTTTTAATTGTTTTATATTTTTTTTGCATGGCTTAAGAAGGCATAACTTTTATTATTTTATTATTTTTTTGTTCCCCAGTCTAGTATAGTTTAACTGATGGTATACTTTCTTACTGTCTTTCCTAATACTATTGATATGAACTGGCAACATGATAACCACATCTTGAGCAGGTTTTGCAAATAAGAACTGATTGATTGCATGCTGGTCGGTGATTTTAGCTGTTAAAGACATTGATCTGAGACCCTTCCTGGGGTTAAGGGACCAATCTGGTGTGGGTCAAGTGCCTATCAAACAGGTTTGCTAAAAATTACTGTCTGAATGTAATAGACTATACATTTTGGTCACTGCCTATTGGCTATCAAAATGATTTATGATGATGGTTTTGTACATACTAAAATAAAATAACTCAACAGCTAAACAGTTGCTAGGTTTTAATGGCAAGAAGAAAAAATAGTTATAGTTTCAGAGACAACATTTAAGTTTCAACTAACTGTCCTAAGGTTAAACCATTTTAGGAATGTTACATTATTTTGTTTTTTTTGTTTTAAATAAATAAATCTGAATTTCTAAAAACATTAGGAACAGAGGAAGCAAGTCTGCACTCTTTAAATACTGGAGCCTTTTATCTGCTTAGTTTAAAAAAATTGGTTTTTGAATAATAGTTCTTGAAAAATATGCTCCTGTACTATTTCTCTTCGATATATTTCTTTTTATGTGAATTTAGTGTTGCAGGCATTGTGTTTGTTCAGTCCTTCTCAATCTGCTTGCTTGTTTGCAGTACATTTTCTTTCTCTAAAAAGTACTTAAGAGCTAAAGTCTAAAGTCCTCCAACCCCCCCCCCCCCCCCCCCCCCCCCCAAAAAAAAAGTAAAAATATATATAGTTTAGAGCCAAAAATAAAAATGTAATCAGCATAAGAAAAGATTTAGGAGCTGAAAAATTGGTGAATTTGGAGACAGTGAAAAAAAAAAGGGTTTTGAGTTGCAGTATGACTTTACCTGCACATATTTTACAATGCAGTTACACTAACTCGGTGTGTAGGCTTGGTTCTGTTCTGCATTTTAATGTACAGGATATGCTGTATGTAATGTGATTTGACATCTTGTAGCTTGCTTTTTTTTTATGAATGTCTAAAGTAAACAGCATCAATTTTTAATATACTGAAAACCTTTTGGAAAGATTTTTTCCAATTGCACAATAAATGTTTTTTTTTTTTTTTTTAATGAAAAATGTTGATTAAAGTTTTTTTTTTTCCTCCTAAACAGTGCTGGGGTCTCATTATTGTATAACAAAAATGCAACATCAGTAAAGTCTGGTCGATATAGTGAATGAGAGTACACTCTACGTACTGTCATTTTTAAAACCTATAAACCCATTGAGAGAATACAGGAGTCAGGATAGCACAGTTTTACCTTAAAGTACAGAGCAACAGTAAATCAGTGGGTGCTAAAAATTATATCGCTCAAACTCTCAAGAGAACAAGAGGGTTTTTTTTGTTTTTGTTTTTTTTTTGTTTTAAATCTATCCACCTAACTAAACAGCAGAAGTAAAAAGGGTTTAATTAGTGGGTGACACTTTAACTATAGTTGGTACCAAAATGATTTGCATGAACAGAATGTACCTTGGCAGAAATGCCAAGGCCAGATTTTTATTATTTATTTATTAGCAGACACCCTTATCCAGGGCAACTTACAATTGTTACAAGATATCACATTATTTTTTTTACATACAATTACCCATTTATACAGTTGGGGTTTTTACTGGAGCAATCTAGGTAAAGTACCTTGCTCAAGGGTACAACAGCAGTGTCCCCCACCTGGGATTGAACCCACAACCCTCCGGTCAGGAGTCCAGAGCCCTAACCACTACTCCACACTGCTGCCCAGAGGAAGAGGTTGGTTTTCTCATACAATACCCTAAAGGCTATGTGGTTAAGCACATTTAAAAAGAGAACTCAATACTGTTTCATACCAATTTACAAATGTGACATTGGTTTAACTGTTGATTAAGTTTACTACCTCTAAAACCCAGGCCCACAACAAAGACTGCATTAAAATAAAATATGTGAATATTCTGAGAACTGCAGCTCGTGAAGCTCAAAATACACAGTTCAAAAAACACACCCAGGATATCGGTCAGCTATCAGAACCTAGCCCTTAAATATTATGTCAACATGACCTATGCAATTCTATTGTGTCAATAGTGTGTTAATACTTCTACTGTTTACAAAAGTGACGTCTAAATTGGCATACAGCAAGATTACAGATTCTTAACCATTGTATGCTGGTTTAAAGCTGCAGTGTCCAGCCTGCCCAGTGAGCTTAGAAGTTACATATTCATTTTATATAAATCCTGTTTTCATTCAAATAAAGTAATAACACAATACAGAGTTAATGCTGTAATCCATGTCTCCAGAATTTTTGGCAGTTGCTAGTCTGCCCTGCTCGAGATAGGACTTGTGGCAAAATAATGGTCTGGCGTTTTGATTAAAATTATTGACCGCTCAAGTGATCTAGGGTTAAATTCTTTTCAGTACCTGCATTCCCAGAGGTGAAAATCCCAGTCAGCTGAGCCATAATCTTATCTGTTTGTACTTGCACAAACCTGTCCCACCTGTTTTCTCTTATTACAAACCCATCCTGGCTTGTTACGACTGGCCACGGGAACCTTTTTTTTGCAGTTTTACAACCAGGAAGCAGGGCTGCTGTTTCTCTTGGGCAACACTGGAGTTCTGTTTAATTTAGCATAATGATTTTTGGTGGATTTCTTATAAGCAGCAACTGAAGTTAACAAGCAGAAGCAGTCATGGGTAAGTGCCGTCTACAGTTAGTTACAGACTGGGGGTGTATGTATAAAGTTGCTCTTTGCACAGTGTTTTTTTAAACTGACTTTGAGATGCCTATCCTGCAAACAGGCTTGGAGAGGGCGGGTGTATTGCTTCTTTAAGGATCACGCATACAAGAATGGATTCACTGTCTTATGTACTAAATTAGGTTTTAAGATGCAGGTTCTCCAAGGTTTTTAACCAGTTCATTGTGATGTTGGGCATCATTAAACATGCTGTATTTAAGATCATACTGTATATAAATGAATCTGTATTTAACATCACTGTTCTATGACAAGGCATAGCATAGATCTGTAAATATGACAAACCTAATTATTATACATGTTTACTGTGATATGCTACAATAAGAGCAAAGTATAGTCCAGTGTATAATTAGCAGGAGTCAGGGATATTTCACTTATAGCACCTCAAATTCATGTGGCCTCTTTTGCATGCCCTCCCATATAATAATATTTCAAGAACTTACTTTTCTGACTTGTGTATAGGCTGCCTAAATAAATTGTAGAAAGAAGCCTTACATAAAGGAATTCAGATAAGTATTGAATATAAACGCTAAGTTTTGATACTGTTTCCATCAGCAAAGTAGTAGCCACAGTAACTTCTGTTTTTAATACTTCCTAAAGTTGTACTCCTTAAATTAAACCAAGGAGTATATAATATATATATATATATATATATATATATATATATATATATATATATATATATATATAAAATCGGTTTTATTTTGCTAAGTCTTATATGATCTTGGATACATGGAGTGATCTGGATAAGATAATAGCTACTCTTTCCAAAAGTAATATTATTATTTATTTCTTAGCAGACGCCCTTATCCAGGGCAACTTACAATTTATTTTTTTACATACAATTACCCATTTATACAGTTGGGTTTTTACTGGAGCAATCTAGGTAAAGTACCTTGCTCAAGGGTACAGCAGCAGTGTCCCCTACCAGGGATTGAACCCACGACCCTCCGGTCAAGAGTCCAGAACCCTAACCACTACTCCACACTGCAGTTCTTCTAAATATCATAACTAGGAGTCACTTTTATTTTTTTTTGGAAAGCTCAAACATTCTTATTGGTTTTGCTGTACATAATAAATCTGTAATTGTAAAATTCGTCGGAAAAACACAAATATCATACACTAGGTCATGCAATTTCATAACAGCATTAAGAAATGTTTCAGAACAAGAATTCACCTTGTCAAGGCTTGTCCCTTTGAGGTATCAATTCCTAACACTTTTATATCCTCACAGCTACACCATGTTTACTTTTAGGTTAATAATCTGTTTGCATTTTCATTATTAACCAGAATAAAGAAAATAAAGAAAATCAGTAAATTGTCCAGAGAGTTGCTGTACAGCCCCTCCACCCTATACTCCACCCTATACTGATGATTATACTGGTGAATTTCAGTGCTCATGCTAGCCAGAGAGATTTCCATTATTGCTCTGCTAGTGCACCTCAGTCCTACACTACATACCCCATGCTGTTCATTTCAGTTCACAGACTGTTCCAGCGTGTGTGTGTGTGTGAGACGGTCTTGTAATGTGTGCTGGTGGCTATACCACAAGCCCAAGTGAAAAGCAGAAGTAAGTAACCTGCTGAGCCACCTAGCTCTCACAGTCTCCCTGGGACTTGCAAAAGACATTGCAACTGATCAAACAGCCAGCAAGTTTCCCTGTAGAAAAAAACAAACAAACATTGCCTTAAGCAGAATGCTTCTTTTAAACACCCTTTGACCAGTGAAAACAAATAAAAAATACTCTCCATTTTTACAAAAGAAGATACAGGCCTCCTGTGGCACAGGCCTGATTCAAGCCAGTTTTTTCTTAAACACGGAGCAAGTGTTCTAGGTTTTAGGGTATTGATGCTAATACTTACACAAGTGGTTAAAAGGCCTTCCTTGACAGATATTTTAGTACTTGTTGCTGGTAAGCCGAAAGGTAATCTTTTGTATTGCAAAAGGACATTTGACAAAGTGATTGTACATTAGACTGAGAAGTTTCTCGCTGTGAATGAGTCAGCTGCACTGTAAACACTTAAAGCGATGACACAGAACAATTAGCCTGAGGCTTGAGGAAAGACTTCTTTTATGTCAAAAACCTTTTTTTAAAGATAGAAGCAAGCAGGACAGAATGTCTGGTGGGTAAGGGGCAAACAAAAATACCTGAAAGAAAAAAAAAATCTTTAAGCAAAGCAGGAGTTTAACCTGTTTCACAAAAAAAAGTATAACGCGCATTCATTTGCATATTACTGAGGATGATGAAGAGGGGTGTGTGGAATGCATCGAAGCGTCTTTTACTCCGGTGCGGAAAGCGTTTTAGGGTGTCCCTCTTTGCAGGCTTTTACTGCACTGTATTACAGCAGCTTGCCTTCATGCCTTGCAGAGGTGTTTGTTCTGATGGACTTCGAGGGCATTAACGATGAGTTGAAAATGAAAGCTGGTGATGTCATCAAGAACGTCAGGGCAGGAGCGGAGCAGGGCTGGATGGAGGGAGAGCTGAATGGCAAGAGAGGATTTTTTCCCAGCAACTTTGTCAAGGTACGAGAAGGTCGCTGATGGCGCCATGGAAACAAAATGGCCCTCAGTTTGCTGTTTTGAATTTTGCAACAATTCCTTATTATTTCAGCTTTAAAGAACTAATATATTGCTGCAGATATTAGTATGGGGTTTCTCTCTTTGTGTGTGCTTTTTCTGATGCTAAGCTATTAATAGTTATTTTACTCCAATACTTGATTATTTATTTCCCTTTTATTGTCTCTTATCTAAATTCACTTAGCTCGGTATGATTGAAACCTTTTCACCTGCTATAGCACACATGCACCGTTTTTGTTGGCTCTGTTCATTATTTATAGTACAAGTAATTGAGAGTTATTTATTTATTTAATTATTTTATATTACAGGAGATTCCCTCGTATTTAATGGGTGACCATCTCCGAGAACCAAGAAGCATTCGAAAAGGTGAGTACAGATCTTACAACACCTTGAAATGCTGTAGTGAGTTTCTATTCCATGTGTAAATAGCATGTACACGACCCTCCAACCAAGATCAGGAAAGCTTGTGCTGTGTTTGCGTTAAGTCAATGGACATTTCCAGTTACCCTGAATTAAAGGGTACATAAGGACCTTTTTATTTTATGGCTTCCCATGTACCCACATGGACCTCTCAGAACTCCATTTCCCATCATCCACATGCTCACTGGTAAATCCATCTCTGTTACATATGTGAGCAGGAGGATGATGGGAAATGTAGTTCTGAGAGGTCCATGCGGGTACATGGGAAGCCAATTTAAAAGTTTAAAAAAGTGGTCAAAATGTTAAAAAAAATTAATTAAAACAATACACACACTGTACGTAAACAGTTGTAGCAACACATGGGAACATGTAACACAATAAAATAAAAAGGTCCTTATATGGCCTTTAATATATACCTAATTATGGTGTAGAACAATACCACACATATTTTACATTTTTTTCATTGTCCCGAAGCAAAATCTGGTTTTGCAAGAATGAATTGTTTATTTCGTTACGTAAGTGGCACCCTTTGGAGTCCTGTTAGTCCTGATAATTGCTGAGTAATGTTTACCAGGATTCTTTTTTGTTTCTGTCACGTGCCTGGCTCACCCAAGCAATAAGCAATAAGCATTAGGCAATGCAAAGCTATCAAAAGAAAGGTTTTCATGTGACAGATCAGTTCTGCTGTATATAGATTTCACTTTGTTTCTGTGCAATTGCTGTGTCACAGTCTCTGCATCAGTCACAGTTACATAGCTGGTTTATTCAGGGACAATCCATGAGTAAACAGTCTCCCAAGGTGTGGTTTTGATTAACTGAATTAACCACAGTGTGTGATCTAACACAAACTGGGCCCACAATGGATTTGGTAAATGCATGTATCCAACTATTGTGCTTCAGCAATCATAGCTAGAATCAGTGTATTGAATGAATTTATGGTTTGGGTTTCACTGATGAATGGCATTGAATTGGATAAAAATAACCCTCCTATACCTAGAAATAAAAAACTCTGGTACCCCGGGGGTGTTTAGAATCCATTCATTTCCTAAACGTTTAAGCATTAAGATAAAACACTTCAACTTGAATGTACTTAGACTGTTGACTCCAGGACTACAGGATTTAGGTGTAAGAGACAGCTACAGTGCCTTGCGAAAGTATTCGGCCCCCTTGAACTTTGCGACCTTTTGCCACATTTCAGGCTTCAAACATAAAGATATGAAACTGTAATTTTTTGTGAAGAATCAACAACAAGTGGGACACAATCATGAAGTGGAACGAAATGTATTGGATATTTCAAACTTTTTTAACAAATAAAAAACTGAAAAATTGGGCGTGCAAAATTATTCAGCCCCTTTACTTTCAGTGCAGCAAACTCTCTCCAGAAGTTCAGTGAGGATCTCTGAATGATCCAATGTTGACCTAAATGACTAATGATGATAAATAGAATCCACCTGTGTGTAATCAAGTCTCCGTATAAATGCACCTGCACTGTGATAGTCTCAGAGGTCCGTTTAAAGCGCAGAGAGCATCATGAAGAACAAGGAACACACCAGGCAGGTCCGAGATACTGTTGTGGAGAAGTTTAAAGCCGGATTTGGATACAAAAAGATTTCCCAAGCTTTAAACATCCCAAGGAGCACTGTGCAAGCGATAATATTGAAATGGAAGGAGTATCAGACCACTGCAAATCTACCAAGACCTGGCCGTCCCTCTAAACTTTCAGCTCATACAAGGAGAAGACTGATCAGAGATGCAGCCAAGAGGCCCATGATCACTCTGGATGAACTGCAGAGATCTACAGCTGAGGTGGGAGACTCTGTCCATAGGACAACAATCAGTCGTATACTGCACAAATCTGGCCTTTATGGAAGAGTGGCAAGAAGAAAGCCATTTCTTAAAGATATCCATAAAAAGTGTCGTTTACAGTTTGCCACACGCCACCTGGGAGACACACCAAACATGTGGAAGAAGGTGCTCTGGTCAGATGAAACCAAAATCGAACTTTTTGGCAACAATGCAAAACGTTATGTTTGGCGTAAAAGCAACACAGCTCATCACCCTGAACACACCATCCCCACTGTCAAACATGGTGGTGGCAGCATCATGGTTTGGGCCTGCTTTTCTTCAGCAGGGACAGGGAAGATGGTTAAAATTGATGGGAAGATGGATGGAGCCAAATACAGGACCATTCTGGAAGAAAACCTGATGGAGTCTGCAAAAGACCTGAGACTGGGACGGAGATTTGTCTTCCAACAAGACAATGATCCAAAACATAAAGCAAAATCTACAATGGAATGGTTCACAAATAAACATATCCAGGTGTTAGAATGGCCAAGTCAAAGTCCAGACCTGAATCCAATCGAGAATCTGTGGAAAGAACTGAAAACTGCTGTTCACAAATGCTCTCCATCCAACCTCACTGAGCTCGAGCTGTTTTGCAATGAGGAATGGGCAAAAATGTCAGTCTCTCGATGTGCAAAACTGATAGAGACATACCCCAAGCGACTTACAGCTGTAATCGCAGCAAAAGGTGGCGCTACAAAGTATTAACTTAAGGGGGCTGAATAATTTTGCACGCCCAATTTTTCAGTTTTTTATTTGTTAAAAAAGTTTGAAATATCCAATACATTTCGTTCCACTTCATGATTGTGTCCCACTTGTTGTTGATTCTTCACAAAAAATTACAGTTTCATATCTTTATGTTTGAAGCCTGAAATGTGGCAAAAGGTCGCAAAGTTCAAGGGTCGCAAAGTTCAAGGGGGCCGAATACTTTCGCAAGGCACTGTAGGTGTACTAATTCTGCAGTTAAAACACCTTCTTCAAAGCTTACAGAACAAGGGGCAGACTCATAACCTTTACATTGCAAAACTACAACACCAGACCTGCAGGCTCTTGAATATTTAAAGCCGCAGTGTCTAATAATCATGCTTAAGTCTGCTTACAATGTTATTGCTTAGCTTAAAAGTTATTTGGTATGTATGGAATTATGAACGACTTAAAATTCAAGTACATGTTAATAAACTGTTATTGTTTTAATGTGTGTGGGAGACCTTAAGTCTTAATAAACATACCCAACATACATATGTAATATAAGCACACACAGTTTAATGGTGGATACACACAAGCACCACTATGACAGCTATTGACTGTTTTTTTAATAACTTCAATAAATCCCTTATAAAAGTTCCCCGTAGTAAAAGCGCAGCAAAGTGTGATAAAGCATAATGAAAGCATACATACAGTTAGCCTTGTAAAGAACAGTGAGGCATGGTAAAGCAGATTAATAAATATGGCAAACCAGAGTAAACTATGGTAAATATCATATAACCATGGGGAAAATCATGGTAAAATTGCAAAAAAAACCCATGTAACAATACCATGGTAACTTTTATAAGGGATTGCATATTAATTAAATAAGTATTTATTCCACACACAATAAAACATAAGATAATTCCTTGGTGTTTAGACTTATTGTACACTTTATACAATTTTAAAGGATCATTGATTCTTATGGGACATGACAATGTGTTTTTTATTTATTGTACACAATTGCTATTACTCCTGGTTAGTAAGAACAAAGTCTAAGAAAGTACAGGCATATTTTATAACGTTTTAAATTAGTTGTGTCATACACATGTTGACAGTAAACAACCGATAGGATAAAAATAGAAGCCGTAGCAGCTTTGCCAAGTCTAATGGCAAGCATTAAACACAAAAGAGCTGTGTGTTTTTATTTTTCTCTTATCTTCCTCTGCACTTATCAAAAGAGAATAAAAAAAACAAACACATGCAGTTTCAGTCTTTTAAGGAAGTGGTTGAGGTTTCCACCGTCCATGTCGTAACACAAACAATACATCAGCCCTGATTTTCTTCTCCCCTGTGTTGTGTAAACGTACCATATATTCACTTCACTATTTCTTTTTTTGTCTCAAGGTGGTGTAGGGTCCTTAAAAAGTATGAATGATGTATTTCAATACATTTGTTTTATTTATGTATTTTCAGTTTTGGAATACTTATAATTGCTTGCACATTTATTTGATTTTTCACAATTTAAAATGTGTTTACGTTGAGGCCACCATAGCAAAAGAGTATGAAAACAGATAATTCCCTGCAAGGTAGTTCGGCCAATTGACTTCTAATAGTGTCCTCAGGAACAGGAAGTGAGGGATATTTAAACCTGCTTGTGAAAGCTAAACAAGAGGATGATCCTGTCGACTCATTTAAATACATCATTCACACTTGTCACAGGCTCCAGTTTTGAGGTACATTCCCTTTCTCTGGTTAGATAATACTAGCACTTTTTTTGCACCTTTAGTGTTTGAGAGTTGCTACACACTTGAGTGGGCTTGACTAAATACCAACTCCAGCTAAAACTCCAGGCTCCAGGCATGACTTGGCCTGTTTAGTCTAAGAAACAAATCCTTGCAATGTTTACCAAATGGGGTGAATGGGTCTTTAAAGTAAAGACTACAGCTTGTTTACAGTACCCGTTTTTGCACTGTTGTTGGAATTCTGAGTAATTATTCCTGTAAAAAAAAATAAAATAAAAAAAAAATAAACCTTAAATCAAATGACAAGACTGTATAACACATACAGTATAACACATACAACACATTCCTGTGGAGGTAAATTGACATTCTTCAGCAACTCTTTCATAATGGGAAAAAAAAAAGAATTCATAACCAAGTTAGGGGGCCTTGTAAAGAATTGCAAATTACTACAATTCACCAAGGAAAGAACTGCAAGCACAGAAGTAAGCAAGCTAGCTGTTTGGTACAGGAAGTGGGGAGATAAGAAAGAAAAAAGTCCACTGTGAAGGCTGTCTCTCTCGCTTCTTTTACTCTGACCAGTTGTCGTTTCGGAGGTGTACATGGTTTACTACGTATATGTAATGTTTTTGTGCTGCTGGGAAAGAGATGAAAGCTTGATAGAGGATGGCGGTATGTCCGCTGTTGCTGTTCATGGTTTTCTGTGAAGGTCATATCTTTTAGACCTCTTTATTGAGACAGCAGCCTATCTTAACTGATGAAGAGGCATTGAGTTAAATGTCATGGCAGAAATGTTGCCAAGACTGCTCACATACCATGCTGTGTGATACCGGCTGATTGTTTCATGTTAATGCTTTGTGTCTTTGCAGGTAAAACACTGAAGAAAAAACAGACCCTCTGTGAAGTGGCCTTCGCCTATTCTCCTCTGGACAAGGACGAACTTGAATTGAAAGAAGGGGAAATTATAGAATTTATAAAGGAGGTAAGACGTATGCATTATTTCAGAAAACAAAGGCTGCTTATCAAATGAAGCTATACATTGTAACATTAAATATATGAATGAGAAGGAAGGTTTTGAAACAGCTTTGGCAGTATGTCAATTGCAGTTCCAAATAAGCTGGTAGGATTAAGTCAAACACATTGTCACTCCTACTCTAGGTATATACAGTATGTCACACTTCTTAATATTTCAGAAAACAAACTGTTCACAAAATGAAACTATGCAGTGTGACATTCAACATTTATAACGTAGATCTGAATGTGAATGTGTGTTTTGAAACAGCATTGGCAACGCCATGTGCAGCAGGGATGAGGAAGTGAACTCGCTGTAAAAAGAAAAGTGACGTACTGTCTGTATAATAATAATCTTCAAAAAAAAAACAAGCAGTTGAAACATAAACAAGAGTAAGTCAAAGACTATAGCAAGCACTTTAATAATACACCCCTATGTCAGTTTAAAGGGGTAAATCAGTGTTTTTTCATGTTTAAGGTAAGTAAAAACTACCTTCAATGTGTGTTTTTTTTTGTTCTGTCCTAAAACAGATAGAAGATGGCTGGTGGCTGGGTAACAAAAATGGCAAAATAGGGGCTTTCCCGTCCAACTTTGTCAAGGAGATTCCAGGTAAAGCTACGTTTGCACTGTTGCTGATGATAGCTGTGACATGTAACATAGCAGCAATCCCAGCATGCAGCTGTTACTGGTCATTCACACTCAGTCCATTGCTCAGAGATTTAACTTGTGTATTAATGTTGTTGGATTTAGAAACTACTGACGTGCCGAACAGCTCTGCTGTAAAACAAAGACCAAAGCTGTCAGAAGCATTGTTCACTAAAGAGCTGGAAAAGGTAAATGTTTAATAATGTATTATTAATAAAATAACACAAAAGTTTGAAATAACGATTTAACATTTGAATCTTGATTTATATCCCCTTTAGCCGCTGTGTGCACAATTGCATATATATTATAATAGATACTGTATATGTTTTGTTTGTTTTTTTATCTCATAGTTATGGCAGGGCAGCTTCTCAAACTCCATAGAGTTCACACAAACTGTTTTAAAATGTCAAAAATATATATTAAAAAAATGTGTAATATATAAAAATGGGTTTAACCCCATGTATACATTTGTTAAATATTGCATAGTGCATATAAAGAAGTATTTTATTATAATGTTATATCCTGAGTTTGCTATCTTTCCTGTCAAGTTCTGTAAGGTATGCTATTTAATTGATGGTAATTTAACTAAGGTGTTTTTCATATCGCTTGCTGACTATAAAAACCTTAAAATCACCCCTGAAACGACCTTTACTACCAGTTAGTAGACTTCAAATGCATCAGATTATGCCTTTCCATTTTGAATGAGCTATTTGTAGCATGCTTGACGGATACATCGCTGATGTGATTTATCTTTCAAACAAAACAGAAGCCCTACCACACAACACGATAAAGGTAAATGTTGTATATCTTTGAAAACTGTAAATATACATTTTGTTTTTCTTCCTTAGCAACCACAATTGCAACACACATGTGGGGCAGGCCAGAGGCTTGACATAAACCAAGGTAGAAATCTGTATTCTAATGTCATACATTCAACCATGGAGCCAATTTTGACTGCAGCTTTTGTATTTTTCCTGAAATCTAGATCCTAGCCTCCTTTTCTCCAGTGTTGTATAGTAATTGATCTTTTTGCATTGTCTTAGATGTATGCTAAAACATATACTTTTGTATTCTTACCACATACCAAATAGCACTAGAATGTAAAAGTTTAAACCAGAATTTGATGATAATTTTTTATCTCCAAAGTCTGGTTTCTAAACGGGGAACAAAATGGTTATTTGGTAAATTGAATCCAAATATGAAATGCCAGATATTAAATGCAATGCTACGAGTATGCAGTACTACAGCCTGTGTTCATTTCAGACAACGAACGCTGTAAGGTTATGTTCGATTACACTGCCACTGCTGAAGATGAACTGGACCTGAAGAAAGGGGATGTTGTGGTAATAATCAATAAGGTAAGTCTTTATTACAGGATGTAAAGCATGTCCTCTTTAGCAAATAGAAGTAGGGGATGGAAATTGGGATTAGATGTATCTAACCAAGTATGGGGCTGTTATAAAACACCAAGTACAGAACTTTAGTTTTACAAGAGAACCGCTTATCCAACTGCAGTGGCACTGAAGACGTTCTTCAGCAGAATTATTGAGAATACCTGCATCTGAGGATATAAGCAGGTGTCTGTCCATCTGTGTGTGTATGTATGTATGTATGTATGTATGCACGTATGTCATGCTTCCATTTTTACAAAGATACTGTGAATGTAGGTGATCATGGTGGTAGGAATGTACAGCTGATGCAGAAGATTATGTTACAAACATACTTGTTGCTTTGCAGGACACAGGCGACGAGGGCTGGTGGGAGGGAGAGCTTAATGGCAAACATGGCTTCTTTCCTGATAACTTTGTCATGGTTCTCCCTACAGCGTGTTTGATGGTGAGTAAAACAGTTAGTATAGGCTTGTATGTCAATTTTTCATTTATTGGGAGATAGATAAGTAAAATGTATATATATCTCACTCTTTATTAGAATATCAAGTTCACCTAGCCCTTGTGTAAAGGTAGCTGCATTGCACAAAGATGTTCATCACTTCCCTATTATTACAATGTTGTACTTCTATTTTTACTCACACACAGATCAAGTGAAATGTCATGACGTGTATCTGGAATTACAACTTGTGGAGCGAAAGGGGATTGCAGTGTTTGTAATGACTGTGTTTAATGTGATCTTTTCACAGCTGGAGAACACTGACAGGCCTCTTAGAAGAATGCTTGACAAGAGTTCAGGTAAGAACTGGACACACTGTAGGATAAGTGTAAGTAGCTTCAGATGCTACTGTATTGTTATTTATGTAACGAAACCACTTGGAATAGGTGTAAACATTGGAAAAAGATACGGAAAAGGTCAAAACAATGCATTTGAAGCTAGAAAGTGTCAAAACAATGAAATCTAGAAAGGTTTATTTTAAGGCAGACGAGAAGTCTTTTGGTTAGAGTTTGCTTAATAATTCAGACTTTAAAATGCCACTTGAAGGTATTTCCTTGAGACGTATTTTTGCTTAAACCTTTTTCTAAGACGTTGACACAGTTCTCAACCTCTGTTCTACAATGGAAATCCCCGTAGTCTAAGCTTCAGATGTGGGACATATTCCAGGGGTAGTTTCCTAACTTTACAAAAAGGTATGACTCACAGGAAAGTTTTTAGAGGCACTTAACTCACACCAGACTGAAAAGAAAACAGTGCTATTCTGTTCAAAGTGTCATCCCATTGTGTACTTCAACTGAGGCATGGTGTAGGTACTGTACACTGCTGCAAAAGAACGGACTGCACAGCATACTTTCAGCATTATACTCATTGGATTATATTTCATATACCTCTAAGGAAGTCTGATGACAATTAAATGATCTTTTTTTTCAGTATTTGCTTTTGTCTCGGGGTGATAACCACAGTTATGTGATTGAGCTGAAGTAGTCTGGGGCCTGACAAAATTTAACAGCCTGTGGCTTTAGGATATGAAACCTCAGTGCAACCATTTCAGCATAACGCTTAACAAGCAAGCAACTGTTTTTGACTCTCACAGTAATATAAGTGCTTGTCATCTCCATTGATGCTGCAGAATATATATGACTGTGTATACTTCCTATAGCAGATCAATATTTAAAAGGTAGGAGTCCTTCTTATGATTATTTTATTGGTTTATTTATTTCACACTTGAGTGAACACTGAGCTGAGCTTGTAATATAAAATACATGTTTATGTGTTGCCCTGCACTCTCTTAAGAAAGTACTTTTGAATGATAGATTTTACTTTCATCAAGATAGCAGTTATTAAATAATATTTTGCTCGGAAGTTCAGCGACAAAGTCTGCCTTCGATGTAGCATGTTCGCTCATGAACGCACCTCTCTTTTATCAGTCAGTAAACATGGACGTGGTTTTAAAAACAAAAGTTTTTATTTATTTATTTATTTATTTTAAGTTATGTACGTTGTTTTGTTTATCAGAGCAATTTGATGTTGGTTTGTTCAGATCACTTTAAACCCAGATCGCGTTAGCCCCAGAAGCCACCAGAGAAAAAGATTCAGAAAATATATTTTTCTGGAATTAAATTTGCATAACAAAAGCTGATAGACCGCAGCAGGAAGTTGAAAATTAAAAATAACTGGAGAACTAATACCAATAAAGAAAGCAGCCGATCGGTTTTCTGAAGAAGTTGTTTCACTATTCTCTGGATTAGAGTTTTACCAGCTGCAGGTGAAGACTTACAGATATTTTATTTCTACCTTTAATGTTTTCATACTTTCTGAGTGTGAGTGGATTCCGTAAGTAACCAATCATAAAAATACCAGCTTCACACAAAGCTGCAGACCATCTAGCAGCAGCTACAAGTGACCGCACTACAAGATGGGGCATCGCCTTCTCGTAGAACGAAGAACCAGCACTTCTTTACGGGTGCTGTGCCTGCATTTGAGAGCACTGTGGAATGAGTGGAGGGCTTCCTAATTCAGCAGGACTTGATTTTTCGGACCACGTGGAGGTTTCACTCTATATACAGTCTGTATGACATTGGTGGGGAGTCCATCAACTCCAAGTTAAGAGAAACAAGTTAAGACCAAAACCCTGTAGAGCAGCATGGCTGTTGTCTACTTCAACCACAAATTACCAGGATTCCCCACATGGTATTCCCCTGCTCCAGAGGCTGTGGTAACACAAATGGAAAAAGAAACTACAGTCATCAAATAAAATGTGCATTGGAATAATGTAAAATAGCAGTAGAGGGGTGAAAAGCGTGAACATGATAACTTTGTCATGGTTCTCCCTACAGTGTTTTTTTTTTTTTTTTTAAATACATATTTATTGGACTCTTTTTCTTTTTCAATCAGAATGCTGTATTTAGATATTTGTACAAGTACAGACTGAACAATCTTCACTTACGTTTTTTTAGTGTCTAAACCAGGAGTGCCAGCAATGGACATCAAGAACTGTTCTGACCATAGCAGGCCTGAGGCAGACCTTTTAAAAGGTAAGAAAATGTTTGCTGGATATTTACAAGTAAATACATTGCCCTTTAGGGTTCCATCTGTGGCAGAATTATGTTTCTATTTCTTTAAAATGTTTTTTTATCAGTAGTTTAATCCAAATATGTGCGACAGGAAGCTTCAGTGGCAGCGTTTTTGGTAATGTGTGACAGTAATTTCAATATCAAGAACACTTTTCCTTTTGAAGTAAGCATCAATTCAGGACACATTCAATACATACTCGTATTGGTTGTAGTTTAAAATGTGTGATTATTCATGATTAATTAATGTTCGTATAAGGATTATTTATGTTTCTTCATTACTTTATTTGAATGTAACAGCATATCATTCTGTGTGCTTGTTCATAATTGGATTTGAATTACAGACTCTTATATTATAAAATAATAACATTGTCGAGATGTGGAAAGAGGGTGCATTTAAAAACGTTGCACACATAAATACAGTAGAACCGGTTGTATCTATGGTTTTCTTTTTATTTACAAAGTATACCGCATATAACACATAATTAAAAACTCATCTGTAAAAAGTACAGGTTCCTCTTTCAATATGACTTGGAACTATTTCAAATGCCTCTCACATCATTTGCTACTGAAGGTGTATTCTTTACAGATGAGAGAAAGGACCTGAGGAGTGATCCTTCCTCCAAGCAGCTCCTCCCTCCTCTGAAGAAAGTGCCACCACCAGTAAAGAACAAGCCTGTCAAAAACCTGCCAAGCAAGTGAGTGTTTAACAAACACCAGCTGAAACATCAAAGAGCGGAAAGGCCCGTCCGTTAGGTCTAGGTCTACACCACACTGTTTAAGAAGAGTTCAAAAGTAAACTTTTTTTGCAGACAATATTTTTTTCTTCTCCTTCTTAATAATTTGTAAGAAACAAAAAAAAATCTTGCATCGCTTTTAAATCAATATATGTTCTCAACATCAACGTGACTTTAGATAAAGCTCCTTCGTCACTAACGTGTTCGGACCTGAATTGATTTTTGCATTTGTTTTATTTGAGCTCACATAGCTATACTTTATTATTAAATTACCTTGACCACAGTTTTTGTTTGTTTTGATATTTGGTACTTATTTAAAGATGATGTAAGGAGAGTCATTAAAACCCTGGACACCCATGGAAATCTTTAGGGTAAAACAACAATTGCCTTAATACGTAATTCCAGGTCTAATAAAATAATTCATGCTTTAAGATTGTTGTTTGCTGAAACACTTTCTTAGTAAAAAGCCTGAGGTTTGCACCTTACGTGTCTATGATATGAACTGTGATAACACTGTCTACTGCTTTTTGTACCTGTTTGCCGGCTGCTCATGAGCAAGAAATTTGCAAACTGCTATCTGCTCAAAAACAGGATGCAGCTTATTCAGGTTTCAAACTTTTTCCATTTCTAAATCGTGATAAATGCCCACGTAATTTGCATACAGATATTATTCTGTTTAATTCAAAAGTCTTTTCAACAGCACCGTACATTATAATAATTTACATCGTATAAAAATGTATAATGTCAGTAACTAAAGATAAGGTAGCAATTTTAAGATGTGTATTATATTATTTACTGTGGTGTGGGTTATTTTATGAATTGCTGCGTTTTATGTTTAAATTAAGTATGGTGAATGAATGGATACATAATGGATACATTTATTGCATATCAACTTATGTGGGAAACATATGTGGAAATACGTATCAATAAATTGTCTTCCCATACGTTCATACCTAGAACAAATGGAGAGATCGCCCCATTATCACCCAAACCTACAGAGATGGTAAAAGAGAAGGCAAAGGAGACAGGTAAGAGTAAACTATAGTCTGTACACTTTGTAACTTTATTTTAGGTCAAATTTCTCTATTATTTAATTCATAAAGCATACACACGAAGTACATTAATGATGCATCCAACAGCTGCTCTATGTTAGTGAACATGTTTTATTACAATTTACCTTGTTCAGAACTTGGAATAAATGTGACTGTAGGTTTTGGGTTTAATATCAGTATGTGTTTTACTGTTTTCTTCGTTCAAATACAATTGTATATTAATAAGTAGCTCTCAAGAAATCAGTGACATTGTTATTGATTAGATTAGACAGATCAAACATTAGTACATGTTTGCTCAGACCCACTTGCTCAGAGCTACAGGACTGAATTCATTGCATTCCTTCTGCAGTGGTTTACAGTCTGAGGCCTATTGTCTCAAAACCCCAAACCAAACCACTAGGCCACCTACAGTAAGCTGCATGTATTTTAACTCCTTATCGATGAGATCTGACAGTAAGGGTCAAATCCTACCAGAGAGTTAACTTGAATAGTTCTGCTGAGCTTTGAAGGAAGCTGGCTGTGCTGAAGCCCACTGTCTGTTTTCAATCTAGATTCAATTCATATTGAAGATGTAGCCGTCTCTTCAGACAAGCTTAGCCACCCCACTGCCAACAGAGCCAAACATCAGGGAAGAAGACCCCCGTCTCACCTGGTTATTAATAAAACAGTAAGTGCTGAGTGTTTCAAAGCAAGGGTAAGGCAGAGAACACACAGGAAGAATGGCTGAGGAACTCCTGCGAGGGTAGCTGTTCTGGTGCCTATGAATATCAATAATTTGTTAACAGTTTAACAGTCAGTTCTTTTGAATTGTTTAGCAAGTACTGTAAGAAGGAACTGGATAAGTACAGTAGAGTGCTAAAATTAAGCTAGCTCAAGCACTATTATGTCAACTGCAGTTCCTAATTTTAACTAAGAAATTATGAGAACACAATTATTTTAGAAGTACGGTTTTAAATTATACATTGCATTATACTGCTAATAATTATACTGCTTTTTTGAAAAACCTTGTCAAAATTTTGTAAGGTGTTCTATAACCATCATATATGTTGTTATGTGATAATGCACAAAGAATTCCCCAAACATGAATACTGAGATCAAAATTGCATTAATTATCTTATTAGTTCCCTTTTTTTTAAAAGGCTATCGTGAATTTTCCCAATAGTTTGTTGCCTATTGATGATGTCCCAGATGAGTTACGCAAAGTTTGTTGTTGAAATAGATATGCCTGTGAATGTTTGTCATTGCACCAATTTGATCAATTTACCAGAAAATAAAATATCTGAACTGAGAATAAGAGCATGGTTTGAAAGAATAGAGAAGGAAGTTCCCCGGCTCTATTCAGAGCACCAGTGAAGCTAATACTGTAGAGAACTGAATAACTCGAAGTGAGAAAGAAACCTAATTTGCTAAAACACAAAGATAAACATCAGTCATTTTTGTTCCCTTTTGCAATACCTTTTTAGGGGGTCGTTAAGCATGTTTAATATTTGCACAAACTTACAAACTTAAAAAAAAGGTACAGGTAAAGAACCCTGTCCCTTGTGTGTATGATGTTAATTTCTGTTGCTTTTCCCCCCCATGTCTCTCTCTGCAAGCTTGTGGGCTTAATTGGCTTAACAAGCCTGGCCTGGTGCAGGAATCCTGGCACAAGAAGGTTAAGTTTCCATGGTAAAATCACAAGGATTAGGTCTTTAGGAAACTCAGTTGGCTAATTGGTAAATTTGCACAGGCAGCACTAGTTACTCGTTAGACTGATTGGTCATAGTATAAAAGCTATGAGAGCGCGCCACAAAAGTGGGGTGAGAGCATGCAGTTGTTTGTGTTTGCTGAGCCTTGCTGAGACAGGTGCTAGGACGATAGCATGCTTGTTTGTGTTTCCTGTGCCTTGCTGAGAAAGGTGTTAGGAAGATAGCATGTTTTTTTTTTTTTTTTAAGTGAAAACTTAATCTTGCCAATAAAATAATATTATTTATTTTTTAAACTGTGGCTGAAACCTGGACTTCTTTCTCGACAAGGGCTAAAATGAACCCTTATCAAATGTGTGTTTTGCTTTTCATTCATTAGACTGTGGAAAAGCCTTTGCTCTCACCAGTAACACCAAAGAACGACCACGCTGCCTCCCATTTTCCGAGAGTCACTTCCCCGTTAAAAGCAATTCCATCACAGAGCATACCAGAGACCAAACCCAAGGCTGAGCAAGAGACGCATGAAAATATAGAGGAGCTCAAGGCTGAAATCAGGGAACTCAGCTTAGGACTGGCGTTGCTAAAGAACCAACATGTGTAAGTGCTTTTCAAAACCAACGGTCATAGAGAAATGTGTTGTATACAAAGGCGCAATAGGATATGGAGCATTCTAATGGCATATTCCTGCATGCAGTGGATTTAGAATGTTTTTAAAAGTATTGTATTACATATGTACATGGTGATTAGAAAGTATGATAAGGTGCATTGATGTGGTAAACTCTCTTTCCAATCACCCTGTATATAACTGCAATGTAAATCAGTTTCTACACATCTTATTTTGTCACTGCAGTTCATTAACATTTTCCCTTTCAAAGAGCTACTTGTAGAATGTCTTAAAATGAAGTTTCCTAAAACAATTGCTTGGAAACGCATTCTTTTCTTACTGTATTTTATACTGTGTGTTTTTCCAGGAGGGACATAGAGGATTTGAAAAAAGAAATGAAGGCAGAAGCAGCAAAGCGCATGGCACTGCAGGTAAAGCATTTGATTGTGTTTTTGTAAAGCAGTTAAAATGTATAGTCATTTAATAAAGCAATGAGTTTAGAACCAGCGGTGTTCACATAATTAGTCTGCAGGCTGCTGGTCTTTGAACACCCAAGGAAGGACTCCACAGCTGCATCATTTTCATGTTTTGCCAGAATATTTAAACAGTGATAAATTTAGCAATCTATCTTTCTTGTTCTTTGTACATTATCTGAATCGACTGTGCAGGTCAGGAGTGTTGTGTTTGTGACTCTGAGGTAGAAAATCTCAAGCATGTTGCAATATCTCGCCCTTATCACTGTTTCCTTCTGCAGTCGGTTTAAAGCTCAAAGTGTTGAAATAGGTTAGGAAAAGGCTGTTGCCTTAGCAACCTGTTTCTTCGAGGCTGAGAATAACTGTGAAAGTGGGTTTCACTCATCCACTCAAGTTTGTAGGCCTCATTATTAACCATTGCAATGGAGACTGCATCTCTAATTTCTGGACTTGAATCTTGACCATGTACTGTACAAGTAAGGAAACCTGAAAGACAATACTGTGTACTTTAATAACAAATACGACTATGATTGACCCTCTGAATGACGTCATTAAATACTAACACCATATAATGAAAGAGGTCAGTGATTCGTCTCACTTGCTTATATCGGTTTTGTATTGACAGGAGGAAGTGGAAATGCTAAGGAAATCTGTCAACCAACATTAACACTTGTTACAAATTTGTGGCAAACGCCTTAATGTCCTGGAGAATGCTGCCGTATTACTGTTTCTTATTAACACAGCCATGTAGTTAAGCTTTTTTTTACTGACAAACTTGGAAAGGTTTACTGAGAAGACTGCTCAAGGTAAAGCTGTTACGATGGCTGTAACCAATTATAACAGACAAACAACAATATAGCTCAGCCCATGAGCGTATTCATCTGGCTTAACTATTAATATGTTGAACAGTAAGTTATTATGTCCAGGTATTTTTAGTATGGGGATGCAGCTTTGTAAGACCCCACTGTGAAGTTTTGACCCTCACAGTAAATACGGTCAGCTGTGACTGCATGTTCAAACTTCCTTCTTTGGGAAAGATACTAGAAACTGAATCTCCGGTGGCCGTATCATTGAACTGATCATTGTGTCGCCTGGGTGGAGAGATTTTGAACTGACATTTTGCAACAAAGTGATTATTATATGTTGCTTACTGTATCGGTGTTATAACTGATATCAATGGGATTAGATTAGATAGGGGATAATGTTAACTATCACAAATAGTAATTGTATTATGCTTGTTATTAATATACAGTATATTTAGTCTCTGACTGAAGGCAAAGGCCTTCATCTTTTGTTTTTAATATGATGACCCGTTTCCTAATATACTGTGATATATGTACTGTGTACACATCTTCGTTTGAGCATCACAAAACAGTGTTTACTGTGAGACGAGGCTGGGAGTGATTAGAGGAGGTCAGTGTTTTTTTACAGTAATTGTACAGCAAGGAAAGAGCATTCTGAATTGCAAAATTGATCTATAATTCAAAAAGGAACTCCTTTATTGAGTAGACATGAGAACAAGACTAGAGAAGGTGGAATCTTCGGGGCCTGCCAGGACAGAAAGGATTAATGTGTCTCTTAAAGGAAAAGTCCCGTTGGAACTGTCTTCATAGACCCTATTCACAACCCTTTAACTCATGCATTATTTAAGGAATATTGTTTATAAAGTCTGTTTGATTAAAGATTTGTATGCACGACATTAACTGTTCTAGATGCCAGCAACTGTGAACAATTTCTGTGTGTCACGAATATCTATAAAAACTTGCTTTCTTTAGATAACTCGTGTGTTCAAGCTTTGTGAATAAGGCTCTATGCCCCCTTTAGTCACTGCATGCATAATTATACTACATAAAGTTTCCTATATTTTTTCTAATACTTGTATGGGGTGTTTTTTCTTTTTCACAAGGTTATAGCAGTGTAACTTTTCAAACTCCATAGAGTTCACACAGCCTGTTTTAAAATGTCTATAAAGTAGGGGATATCTGTACTGTCTGGGTTTCTTATTTCATAGTGGTTAACTGTTGCATATTTTGTCCAAAGAACTTTTGCCAAAAACAATCTGCTTGTAACTGCCATTTAATATTATTCAACTGAGTTGCCTTTCAAACAAAATGCATTGCAGAACGTTGCAGGCTTTGTCCTAAACTGATGGCGCTAATAGTGTCACACTACCTGAAATGATCATTTTTAGTCGCTGGTAAGGCATATGAATGTTTCCTTTTTCACATTTTTTATTTGACTAAATCTACTTGTATTAAATAAATCCATTTTATTTACATGCTGTATCAGTCTGTTAATCTGTTGTCCTTAACCTTTTTAAAAATTCCCTGGAGTGTTGGAGGTAGTCCTTGTGGAAGTTTCCATAGTTACCGCCACAAAAGTGCTGATAAGGTGGCAAATAGAACTCGCTATAAAGTGTTGTAGAAAAACAAGTATCAGGTTTTTTATTTAAATTAAATATTGCATATCAAACTAAAATGAAATGCACTATTTTCCCCATATCATTTTGTGGTTACACTTACAAAAGTTTACCAGATCAAAAGCATAGTAAACTAATAAAGCCTAGGTAAGCATTGTAAACAATTGCGAGGTATAGTAAAGCATATTAATAAACGTGAAAAAAACAGGGTAAAGTATGATAAATGCAGAGCATGGCAAAACTGCAAAAATACTGTGGTAAACTTTTATAAGGGTATAAACTATACTTGAATTAGTCACTATAGTGTATAGGTATTATAATGACCATTGGCTATTTATCTGTGATGAATTGTTGTAAACAAATACTATGTTTAATACTCAAGAAATGTTGCTGACATATTTTACATGGTTTGCATTTTATGGAAGTAACCTCCAGAGGGCGCACAGGTAGCATTGATTTAAAAAGAAAAAAAAAAAGACTACCGCTACGCCAAAGGGGTTATATTCAAAGTACTGATTGGGCGGGGGGTACTTTTAATGCAAATTTTAGATAATTTAAATAATAAAAAAATAACTGTACACCATATACCCCCCCCCCCCCCCCTATAGAATGTTGCAATGAACATAAGTTCTCTGAGTGAAAAGGTCAACCAGTACCATCTTGTGGCTCAGAGAGGGCACTGCACTGCATGTATTTAGCAATAGGAACATTCTGTCGTTGATCACAACTATTGAATGGTTTCTGTCCAGCTTGTTAAGACGAATTCCAAGTTCTGCTATATTCAGATGAGATACGACAGTTACGGGCCAGTTATTGGGGGCAGTAAAAACAACCTTGTCTGTAATAAAAGCACAGTAAAAATGTTGCGAAATCATTCTTCTATAGAACAGCGTGGGAATAAAAAAAAAAATTGGTAACGGGTTTATTCAGAAAAACAGTGCTTTTGCATTTGTCCGTTTTTATAAGAACATTCCCCTGGATTCATGTCTGGATTCAGCTGCCTCACTGGCTCCCTCTAACCGGGTAATGCTCTGTGCTTGAGGTTAGTGTCCTTGTTTATTGTCTCTCTATGCACACTCAATCCTCTGAGGATTCCTGGCATCTCTGCAGAAAACATCTGGAACCCATCTGGGACGCATTAGCATCTGTAAATGCCATGGGAAGGAGCTATTTTTAAAAGCTGTTCTCAGCAGAACCCCATAGTTGTTATCTGATACAAGTTTCACATGCGGATCAGTTTGTGAAGCAAGCTGTGAAATGACTTGTACCAGTAACTTTTTGAAAATCTTCTCAATGTACTTCCCCCAACCCCAAATTAAAGTAATTGTTCACTATTAGCCTTCTGTAATTTTAAACATTTTAACAGAAACATAAGTGAGCATTTAAAAAAGAGCAAGCCGCACACGGTTGGTGTGAGCTTTCATTCATTTGTTCAAGTTTTATAAAAAGGATAAGATTGCTACAATGCACAATACATGAGCCTCGGCAAATGTCAGTAAAATGCTGGCATTTTCATTGGATTTTGAATCCAACTCCTGGTGTCACGTATGCATGACTCATTTACTGTAAATGAATTAACTATTTAAATGAATTTGTTTCATGGATTTTCTGTCGGTTCTCTTGGTGCCTAATCTTATAACATTAATAAACTCCCCTTCAGAAGCTAAACAAGGCTGAGCCTGGTCAGTATTGGTCATGCCATGAACCGGGCCTGCCATGAAAAAGCAAGTGCAGGTGGTGGTTACGTATGATTCTGAACATCAGCTTTAATACCATAGCAAGACTGTCAGAACAGAAAGTTTGCCATATGCATAATAGAGAGTGATTGAAGAACACCCACGTTTTCCTTATTTGGAGATACGCTCTTACTCCCTTAAAGAATTACTGAAAATGTAACTGATTCCCTTTTCCTGTATGTCGGCATGCCATTAGTCGGTGAGGGCAAGCCTTTGTGCTTTAGATCCTGTCCCTAAAATGTAGGCATGGTATAATATCTTCATAAAACAGAAGCACGCTGGAATAAGGATTTGCAAACACTGGTGCGCTTATGCTTGTTCTAAACACTAAATTACAAATTGCATGTTGTTTTCCAAAAGGATAACCATGGAATTGTGCAAATGTATCCTTTTGTTTTACATTTTCACCTTTTGCTATTAATCCCATACAGCTTGAGTTCTGCTTCAAATATTGGTCAGCAGGTTTCATTCAACTTTATGAAGTAACATTTGTTAATTCTATAGGGTGATGCAAAGCTTTTGGCCATAGCTGTACACCTACATGTACTTTACCAGCGAATTGAGGTGATGGATTAAGGGTCAATACCAGGGGTTGAGTCGTTCAATCTACATCAGCCAGCTTCAATCAGCTGGCACAGCACATTCATCTATATTGAGGAAGCAGTGTGGTCCAGTGGTTAAAGAAAAAGGCTTGTAACCTGGAGGTCCCTGGTTCAAATCCCACCTCAGCCACTGACTCATTGTGTGACCCTGAGCAAGTCACTTAACCTCCTTGTTCTCTGTCTTTCGGGTGAGACGTAGTTGTAAGTTACTCTGCAGCTGATGCATAGTTCACACACCCTAGTCTCTGTAAGTCGCCTTGGATAAAGGCGTCTGCTAAATAAACTAATAATAACAATAATATATTATCACTGTACACTTACGGGCCATTTAGTTGGTAAATAACCTTTTTTTGAACTGTAAGATGTAACATTTTGAGAAGTAAAGTATTTTGCCAGGTTGTTTAGTTTTTAGTTTAAATACTTAACTGAACTCTTTAAAATCTTAAAAGGAGTTGACAAAGTAAACCATAGTTAATACGTTACGAGCAGAAACACCAGAAACAGAAGAAGCCGTTTGAAATGAAGTGGAGACAGACTTAGAACAGAGGAGGAAGTCACAGCGTAAGTGGTGAGGGGATGGAATGGGTTACCTAGCCATGTTGTTGATGGAAAATGTTTTGGGGTGGTTTCTGGATTTTAGTGTTGCTACAGTTTGCCTGCAGCTAGAATTGTATTGTATTGTAATTGCAGTTTTAGTGTGTGTATTTGTACTATTTCCATCATAGTTCTTGGACTTAAACAGGTTTTGTTTTGGAAAACATTATGAATATGTTATTTTATAACCATTCAGCCACCCCTTCCTGGAAGTGAAGGGACAACCATCCTTTATTTAACACTCAAACAATGCCAGTATAGTAACCGTGGCTGTACTGTACCAGATAGAGGCCTTGAATATTAAAATGAAAACACAGGAAGTCAGAAATAAAGGATGCTTGGGAGCACAGGTCAGGTTGCCATAGGAAACCCCACCGATGTGCTAAAATTAGCAGGAACCGAAGGCCTGGCCGGTTTCTGAGTGAGTAGAGATTGACATTGTCAGGGGGAAATGGAAAATAAATGAAGAAACTTGGAAGGGAAACTTTTCCAATCAGGTTTCCAATCAGCTGCTTCCCCCGAAGGAAAACAGAAGGCCCTGCTGACTGTAGGAAATTTGAACACAACGTTAGCAAATACGACATAAAGTCTGAGCAAACTGCAGCACCAAAACCACTAGGAAGGGTGCCCGAATGTCAATAGGTTATTACAGGCCCAACGGAAGAGAATTGGTTTCTGTGGCAACCTCCATTGGGGTTGTGGTGGGAGTGGAAGATTCTACACAATCCTGAGACACATTGATAATGGTAACTGTTAGGTTTGCCTAATGCTCCCAGAGACCTTAAGAAAACCATTTAAAAAAGAAATGTCATATTCACTGTAAAACCAAACTGGCTTACTCACACTTCAAGCCTGGACTTATAGAGATTGTTCTGTGTGAGTACAGCAAACGTTTGAGCGTTCAAACCCTTATGACTACTTACAATCGTGTAGGGAATAAGCTTTTAATGGACCTTTCCCATGCCCGGATGTGTGTACTTGGCCACATTCCCATAACTTTAAGAACACACGATTGCTCTTAGATATAATAATGATTTGCTACTTATGTGAAACCAGTGACCTAGAAAATCAATTCCAGTCCAAGGCTTTTTACATAGTAATTACACTGATGAAGGTCAAAATAATTATTGTGCAATGGGCAAGTGTTCCTCCAGTCTGTAATGAACTCTAACACAATTGAATTTAAATTCAAACTCAATTCCATGTAACTGTTACAAAACTGAGAATAAACGCTTTGAAAATGTGGCCCTTAGTTTCTTAGAATTTGACCTCCTAGTAAATATTTACAAACACCAGTACCAGTTAAAGGGCTTTACAAAGTTTCTCTTTATTTGGAATAAAAAAAGTTCATACTTGATTTACTGTAATATTCAAGAACCACGATACATAATCTAGAAAGGTAGTGATACTGATATAATACACATTTATATAAATATTTACATCTCTTAGGTAAAAAGTGTTGCATGATGCAACCTTTCATAAATTATGATCCTAGAAAGTTAACATGTGCAGCTATTACAGATAAGTTTCTGAATTTAAGCAGTGGAAAATAACTGTGCTTACAAGAAACAGGCAACTGTGCTTTCCATCAGTGTGTCCTTAGACTGCTAAAAATCTATTCGAGAGTTTCTTTTCATTAAGACTTTTCTTTCAGGGAATGCAAAACATGTGTATGCTGAGTGAAGAAGGTGTATTTCGATATATTTAGATCACAGTGCCAGTAATATGTCGCTGCTAATTCACTCTTTCTCTGTCACACACTGATTATGCAAACTATATTCCGCCCAATGGATGATTTTGAGCAGTCTTAAGACTAATTATTTCTCTTTAAAATCTAGAACTCTACACTGAATTTCAGCAGAACTGGAGAGCAACAGTACAATTTATTTTCACAGTTGCATGACATACATTGTACATCATGATAGCACCCCAAAAGCTATATAAAAAAAACAACATCACCGACTCTTTCTAGCTATTGATTGGGCATAGCGTCTTTTACCAACACAGCTTTGCTTTGTATTAATTGTGCTTTGTGAAGAATTCTGAAAACTTTCATGCCTAGAGTTAATGATGAAACAATTACATACAGAACATGCTCTGTACAGTATTGCTTTTATGAGGCTTGACAGGGATCCTAAATGTAGGACATGCAAATAACTTTATTAGTAATATTTAACAGTTTACTAATTTGTTTATTTATAGCTTCAAACCCTCAGTCATAAGGGTAGCAAGGTACTAAAAAGAAACTTCAGTAATACAATCTGACAAATGTTTTATTTAGTAGCCGCTTGTTTCATTTTAAATACTACCCTGGTTTTGTTTTCAACTGCAGGAGATGAGAAAACAATTAACAACTGTATTTGCAAGCAACAAGCTCAACATGATGTTGAAATATGTGCAGTAGAAAATACATTTTGATTTTAGTACATTACTCCAACCTGCATTCCAATATGCTTTATTAATTATCCCATGATGGTACAGTATCTTAGCTGCATAATAATGGCATATTGTAAGGCACAGATAAAATGCACAAACGCTTACTGTATGCTGTAGAATATTGATTCAAATGACATACAGTGTGACCTCCATCCCCTACCCTCCCAAACCTCTGGGGCTGATGATGTTGTCATCGTTGAATTAGCAGGACTGCCAATAACACACATGGAATGTAACCAGTTTAGTGATAAACATTGAGAGAGATGGAAGTCTATTTAAACAATAGTACTTGTATGTACACAGGTATTGCTATTTTACCACTTAGTACTTGTATAGTACTTAATGTTTATTAGTATAGGCGTTTTATGAACAAAATTGTTGTGGTTTCTCTAATTATGTCAACAGGAGGCATATTTGATCATTAAAATACCACCTACAATAATGTATAGTAGTGAAGCTCATCTACTGTATATCTATGTGTTAGCTTCTCTCATAACAGCAGTTTACTTTGAACACGGATGCATATCATAATTCTGAATGTCATGAAAGCAGTAGGTGCAATGGTCTCCCCTGGTATTTGCTAGTTTAGGGATTGTTAGAATTGCCTGACTGCAAAACATTTTAGGATCCATGCTGTGGTTTTCTTTTCCATTTTTTCAATACCAACTAAATAAAATCTCTTTCTTGTTGCAACCATAAAAAGCTTGAATCATTGAATCAAACAATGTAATAAAAACAATTAGTCACCTAAAATCTGGAATGAATTTGATGTTGAAGTCAGCCCCTCGTGAAACGTAAAACAGAACAATACCATTTATTGGTCAGGGAATTATTAAGCAATAAGAACGAATTACCGGGGATTACTGGCTGGATGCAGGCAATGCATGCAATTCAATACAATTATTTAGGATCTCGGACCAGACTTCAAGTTTTGGGTTGTATCTTTGTTAATGATATGCTCAAATAAGGCCCTTTGTGTGCCAAGATTATGAACACTAACAGTGGGGTCTGTTCAATTGGTCAAAACTGTGGGGACTTTGTATGTGAGTCTCTTTAGAGTATATTTGTAATTAAAGTTACAACATTTAAACGGTTGAAGGTTTAGACAGTGGCGTATTCATATCTGCCACGTTTAAGAGCAATTAAAACCCAGTTAAAGCAAGTGTCTGATCCAGGAAGGTTCCATAATTTAGTGATTTTAAACTATTTAGATCTGTTCTAAGATATTGAACCTCATGTCAGATGTTTAATGTTACAGCTACTTCATTGTGATATGTAAAGATATCAGCCACTTATTGGTCACCCCCAAACTATATGTTATACTTAACATACAACCTAATGGGATAACAACAGACTGTGCAGCTGGGCTCTTCCAACAACAGAATCAGACTGGTCAATAAAGCTGTAGCCAAAAACACGACTACGCCACTTGGGAAAACATTTTTGAATTTGTGTGTGAAAGGCAGCAAGCTTCTGTAAGGATTACAGAGACATCTAATAATAGTATCTAATAATACCCTCTAGTCTTGAGAAAGTTCTTCTTTTTTTTTTTCTTGAGTAAGCGTGTGAATATAAAGTTCCATCTCATTCCAGTCCTACACAGACCAAGTGACATTTTCTTTTGTGGCATACACATTGAAATATCATCTGGGTGAATGTCTGTTGAGTTTAAAAGTCCCAGCTGGTGTTTGTTTGAACAGAAGCCCCACGGCTCATGGAAACGGATTGTTTATTTGAAGCCTGACTGTCTGTTACAGTGCTGATGAACTGAGATATTATCTTTGCACTTCCAAAACAAAATAAAGCCATCCTCACAGTCAACCCTGGGAACACTGAAAAAGGTCTATTGTCTATTGCCCTGCACCTTTTGTAAACACTGGGGGTTCTATCAGAACCCTCTGTCTGGGATTCCATTGTGATGCTTGTGAGTTATTTGCTTATCTAAAACAAAGAGAAAAGTATCCACCCAAAGAATCTGAAACCTTATCAGGAGAAATGGGCACCTGTAGGATGAGGCGCAGAAACATTTTTTTTTATATTCTGCTGTAGTAGCCCTGATATAACCGTGCTTTGAACTTCATATAAAATACAAAAAATAGCTGTTAAAATACATTCCTTTCCAATGTGATTACATGAGTGTTCTACTTATTGCACGTGATGTTGACGTTGAGGCACTTAACATGGGCCAGGCTTACAGAAAAATGCAACAAAACAATAGAAAAGTATGACGTGCTTTCCATTTGAAGGCAGAAATTCAAGGCGTTCAATATTGTCGATTATTTGGCATGGAACTTCGTACTAACAAGCCAACTTTGGATCCTAGTTTCTGACAAACAACTGTCACAAAAAATGACACTTTAAATTGGCTCCTTCACTAAGCCTAAAGGCAGTGCAAAATCAAGTGAAGGCTATTTGAGGAGTTAATAGTACTGCACCCTGCCCACGGTGCCTGTGCCAGTGCCCAGGATATCGGGCTGCCCATTCCTCCAGATCTCCCTGATGATGCGCTCCCTCTCCTCCAGCCGCTGGGCTCTCTCCAGCTCCTCGGCCGACGTGAACACATTCATGCTCAGCGTCCCGTCCGACTGGCTGTGGTTGCCCATGGTGATCTCAGTGGTGGGGTTGGGAGCGTCAGTCTCGTCTTCCTCGCTCTCGTCGTCCTCCTCTTCCTCGCTGAAGTCCCTCAGAGCTTTCTTCGCCGGGACTGGCTCGGCCCGTGGCTTGGTCCGTGGCTTGCAGGAGATCCGGATCACAAGCAGGCAAAGGGTTAAAATCAAGCCGAAGCACACCCCGATGACAAAATAGAGTCCAATGCTTTCTGGATTCTCTGCAGAAAGGACAGACACATTCAATGTTATACAGGTTAAAATGATGGGGTAAATAGTAATAAAGCATTAGGTTAACGACTACTAGATCGCATCAGAGCATGCAAATATGTATTGTTAGGAATGTATCCCCTAATATAACATCCACTATTTTATTAATGTTAAGGTGTGTTAGGTTCCTAATAACTGTACATACATTTATAGAATAAAAGCATTCTTGTTGAGGGTCTATACATGTCTCATGACAATATTTGTTCATTTCCAGCCTCTAATAGTTTCCCACTCAATCCCCAAAGAACCCTAGTACTGCAAAACACCAAGACAAATTATAAGTTTATGATATCAGCATGTTCTAAGATTTAATACAACAAGATGTTATGATGTGCTTCAGCCTATAGCTCTAACATCATACCATTATTAAGGACCTCATACAGGTAGATAGATAGATAGCCTGTACAGATTTTACAGATCCCCTCCATGATATTCATCAAAAAAAATGCCCCAATTAGATTTGACAAGGTCAAAGAAGCGTCAGAATTAAAATATTGTAGAGGGAAAATAATAATTATTATTTATTATTTTTAATTTCTTAGCAGACGCCCTTATCCAGGGCGACTTACAACTGTTACAAGATATCACATTATTTCACATTATACAGATATCACATTATTTTTTTTTTTAAATACAATTACCCATTTATACAGTTGGGTTTTTACTGGAGCAATCTAGGTAAAGTACCTTGCTCAAGGGTACAGCAGCAGTGTCCCCCACTGGGGATTGAACCCACAACCCTCCGGTCAAGAGTCCAGAGCCCTAACCACTAACCACTACTCCATTCAACTAGGCCTGTCCTTTTGGCTTCCATATTCTTCAGGTAGCACAGCTGATACAGGACTAGGCATTATTAAGGAATACTCAATATATCTTCAGTTACTAGTCAGTTAGCCTGCTCTTCCGGTTCAGTCTGCACAGACAGGCACCTTTAATGTGAGCGTAAGCAGCAATGCTGTTGCTGAGCAGATCCATCTCTTTCTTCTTGACGTCCATCTTGCTGTGTCCTGTTCAGGAATGGATTCTTTGCACCTGCAAAAACAATCTGAACGTTATATTGCAGCATTAAGAGGAGCATCAGGTCCCTGACCATGTGTTTTAAAGAGACAAATGCATGGAGCATCTGCTGGTCTGAGGCAGCTACTTGTTTCCCTGCCAGGGTCAAACACTGAAGAGAGGTGTAGTGATGGACTGGATGTAAACTTCATTTATAACTTTACTCACCAGACAGTAGAGCTATATAGAAATGTTTCTTAAGTTTATTTTAGACTCTTTTATAGTGTTGACTATCCCTGACATCCCCCCCACCCCCCAACCACCATCACCACCAATACATACACATTATTTCGTAGTGCCCCTCACAGTTCTGATTATAAGGATTGTGATTTATTTTCTTAGTTAAATGACTGGTTCCTTGACTGTTCACAACATTTGTCTACAGCTGTGTGCTGTGGTACTATTTAGGTCTACTGAATGCTAGAGGCATCTCATTCTTAGAGCCCAGATTTTAAAACCCTTTTCAGAAAATAAAAGAAAAATATAAAAAGAGCTTCAAAACTGTTTTTACCCCTTGTGGTCATTAGCTGCTGAAAATATTAATAAACCATTATTCATATTTTTAAAAACAAAATCCCTGATTCTAAGAACTCTAAAACAAGAGTGTCCTGGTCTTTGCTCCAACCCTGTCCTACATTTTTTTAATTGAACCAATTAAACCACCATACAGACTCTTAAAATAGTTAATTAGTTAATTTTATCTGTTAAACCTGGAGTGGAATGGCCCTCCAGGACTGTGATTAGACACCCCTGCTCAAAAAACGTGTGGCTGATAGCTGTATCGACCTTATGTTTTTAGTAGTTTGATCCCAATAAACCATTATTCATCTAGCTGCTTGAATTGGCTCTTTTCACACCCGGCAAAACTACCATTCCTTACGTTGCACTTGAACCTCTCGCAAGCACTAAACATCGCTGGAGAAATCTTTCAGTGTCAGATTTTAACTAACATGCTGAAGCAACAGACAAAAAACCCGATGTGTTGTTTCAGACTGCAGGAGAGCAAGTGAGAACATGACCCTCGGGCACACAGCGTTCCTAATGCTTTCCAACACGACCGCCTTTCTACTAAACAGCAGACCATGTTTACGAGCAGTAAACGTGGTTTGTTTTCCTACCAGCGAGTAGAACAGTGGGAAACACAAACAGAGGCAGTGTCATTGTTATGCTTTCAGAGAGCCCGGCACACTGGACACTCCAAACTCAGGCCTACGACGGGCCCATGTGTTGTGGTCCCTCCCGTTTTTGTTGTTGCAGGCCTGACATTGCTATTCTGATAATAACTTTCCAACAGAAACTGCATGACTGGAGGTTTCACATAAAGAGGAAAAGCATTTTTAGATGTCTGCTGGGGTGGGACAGTTCACTGCAGATAGTGTGGTGGTACATTATTTGCAGATCATATGTGGTGGAAAAGAATAAGGGGTTAGAGGTTGACATTGGGGATCAATGCCAAATCTTAGACATGGATCTTAATGCTTCAAAAAGAGAGAGCTCTTTGAGCTTCTGGGAATTTATATTTACATTGTTTACCAGGCAAAGTTGTCACAGTAGGTCACAAAAACAATCTCAGAAGACAGGTTAAAGAGCCGCTTGGAACGGGTATGAAATATTGCAGTCATCACATGACTAATATATTCTTCTTGTTTCGATTCACTTTGTGTATCATTTTCTCTTTCACTCGTCACGTCCTGGTGACTCTCTTTAAACATTCCCACCTCAGCTGGGCTCATAAAACACATCTTTAAGTACAGCTGGTACACCAGAGTGACCATTAACCTGCCCCCAGTGGATGTAAGAAAGGTTCCAGCTGGATGAAGCCCCTAATGTAATCAAACCAAAGGGGAGATGAACCCAGAATTCTGCCTCTGGTAAATTACAATATAATTGTATCTCTTTGAAAGCTGACTGCGGGGCAGACCCCTCTCATTAGCCAGTTAATTCCCAGGCTACACTGCTTACTCGGGAGTTTGTCACATTGCCTCATCTAACAACTATTGTTTTCACAGTGCAATGAAATCATTCACAAATTCACTCCGTGAAATTGCAGCTGATGGGAAGTCAGTTTAAGCTTGTGCATACAGTTTATCTCTAAACACTAACCTCGAACCTAAACCCTTCTCCTACCTTTTCCAAGCACGTCCACAATATATGAGAAAGAGCTATCAAATGCAACCCAAGCAAGGTTTGTAAAAAAAAGCCGTGAACCACACAATTCTATACCCAATGATACCCCGCCCCGCATCCACACACACACACACGCACGCACACGCATGACTTGGAGAGGTCCTCTACAGTTCATTATTTTCTTAATTAAATGA
The DNA here is from genome assembly GCF_902713425.1 of Acipenser ruthenus. Classification (NCBI taxonomy): domain Eukaryota; kingdom Metazoa; phylum Chordata; class Actinopteri; order Acipenseriformes; family Acipenseridae; genus Acipenser; species Acipenser ruthenus. The sequence goes on from NC_081213.1 coordinate 3,410,976, forward strand.
CCACTGAATTTCAGTTACAAGATTTCAATCAGTAGTTAGTACCCAGACAATTACTCCCTCCATGGACTTTGTGACTACCAAATATCTTGAAAATGATGTATCATGAACGACATTGTCTGAGAACATAATGTCATTTTAATAATTAACTAAAATAGCAGCCAAATGGACAAATGTTATTCACTCATGGCATTCTAGCCATATGACTTAATTCCCAGTTGTCCCAAACAGATGTTGCTTTGCAATAGCATCACACCCTCTCCTTATTATGTAGCCCTCAAGACCTCCATTGAGTGTATGTACATTTCTGGCTCATTGGCTCTAATTAAATAAATATGTTTCGTCGTTTCGGAGATCTTCATGGTCATTGTTCCTTAACAGAAAGTTGGAAAGCAATCCTGATATAAAGTAAGGGAAGAAAGCCTCTCAAACAATGATTTGTATGGACAGTAAAACTTCAAGGATATAAACACTTTGGGGATGCAGGTTGTTTATAAGACTGAAATGTCTGTACCGGTAACTGCGAGACATGCATTATTTCTATAGGTGTGCCATATACATACAGTCTACACATTTAATCTTTGGAATAATAAGGAGAAAACTAAAAAAAAAAGTCAGGAAAGCAGCTGTGTTTTACTGCTAGCGTTCCCAAAGTCTGATCTTGAAAGATTCCTACAACAATTCCCCAACCGTGTCTTCATTCCCAAGTCTATTACAGATACATTACTTGCATATCTCACGGCAATTTCACTGCATGGATGTCTCGCTATGGACATATTCACAACAACAAATGTTTATGCATGTAAACTATACATGTACTGTATAGAAACTGAATTGAGTAATTATGCTACTTTTGCAGCATGTATATTTGGCGAAATTAGTGAAGATTCCTTGCCAGCAAACCGTTCATGTTTTCCAGTATTTCATAGGAGAGCAGCCTAGACATGCCTTGTATTGCTTGCACAGGGCAAGCTTCATGGTGACTTAATACTGAAGCTTTAAGTTTGCTCATGAAAAAAGCAATGAGATGAGATCACTTAAAAAAAAAAAAAAAAAGGCTTATTGTTCAAATTGATAGGTTACGGTATGTTGTCACAATTTCTGCATATTTTACACAATGTACAGAATAATAACTGATACATCCACTTGTTATCACCGGAAGGATCACTGTCTGGATGTGAAAGCTTGGGTATATCATCTGTCTCATAAAAGATTGAATATGTCTACGCATGCATACCCAGTGGTTGAAACATTCACGCTATGTTCTTCATCTTGTCTGGAAGCTGCAGCAGTTTATTCAAACACTGACGAAGACTGAAACAAGAGTGCATCTTTTCTCCTGATTTTCCATATTGCAGTTCAGGACTTCCCCCGTTTTCGGCTGGGCTCCAGTAATGTCTAATTGACCTCATTTCCTCAAATTGCTCTATAAATTCCCTCATTTCCTTCCTGCGTCCATTGCTAGGAAAGGATGAGGTCTCCAGCACAAAAACTGAGACGAAAAGGTTTGGAGCCAGTATGGTTTCCGGTTCCACTTCCTCAGGATCGACAAAGAACTCATCATTTACACTGTACCACTATGAGACAAAAAAAAAGCTAAATTATACAGATACAATTACTGGTGTACCAGCACTTCACTGGAGTTTAAATAAGATTGTACATGTGGAATTACACTTGAACTGTTTTTATGCAGTGTTACCAAAGAATGCTAACTATAACTGTGACTTTAGAGATCTCTTACAACAGCAGACTACAGGGTGTCAGGGAACTTCAATCCAATAATCGACCACTACCTGTATTTAATTTTGCAGACAAGGCGAAATTAGACAATAATTGGATTGTTGGCAGTTTAGAGTTCAGGGCTGTTTCACCAGTTTTAAGTCTCATTTTTACTTTTGCACCTGGATTACATGGAATAATTTGCTACCTGATACATGCTACAGTGCATTAGAGCAGCAATGACAGACTAATCATTGAAATACCACATTAGAAGTGCTTGGTTGATAGGTTACTGTGATAGAGAATTAAGTTCACCCACTGTAGTTCCTGTATTAAATTAGACAGAGATACAGCTGTACATGCCACTCTTGATTGGACAGTGGTGTGTTGGTCTTAATGTGGCTCTCCTAATCTCTGTAAAGAAAAGGATAGGGATGAGATTGGTTGGGTTATAAAGTGGGATTATACTGTATTTTAGAATATATTGGTAAAAGTATTTTCTCCTCATGGTAAAATATAAATAAATACTTAAGAACACTGCGGTCCTTTTCCAGCCAAACATAGTTCAGTTCACTCTGGAATGCCTAACAAACATGCAGATGCAAAAGTAGAAACACATTTTTAATAGTTAAAATCCCTCATCTGCCACAAACATGACCTTTATTGAGGTCACATTGGCACTGCGCCCTTGTAACAGGCTTAATATATACTAGCTCTTCATTATATTTCATACCATTGACCATTAAACATTGCCACATGGTCCATATGTGTCAAATGGGTAAACTTTTTTTTTTTTGAATATCAGTTTCCAGTACGGAAAACAAAGTCCTTGTTAGTTTAAGCATCAGCAAAAAACAACAAAGGAATGCATAAAGCACTTCTTCACAGACACCTCACAACACTGTAGAGAAACATTTAATAAAATATGCATGTGAATCTACCTTAAAACACTCAGAACTGGTGAAAAAACATTTTGACGATTAAAACATGTCAATGCGCTTCCATAACAGGAGAGCTTTAACACAAAAATAGTCAGCAAAACCGCCTCCAGGAATTGACTGATTCTGTAATTACAAATGCATGCTGGGCGTCTCTTTCGCTCCTGCAGTTATTCTTAGTTTCCTAGGTGAACATTATGTGAAACTGCAGAAACATTTAGGAGGCTTGCTTAGCATTGCATTTTCTTTGTTGTACCACCAACTGCTGCATTGCTATTGAAGAGCATTTAACTTTGGGAAGCGTAAAATGCAATTCTATCTGTCAAATTTGTTTTGCAATGAAGACGCTTGACCTCGTACACGTTTGCATTTCCAATCCACGCTCTTCTAGAGTTAACAGCTGTACTGTATATAATAAAAGCACAGAAATAAATGATCTCAACACTAACTACCTGATTGCTTCCTGTCTTCGGTTTCTGCTGACGTTTCAAAAGTGAACTTATTTTTCTTCAGTGAGAACTCGTGAAAGTTGTGAGCCATATGGAATCTATATCAAGAATTGAATTCCTGGCAGATAGATATCTGGCCTTTTTCTTGTCTTTCTTGTGCCAGGGTTCATTTTATTTATGTACTCGGTTTGGAACTGCTACAAACACTATAAATACAACCCTGGTATTTTGAAGGAAATTAGCTTAACAAGAGTTTATGTCTTCCCAAAACCAAAATAGCAGTTGCGTGGTTTAATGTGAAAAACATCCAAATTTCATCTGAAAACAGCTACTAAATCTATTCAAATGCTGTCTTTGGCTTGCACCAGGGGGCCTTTAACAATAATGAAATGAAATATTTAAACACTTTACCACTGGAAATAGGCATCAGAAGAAGCCCTCCAATTGAGGTAGATATTTATAACATTTTGATTTCAACCGGACTTCAATTGCCTCTCTTAACTAGCTCAGAGCTGACAATCAATCATATTTTTTTTGGGGGGGGGGGGGGTGAAGGAAATAAATGTTATTGAAATATGTATTTCTTTATTTGAAATATGTGGCAGTGTCCATAGAGTGCTAATATGACTGCTTCCATTGAAGAAAGTCATTGATGATATCAAGTATGTACAGCCAAACGCATACTGAGCTGCTAGGATTGACCAATAAAACCAAGGTGCCAATGTTCTATATTTTTTACATTTTCTTTTGCACAACAAGAATGTAATTAATTTGTTTTAGTATATTAGGACTTGCTTGTTTCACACTTGTTGCTAAGCTGTAATCGCATGCCAACATCTCAGGCTGCTGCTGACGTCCAATCACACAGGTTTTCGCATCATGTAGACCACAGATATGCTGTTGTCGTGACTGCCAGTGCAGCAAAATACTTAGACAAAACATTTCTGTGCAGCCAGACCTATGGATGGTGAGTCAAAGCTTAAATTAGACAATCTTCTGTTTTCCGTTTTGCTGTAAAGTGATTCATTTTTCAATATTTATTTTCTCCTTCATTGAACCTTGTGTATCCTGCCCCACAAGGGTTGCCACCTCTGAGGTACGGAACGGGGGCTATTAAGAGTTTAAAACCTCTTTTGAAAATCCTCTATTCATCCAATAGGAAACATTGATAATATTGCTACTATAGTATTGACAACCAATTAAAAAAACCACGACGATCCAGGGAAAACAGGGACAGTTGACAACCCTATGCCCCAGCATTCATTTGAGGATAAACACTGTTTCCTTAGCAGCAGAATTACATCTCTGTGGACGAGATAGAAAGTCGGTGTGTGAAGCTTGGTCCGGGTCTTAATACCTCCAGCACACACTAGTCAAACAGTCAAACTAAAAGCTTTCAGTAAATTGTTTGAAAATGTAAACTGCTACACCATCAAACCAGCGCAGCATTGCACAGTCCTTTACAGTCCTCTGGATTAAATTCTGCTGTATGGAAAAACATTTTACTTGGTACACTTACTTTCAACTGCCTGAAGAAGGTGCTTTATTTCACGTTATATTTTTTATCAGGCTCCTTAACTCCCCGAGGTGAGAAAAATTCAACACTTTCACTGTTGCATCTGGCCACTTCACTGCCTGTATCTGTTACTGAAGCCGGAATTATTTATCTTGGACTGGAGTCTGGCGAGTGGATGCCATCAGTTTTTTAAGCCAGTGTGAGGTGCGCGCAACCTTACAGATTTATTACAGCTAGAGAATTCCCAGCCCTGGACACAGGCTCATTAACAAAAGAGGTTTCAATCCAGGATTTTACTATAAAGACTTACCCTCAGTACATTTACATGCACTTAGTAATCCGCATATGAGTATGTGTAATATGTATTACACATTGTTTGTCTACATGATGTGGAATATGCTGTTTCTCTAGAAGTATTGTACATGCCAACTTTGGTAGTATGCTGAGTTCTCAGCTCTGTACTTGAGCGGAAATCCCACATAAATACATGAACACATGTCTCTCCCACTGTCTTTTTGGAGAATTCCACCAGTATGCTACTTGCTGCAAAGGGGACTTTTAGTATTAATAATATCTTTATTTTTATATAGCGCCTTTCATGGTGGACCCCATCACAAAGTGCTTTACAGAGGTAGGCTGTGAACTGTGCATTATATGCTGAGTCACTTACAATAGGACATTGATTTAACATCTCATCCGCAGGATGGAGCACGAGGAGGTTTGACTTGCTAAGAGTCAGTCAGAGGCAGAGGTGCAATTTGAAACGATGACCTTCTGGTTACAGGTTACAAGCCCTGGACTTTAACCACTGGACCACACTGCCTCCTTATTGCGTATGGTACTGCCAATCACCACTGAGCAAATGTGGCACACTCATAAGCATAATATTCATTTTATATGATTTTAAATTCTACATAAGTATTCTGCAAATTTATTTTGTTTCCCTATAGCATACTTTACCATGTTTTATTATGGTTAACGATGCCTTCTGTAAAAATATTGCAATAAAATTATGGAAATACCTGAACTGATTCAATTACTTTTGCTATGTCAAATGGATATTTTAAAGCTGCAGGTAAAAAATAATAATAATAATAATAATAATAATAATAATAATAATAATAATAATAATAATAATAATAATAATAATAATAATACTACAAAAGGTCCATGTAACTGGAAGTGCATTGCATATAATTCAAAAACAAGTTGGTAAAACTTCAAAGAATGTCAGGAATAAAAGTGCTTAAAAGATACCCCTGGTGAAGCCTTTAGAATGCTGTATATCCTACATCCTTTTCAACGTCTTGTTAGAAATCATCAGGCACCATTTTGCTATCAGAGAAAGGGACACCAACAGCGGATCCAAAGTGTTAAAACACACTGGACATTACGTTCTTTAAATTACCCAGAGAGAAATGTTGCACTCACCGAAACCTCTGTGACATAAGACATGAAACTACAAGCAGAAGCGGTATGCAGGCATGAGACTGGAGCTAATGGAAAACAGATGGAAGACAGAACGTTGTGCTGGAGAAGGGGAGCTCCCAGGGTAACAAGGCCTGTGGTTTTACACAAACCTGATCTTTTCACCCGAAGACTACCGCGTACTGTAGTGATTAATCGAATCATACAAGAAGTTATTGAAATTTTTTCCTAAGATTAAACATTCATCATGGTACTCTGATTAAGGTTTGATATTTATGTAGCTATAATAATAATAATAATCGGTTTACTAACTGTCGACACCATGTTAAGCCCGCAGCTAAGCAAATGACGCGTTGACTTTCCTAGAGGCAACACCCCCCGCCCCACATACACACTGTATGGGCACGAACAGGGCCAAAGCCAGAATTTATGATGCTCACTCACTCATAAATTATGAAGCAGATGTACTAGAAGTCAAATAGGTCAGTGAGACTCAGACATCTGTCAATGTGGTATAAGTCACACTGCTGTAAAAATGTACAAAAATTACTGTCTTTGGCTGCAGAACTTTATTGCATCTCTGAAAATCTGTAATAAAGCCTATTATGATGCAATCCAATGATTCATCTTTCTCACATGTGCGAACCTTTATTAATAAAATGGGATTTTCATTATTGGGATACAAAACGTGTGTATCCTTTTTACAGTGTCACAGAGGTAACTCCTTCAAATCCAGAGAAGAAACTGTTTTCAATGCACAGGGGACTAATGGTGCATGCCTCCATGAATAGATCAGATAGCACACATGGAAGATGTGGCTGATAAGGATTCAGTAAGGCAGTGAGATACTGGGAGTATGGGAACGCTGTAAGGAGACTGGTGTTGGTTAGAAGAACCACTGATAGCATGAGTAAAAACCCATTAATAAAGATTACGTGACCTGAATTCAAGGCTTATATAAAAAAATCCATATCGACTTCAATGACACAAGGACAGGAGTTGGGTGTTACGTGTTTTCAAGATGCTAGCAAACACACTTCACGCTCCTCTTTAATTCCCAAATCGGAAGATTATATTACACTACGTGTCAGTTTGACATCATCCAAACCTGCTTAGAAAATATCAGATAGAACAAAGTGTCATTGGTATACTGTGTTATGTCAAGAATGGATAGGCTATGTTGACAGTAAATTGTACATGTGCTCTATCCTTCGGTGAAAAGGGCTGTCAGAACATCAAGAATCCGCACAGCAAGAAAACATCAAACCTAACAGTTATCACCAAGCAGTACAAAAGCCCCTTTCATACGAGACAAGCCATTAGCAGGAATCAACATCTCCCACCCCTAGCAGCCTCCTCCTCCCCTTCATTCCTTCCCAGCTCATCTATTTCCACTGCCCACTTCATTCCAGCCCCCAGATTACACACATGCAATACCAATACAGGACAAATAGAGGAACAAATAATTAAAACAAAAGTGTAAACCCCTACAAAATGTATTTTAACTACATAATCTGCATTAGCACTAGCCACATGCTTACACTGAACTTCCATTCCTCAGGTCTCTCAATCAGTGGTGCAATGTTGTGTCTCTTTAACCAATGAAAGCTGCAACCTTTCACCATCTTTGGTGACAATGTATTACATTCTTCTGTGCATCAGAAACCACTCTCTGCAGGTAGTTTCAGGTGAAGGCATCTCCCTTCTTAAGTCCTTACATTTAACTCCCTGTTGTGGTACAGCAACAGGGGCTGATCAAATAATGTGCAAACTCAATCCCCCACCCCCCCAACATGCTATTTTGTAACATTTTACACCACAGGATTCGGTACCAAGCGTATGAAAAATGCATGTTTAAAAACGTTGCTTGTTCTTCTTTTGAAGTCCACATTGGCAACTCATGCTTCTTTGCTCAAGCAACCTTAATCAGCTGCTAGTTGTATCAGACCCATTAGATACAGCTTGAATGTTAACAGAAATCATCAATTATCAGCCCAGCTGATGCATACCAAAAACAGTTTGATTGCAATAGCCTCAGGGGCTGTTGGAGTGAAAAAAGAAATGCATTAATAAGAGAATGCAAGCACGTCAAAATAGAGTTCTTCTTTTTATAATATTTCATGTTTTTAATGGTACAAAACTGAAGTGTTGGTAGAATACAGAGCAGTCCGTGGATCATTGTTCCAGTTTTCTCTTGCCCTAGGATTGCAGACATTATCGACCACTGTTATTTGTTTCCTGAAACCAAGCAGCACATCTTGAAAATGATTATTATGGTACCAATGCAGACCTCAGCCAAAACATTCTTGACTTTCGTTGTGTATTTCAAATTAACATTGACTTTTAGTTCAAACATTTGTCACTGACTTTACAATATTTCTTTTACTATTTCTAAATGTTTTTCGATCGAACATTTCTGTAGTAAAAAATATATATATATATATATATGGTTTTGAATTCCCCACCAGGCTGTTTAATGTTTTACTAGATTTGTCAGCAACCTAAACAAATTGCACTGGCACGAGTATTTCAAATATGTTGTCCCTCCCAAGCGGGTTACATCTGCACTGGTTAAAATAATCAGTGCTACTTTGACCCAGAAAAGATAACAAACGTGCAGGCTGAGAATCACCGGGTCGCTCCACATCAACGTCACACAGCTTTTAACTATCTAACTCTAAAGACATTTTGATTGCACATTGAGGCAGAGCTGTGTGCACAGATCTAGAACAAAGACAATGATCAAAGATGCAGTTTTGATGCAGATCGCATGTTTATCTTGTGTGTTGTCTTAAAGATGAAGGTACACAAATTGCTTTTTTTTGGTTGCTAAGGCAGTGGTGGGTTTAGGGTGTGTCCTATCTCTGAAACTTGTATATAATTGTGCTACAGAATTGGGAATAATACACATCATAATGACACAATAGTCAGTGGAGGGTATTTAAATTGAATCAAGATAAATAGTCCTCTACTGTCATTTAAAAAAAGCTACAATTCCCATCGAGAAATAATGTTAATTCAACTGGGGACTTGAGAGATTTTGTCTCCCAAAATCCCTTAAAAGCAATGTGAAGTTCCCTGGCCTTGGTTGTTCTTTCCAATGTGTCCTGCACATTATCAGAGCCTTACCTCTTTCTTTCAAAAAACGTTGTCTTTTTCCTCTCAGATCAGTGGTTACTTCACAGTTAAGCGTGCAAGCCTAACTACAGCACCAACTATGCATACTGTCCTTTCTCCTGAGGTTCAAGTCTATTACTCACCAAGACTAGATGGAGACGCTGCCAAACATGTGACTTCACCAAAGAAACTTTTGCAAAAATGATGCCTTCTCAGTGCCAAATACTACTTCTTAGACCCTTAAAAAACATTACTGCGGTGTACCATGGTAAGCATACTGAAAGCATGTTAGAGCCGAGACAAACATGTTAAAAACTTTGCACCCTGTCTGCTGGCATTGTTACAGTGACACAGGCTCAAATATTATAATATTATTGGTTATAGCTGGTCACACGAGATGGATGATGCCTAACATATGCGCCTGGAAGCTCCTTGAATTGTGATTGGATGCACTCATGAGCTACAAAGAGAGCTGAACACAACTCTCAAATCCCAATGCAATGGTATCCAATGGAGGGTCATGATAAGCTACAAAAATGTTGCACAAATTTACCATGGTCAACTTCTATCTTGGGTATAAAGGACCCAAATGGCAAACTACTCCCTGTTGCCAGGTAGGCTTCACGCATGCCTGGTCAAAATTGCCCTTTTAAGATTAGAATAATGGCTGAGGCAAATCCCTACGGGATTGACCCCTGACCTCCCACTCTCTAAGCCTAGATACCTACAGCATGCTACCCATTATGATGTCTGATTGGCTTTGATCTGCAACGGCACCCCATTGGTGCTCTGCACAGCAATTTAATTAAAGGAACTGCGTCTTCTTTTTAAAGATTTAATATGTATTTATGGAAAATTATTGGTTTAATACACAGAGTCAGACATGATTCAGTGATGCATAATTCAATTGAAATATGTTCTCTTTGGTACAATAATTGCAGGGTGTCTTGGTTCTAATCCGCATGCTACATCACCTCTAACTTTACACACAGAAAGGTGTTGACAGAATGATGTGTGGCACTAGCAATGATGTATTTGTTTTAAATGCTTTCATTATCAGTATCACATAGGTTAACAACACTGTATGTGGTGTGTTAAATACTTGTGAAAAGCACAGATCATATTACTCTGCTGACTCGTATGATACAGTACTTGTATCTGAAGAGTATGCTTGTTTTTATTACACAGATTCCTCACTGTCACTCAGCTTTAACTCAAAGCAAAGGGCAGCCTGGGGCATCTCTTTCTCATTTTTGCCAGCACCTGGTAAAGCATTGCACTCTTAAACTGTCTGTAATCCACACAGCTTTATCAAAATGGTACAATGAGGGAAAAATACAAAAATAAACAGCTTTTCAGGTGTTACTGACTTTTGAACCCTCCCCTCTAATTAGTGGGTTTCATATAAATAGTAAATACATAAGTGCTAAAAGTAACATGCTACTTAATAAACGTTTGACAGTGGCTGACTGCAAGCTGGCTTTAGAATCAGAATACGATAGTCAATATATTGTTCTAAAACTGCATCAGTAAACATACATTTCTATATGCATGGACATTACCTTCCTATCGTTCAGCTACATAAACGTAACACAAACTTGAACACTAAAGCAATCATTATACAAGCCTCTCTGCTCTCACAGCACTTGTGTCAAACAGTCAAATGAGTATGCTGTCAGTTTCATAACTTTTATCAGAACAATAGTACCATTCAAGCTAACGTTTAAATTGCAGCAATGGTTTGCACATAAACAGTTTTTTAAAGGGATACTTAAAACTGAAAAGAGAAATTCAACAAGAGGGTGTAGAACTTTTGCACACTTACCATAAACATATAGCACAGAACAGGATGTCTACAGTAGAATGGGTAAAAGTTAGAAATGACTGCACTCCACAGGGAATGTCATCTGTTGCTTCAGAAAGACAGCTTTTGCCAAAAAGAAGAAGGGTGCAATGTGCTGCAAAAACGCTCCTCCTGGCTGCTCCAAGACACTCAGACTGGATGCAGTCTGTGGAAATTTCTGTGACTGTGAGAGAAGCAGTCAGAGGCTGGAAAGAGGCGGGTACTTCCTTCCAGCTGTAAGCCTTGTTATTACTGCTGAAGTCACAGGAAAAGCTGTAGTACAATATCTTTGACAAAGCCAACATGGCATAGTTATTATTGTTTTAGGAAATGACCAGGAGTTTTAATCCCACAATTACTATAAAACCCTTGCTGCTATACTTGTGTTAACCGCGTAACAGTTATCAGTAATCATTGTGTGATTGTTATACCAATTATTAACAGTTATTACAGGCAAAAAGAGAACGAGATAATTGCCATACTAATCACTCAACATTTACTTCATAATTTATTATTGCGCTGAATCTTTTTTTAGTAAAATAATTTTAGAAAGGAAAAAATACATTACTGTATTTCTAGTTTTTAGTGCGCTACATTCTCTATTACTTATCCTTCTCTAACTATTCTTACTTAAAAATACAGAGGAACTGGGATAGCTCTTAATTATCGCTGCCAAGTAAGGTCCCTTGTTTTTGTTTTGAATTCTGTGGCAACGTATTGGAAGTATAAATCAAACATTGTGCTTTCTTAACCGCTGTGGAACAGCACTAAATAAAACCACAAATGCAGAAATAAATCAAGTGCTAAGGTGAAGGAATCGCCAACACAATTCTAATTAAAAAGAAACATATGGAACCACTGACTGTCTTCGAATTACCCCTTGAAAAGCTGTGGAGGAAAGTTAGTGCAAGAAACGTCCACATGATACAAGCCATGCAACACCAAGACAACTTTAATGATTGTCCACTATGCATGTTTCACAAAGGAGTACCCATTTAAACAGAAAATGGCATTGTGAAATTTAAAACAACATAACGTGGAAGCAGAGCCAACCTTCTAGCAGTCATTAGTGTAGTGAATGTTTCAAATCCATACACAATGTTTGTGGCGGTCATATTCCATCCATTTGTTTGGTGTGAATCAGTCCATTTCAGTTAGAAATGTTGCCCACATTCCCTCTCAGTTTCCACTCAAACATGCAGCTGGCAGATCCCCGCTCCACGAAGATTTATTATGTATAGCAAGGCTGTTCAAGCTTTAAAAGTGCTAATAAGATTTCTTGACCATTTCCACACAAGCCCGTTATTTATCGATAGGGAATTTTTTCAGGCACTTCTTGCTACCATAGAGACACACCTAAACAGCCCAACACTGTGAATATTCCTGTACACCAGATGAGAGGGATAATGCTGAATGTGTAAAAAAAAAAGTTCAAACGAGGACTTTATGGATTTATTTGTCTGTGCATCAAGCTGCAAGCGATGACAAGAACCTCAACAAGATTCAGCTTGTCGGCTGGTGTGCAGAAGCTAGTCAAAGCAGAGGGTAGTGAAGCATAACACAGTTTAGAGGTTTACTAAAATAAATAGGGATGGCAAACCATGGTAAGCGCTGGTAAATGCATGGTATAACCATGGGAAAAGCATGGGGGAAACTTTTATAAGGGACTGTGCCACTGTTGTTTTATACCATGAAAAGCAACATTTCTGACAGTGCATGGAAGAATCCAAATAGTTTCTAATAGTTCACTGCAATTCAGACTATAGTGTATGGAAGGAAATGTATACTTAACACTCATCGTATATGCTTGGGTACAACTACTAAGCAAACTAAAGCACATATTTTTAAAGCATTTACACCTTAATGTTATAAAACAGAGAAACAAACAACTTGTGAGTTAATTAATGACAGAAGAAAACATTTTTGAGTGATGCTTTTGTTTAACTAGTGTATGTATACAAACTGTAAAGCAATAAAGGAATCACACACACGCACACACGCACACATAGACACATGCAAGGTATGAATTGTTTCCTTTGTGTCCCAGACTAATTGAATCTGAAAATTCCCTGCCTCAGAAGAAGTGTGGTTATTTAATCATCAGAGTTTTTACTGGCTCAGAAATGATTTTTGAGGTGACCATGTGATGTTAAACCTTAGAACTGTACTGACATATCGGGCATTGCTGTGTTCAAGCAAATTATTTACTAAATATCCACGTGCTAAAAAGCCTAATCCTTCACCCTTCTGTGCTTCAGCACAGCTGCTGGGCTTTGATTCGAAGATGCTTCAAACTACAAAGTAACACTTCTCTGCTGTCTTTAGAAGCAGCTGCCTTCACAGAATAGTCATGAGCGATGCTATTGAAACACTGTATGAAAAATTGCAGAACCATTTGCCCATATGCTCAGCCAAAAGCCAAGTGTGCTGATGTCTTTCCAAGCACACAAAGAGTATGTTGTAAGGTCTGTTGGTAGATTTCAGACTTTTTTTCTACTTCATGTACTACTTGAGAACTCCAGCGTTCCTATACTCTAACACAAAGATGTGTTTCAATAAATACATGAATACATAAATCAATACAATACTTACATGTTAAAACACGTTAGGATACTGAAGTCTGCAGTTACCTAAAAAATATACTTTGCCACAAATCCTACCATATGCATTTAAAATGAAGCACGATCCAGCTTTTTGGCAATGCTGTAATACATTTTCTTATGGGATGCAGAGCCACTTTTCCCAGTTCCCAGCTTTGGCAGCTAACACTGCTTCTTCACTCTATCAAGACGCTCAACACATTTTTCAGCATTCCTCACATCAGCAGCTGGGGACTATGAACTGTATGTAACTCCAGGAACAAGCTCTCATTTACAGTGTAGAAGAACTGAAGACGTGCCTTACCTGTCACCATACCCTCTCTTCCTCCTCTCCTTTCCTTAAATCTTGTTGAAGTCTTCTGAGCAGGGACCTTACAGCATGCGATGACAGAGGGGTTTTCTTGTGCTTCGTACTGGAACGTAGAAAAGAGAGGTCTGTTTAGTATTAAAGCAGGAGCAGCAGCAACAGGAAATAGTTTGGGAGACTGACGCAGTCCCTTTGCGGTCAATGCTGCCCTCAGTACTCCCAGGCCAGCCTATTAAAAGACTCACTGTTTCTTCTCAGGCCTGGGGATGCAGTGTAGGGTGGAAACAGGCAAACAGTTCACACAAACAGTTCAGTACTCTTGGAGCTGGGCTGTTCTGGGCTACTGCAACTGCATCTGGCTGTGTGTATCTGCTTACTCAGCTAAGCTCTTTTTTGGGGGGATTGAAGAAACACACTATCAGATCTGTGTGGAATGAATCCAAATAAATATTTCAAAGCATCTAAAGCTTTGGCCAAGGCATAAAATGCAAACTCTAACACGCCACTGCATTTCACTGCTTCTTCTGTGTACTGTACTGTACAAACTAAAATAAGCTATGAATCAAAGCTACTTGCACTCACTGTGAACAGTAACGGGATGTGGATTGATCTTATTCTTATATATTATTATTATTATTATTATTATTATTATTATTATTATTATTATTATTATTATTATTATTATTATTATTATTGCTTTTAATGCATCTGTGTCTGGTTTGGAGCTTTTCTTGAGCGACTTCCTAATTCCATTCAAATCATGTGCCAATGTGACCTTTGAACCCCATCTGCTCTCGCATGATGTATAATTGGAGCCAGCAGTTGAAAAGGTACATTGTCACATGATTTGAATAGAATGAGGAGTCTGTATGTATGTATGTATAGCTATGCAGGGTTGGGGTATACAATGCACATGATATGACTGTTTGGCTCTAGATGTATTTATGCCTTAAAAATAGCTCACTGATTTTTTTTCCCCAAAGGATGTGATAAACTGATTAACAAACACACATACTCAAAGTAAATGAAAATACAAATATGGCAATACATTTGGCCATAGACGCCTACTCACCATTCAGTCAATGCCCTACCACTGACAGACTACATCTGTTTTCAGAACATACATTCCGTTCTTTTATACACTTCTAATACATACTTTGCTCGACCTTGTCTCTATGATAATTTTAGCCTACCCACAAATTAAAACAGCTGTTAAATAAACAGAATTCTGTCTTGAGAGGGCCCTTGAGAAATGTCCTGGGACTGAACAGGGTCTTGTGGTGGCTGATAAATCTAAAATGCTGTGTGTTGTTTTTTTTTTTTTGCTTCCATTTCTTTTTCTTTCCTTTTGGCAACTCTGCATGCCAAGCAGGTTCAGAGGGTTCATGCTGTTTTTTGTAATGTGAATAATTTTCATGTAGACAGTTATTAAAATAAATGAAGTATGAAATTGCATATAAGAACATAAGAAATGATTAAGGACCAGGGAATTAAGGCTTGAGGCCATATGTTGTATATACATGTATATTGTAGCTGGGAATGCTGTGGTCTCCTAATGGTCTGGCTAGGGTTTCTTATAGGCAATACATTGCTATTTTAACGATATATTGAAATTATAAAATAGCATATCAGAACATTCATTTTAGGGAGTCGTGTGTGTACCAGAATCGATTTATTTAGTTTAATTTTGGATCAGGAGCCAATCAGGAGCAAAAGCGCATGGGACCCATTTTCATTGGCACACAGGTACTGATTTATAATACTGCAATGCATTGTGCACTGACTAATAGCATATGAAAATGTTGCCTGCATGATTGGAGCTGTAATTGAGCAACCATTGGCCCTTTGTACATAACATCCACCATTGTAGTGCAACTGCATTACAATCATAGCTCACTTAGTAACAGCATACTTTGCGTACAGCATCTATCTGTTTCTCATTCTTTAACACATTTGCTTATGTGTTACGATAATAGAGTTAGAAATTGCAGCAATGACCATCACTGCTTCTAAGCTGGTCAGAACATGTTGTGCAGGGCTCCAGATGTGCTTGCTGTATATATACAGTATATATATTGTCACTGCCTTTCCAGACAGTTTGAATGCTGGTGTTTAATTGGATTTGTTGTTTATTTTATGATATATGCAGCTGGACTTTACTTTGCTACCATCTGTCCTCCTAAAAAGTTGTGATAGAAATTGAAGAGCAAGGGGCTTCAAATGTCATAGTAATGCGTAATTGCTTTGAGCTTATCCGGAGAATCCTAAACGCCTAAACTCAACAGACTCCCTCATTCCATTGAAATCATGTGACAGTTTTACTTTTGTCACACAATTTGAATGAAATGAGGAACTCTTGTCAGTCCTGGCACTTCGAACTCTTTAGACAAGCTCAAAGCAAGTTCAAAGGTAGGAAAGCAGAATTTAAAGTGACAGTAACTCAGTTTTGGAGCAACAAAACTCAGAACCAACACCCTAAAATAGTAAGAGAAATGTAAAAAAAAAAGAATTGCAATGACTCTTATAACACAAACATTAGGAAGGTGCTCTATAAAGTAGGCTTTACACAGTGTGTGAGATATGTGCGCTCCACCACTGCAGTGCAAACATGTCAGAAATGTATTCATTTGTTGCCGAGCATATCCATAAAAGATAAATACGCTTATTTTTCAGCAGCAGTGCAAGGATTAACATTCTTTGCAACCATCGCAAACTTTTACTGGAACCATATGGCCACCAAAAGCTTCGGCTCCTATCCTTCAGAAATGTTATACTGGTCAATAAATATTACACCGTTTCTCTGTGCTGATTATTATCCTTTTGTGGCCTCTTGACCACCAAGTGCTTAGATAACATCTCCCATCCTGAGCCTGTACTTTGGAAACCTCCCTCAAGGGCCAACCCCCCTAAGTCTAAAGATCAGTTTAAATGCTTGTCCTGACCTCAGCTTTCTGAAAGTGCTGTTCCATTTCCTGGATTAGTGAACTTCCTCAGTAAAAATAGGAGGTATTATTTTTATTATTTACATTTTTTTTTTAGCTGCAACAAAGCCAACTCAGGCCCACCTATATACTTAGCTTCTACAGAATATTGCCAGAAATAGCTTTTAATTGCACACCTTTTGGTGTTTATGTGCTTGCTTTTATGTAAACTCACCCCACCTTTGAAAGCACAGCCATTGTCTTTTGAGAGCTAATCTTCATTGAACTACAGAGAGCCCGCAGAAACTGTACTTGCAGAGTAGTAGACCTGACAGAAGCCACATTTGTGAGTTGGGTTGTAGCTTGTTAAAATAGATTACCTTGTGAGGAAAAGCACCTGCCTAATGTTCTCATTTGCACCCCTTTTCATGAATGCTAAATGAAAGAAGCTGTAATTATACTTAAATTCGCGTTTGTAGTATTGCATTTGATATGCTACAATTGCAGTGCAATATCATGTCAGTTTAATATACTGCCATTTTATAAAGTGGAGTTGGTATCCAGCAGAAAAAGCGGAAATACTCTTTCAGAATGATAACATCTTGGAATGGTAATTAAAGGGCTTCTGCCCTTGTGGAAAATGAGGAAACTGGATATTAAGAAAATCAGTCCCATTGACATTTGCTCATGCATTTGGGAGCCAAGGTGCCAGAGCATTATGATAAAGTGTTTTAATAATTAAAGACTACAAGTCTATTGTGCTTCCTCAGCCTGCAGGCACATGGTTTTCAAAGAGAAACATGCTGCTGTGGTTTAAGCCTGCAAGAGCACAGTTAAGGTGGACTGCACTAGACTTTACAAATTTCACCCGCGGTGCTATAGGTGTGTTATTGTTTAACCAAATCCACACCCTTCTTTAACAAACCCAAGCATTGATTATATTTACTATATCAAGTGCTATAGAGGAGTCACTTTTGAGGATGTCATTGATGTGTTCTAGAATACCCCAGAACTAGGAACAGTTCATGCAATGGAATAGAACTAATGGACAATTCTCAATGGATATTTCTAGAACATTTTGTGTGCTGTGTATACCATGTTTCCATCTGCACTATGAAACCAGTCTTTTCCAATATTAAATGGGAATTCTTAGCACCAGTTCCATCTACAGTCCAAAGATTGCCTGTGCTTAGTATGCTTTTGTATAATTTCTTACTAATCACCTCCAATATTTCGCTGATAATATGATGTACGTTCAGCTCAGGTTGATATTCACAGACAAGCACAACTGTGTAAACCCCTGTGCTACACCCAAGACTGAAGTCTTTTATTTGTGGTGAATTGTTTAGAAACTGTTTTCCCTCAGTCACTGCATGGATCTCATCCAGCAGCTCACTTAAAGGCCTGCAGGTTCAGACTTATTACTGTTTGTAAAACTCCTGTAATAAATCTGATGAATGCGTAGCAAATTTAACAGGAGCCTGATTGTTCAGATAAGGTAAGGATAGTGTAAAGGGCGAGCAGATAGGCCCTTGTGTGAAACTTGTTTGAAAATGTACAGATTAAGAAGAACTACAATAAACACTTTAAGAAATGTCTTGCAGTTCCTCAGAGTCATTGATAAATGGATCTTGTCCTTGATTGCAACCCTAGATGCAGTCAGTCACATTTATGTGTGTATGATATGAATAAAGAGGCCCATGGGGTGCAGTTTGAAAATCTAGCAACACTGAAACTGCATAATTAACATATTCTTTTTTACAGCGATGACAAAAATGACCCTGAGGAAACCATATCCAAGTAACCTTCCACTGACCCTAGTATTAACTGTTCTCCAGCAAAAAAAAAAAAAAAAAAAAAAAAAGATATTTCCATTGTAACAAAAAACTGTTGGAATTTGTGTTTTACCAAAGGAATGTTCAGGCACACTAAAGTGGAACCATCTGTGTCCCTCAATTATTTACAGAGGGTCTGTACATCTCAATAAATCTTAATGCGGTATAGTTTTTCAGTTCCCTCTTGCAAAAAATGTGCATTGTTAGTTTCGCGACCTTCTGTATGTTCCATGAATAATGCATGGCGTTTACACACTTCAGTTGTTAAACAGACAGCTGGCGCCACTGCCTCACCGCAGAACCTCAGCCAAACATGGTCATGGGTCAAGGGTCTGTACATGATGATCCCACCTGGTTCAATCCACTGGACAGAGCTTGTTATGGGTACACATAGCATGCTCTGTTAGGGTTAGGTCTTGGTGCTCTGTTCCTGTTTCATTCAGCTCTTTTGTTCAAAAGAACGATGTGGTGGATCCAGGAACCTTATTAAACCAACATAATGTCAAGCCTTTCCATGAATTCCAAGCCCTGAGGACAGGCTTCAACTTGAACAAAACTGCTAGTTTCACAAATTCAGACGAAGCAGAGAAGAAACACAGAGGCCAGTCAGTTAAGAAAACACTGCAACTCAGCAGCTATGAACACTGCGTGCCTCTAATCCTATGAGACTTTTAATAAGTAAGCACCTTGTGGTTAGACATGAGCCGCCCACGTATAGTGGGACAGCAGTTGCTGCTTTTCTGTTAATGAGTAAATATAAATGGATAGCCCGTCCTGGATGTCCTTCGGTAAGGGCATTTGCTTATTCAACCCGAATGAAAGGGATTTTAGGTTGTAAGCCAAAGGAATAAGAGGCATAACATTAAGCTTACATAACAATACAACTGACTGAATGAACTTTGTCTCTTCGTGGGTATGCCTTCCCAAACTCGATTATTTCTGCATTGCTCGCTTTGAACCTGTGGGTTACCTCTATTCAAGTGCGGTGAAGCACATTTATATTGGGGTATGATAGCAGATATCCAATAAGATTTTCTAGCCAAGACTAGGCAATTTCAGACCACTGAATTTCAAGGACTGGCGAACGTCCCAGAAAACTGCGGCCTGGTTGGGAGTGACTGATGGCTGTATCAAAAAAGAACAGTGTGCTAGGAGTCACACAAGATGGATTTTAACCATATCTTCTCCTTAATAAAGTGGCCAAAACCTGTATACACGGTTCTGTAAACTAGTAAGATTACACAGCTACTGGTGACTATTTCCAACTCAGTTGTGCAGGACTTATGTTTCCCAGATGGAGATTCACATTATTGTTGAAGCATTTTAAACCTTTTGCAGCAATACATTATATATAAATTGCAATTGCTTTGTGGAACGGCAAAGGAATGAACTATAATGGCTGTGCTGGCTGTTCCAGAGCTGTCATCTATAACCATTGAAGATGAACAGAAGGTAGAATTTTCTTTAAATGATTTCTTAGGAGATCATATGCAAGGTGAGGCTTGTAAACCAAGCCTTTGCTTTGAATAGTTTTGCTTTTCTGGTGATTGGATCAGTGCTTATATTAACACCGGGAAGTCGGGTAAAGTTACAGTTTAAATGGAAGGAATTTTATAACTTTTTTTAACTTGTTAATGAAGACATTATGAATGGACAAATATTCAGGGATAACAAGTAGTAACAAGTCACACCTTTCTGGATTATCTTGAAAGGTTGTATCAAGGTATATTGTGACACAAAGGGTGTATGTTGGAGTGTGAAAGCAATACAAAATGTTCAGAACAATAAAACAAATGTAACGGTACACAACTTGCAAGAAACCACTCAGGAATTCAACTTTTCTTTTCCTAGTTTTATATTATTATTTGCCTGATATTAATTGCCTTTGCACTTGATTCAAAATAACGCTCAACATGCTTGTTTATTACTTTTCAATTTAGTGCACATTGGCAGAACTAGAAGTTTACTTTGGAGTTGAGAATGAGGCTCTTTTAAAGATTGAATTAAATCATGAATACAAAGGCCTCAATGCAAATGTTTACTGTTACCAAACATGGTCTATCAATAAAGAGCTATTTACTGTATTAACAATACTAGGTTTGCTCTACTGTATTACCAAACCTAACATGGAACAATCTTCCACTGTGTCCTTAGTAATTCCAGGAATCATGCTCAGCAAAATTTAAAACAGCAAAACTCTGCTTACCTTGATGGTGAGTTCCTTGCTTGTGGTATAGGAAGAAACGTAGGGATTTGAACCACGCCTCCACACCTCTAACCAGTGATTATCTCAGTCACAAGAGACAGGTTACAGTATTATGACCTGAGCCCAGGGCTTCAAGTCTGCTACTTTGAGGTGGTTCTTCCTCTTTTCTGCTCTTCTGACTACACCTGGCTAGACCAGGCTGGAGTGCAGTAAGGCAGGAGCTGGCTGAGTTAATAAATAACACAACAAGTGCAGCACT
The DNA here is from genome assembly GCF_902713425.1 of Acipenser ruthenus. Classification (NCBI taxonomy): domain Eukaryota; kingdom Metazoa; phylum Chordata; class Actinopteri; order Acipenseriformes; family Acipenseridae; genus Acipenser; species Acipenser ruthenus. Next base: position 3,432,111 of record NC_081213.1, read on the forward strand.
CTGGGCTTTATTACTTCACATCATGGCTCATTTCACTAGTTTCAAAGCTTTTTTGTTTGTTTGTTTGACCTTTAACTGGTTTAGAGAAGGTCAGCTTGTCATTGCACGCCACACGCCAATCCAGGTAGAAGCTGTAAATTCTGTTTAATCTGGCACTATTTTAACCCAGTCAACACAAACAACCATTTGCTTACCTGCTTTGGGTCTATTTTAAGATCTAAACAGCTTCAGATCTTGATTCCGCTGCTCTAGACAGTATAAACCAGTTTGCAGATCCCAATACCTGTATTATTATTTTTTTTTTTTATTAATTTCAGTAATGATAAGAAAGGATTGAAATATCATCTATGAATTGTGGTATTAAGATGCACCCCCATCTAGATCAATACATTTGACCCCCTGTTACTTTGGTATTTGGTTCTTGTTTTGTAAAATAATTTTTAAAAAGGTGCTTTTCTCCCCTTCAAAGAGGAGTTAATTAAAGACTGTAAATGCTTTGTATCCTGTAATGCTTAGAGCAGTGTAGTGGTCTGGAGAACAGGGGAGGGTATTAGAAGTCAGACAGTTTACAGCTATTTAGATCTGGGATCACTCTGGAAGATGAAGAGGCAACTCAGCCCACCAGGTGGAATAAACATACAGTCAACCTGGTGCCAGAACTGGCTCTGGGATCTGGAAGAGATAGTAGTTTCTGCTCAATGCTTTACAAGGAATTCTTCAGTGACAGATAGGAAATAATGCTGTTGGGTAACCCCAATCCTAACCCAGTCCAAGCACCTTCGAACAGGAACCTTAACTGCAGCCTTACCTCAAATCCAAAACCTGGTATAAAGTTTCTCTCAGCCAATGAAAACTTAATGGAGAAAAATGTCAAACATCCAAAAGGACTGAATGTAAAATTCCTATAATAAATATGTAGATAAAAAAAAGTCCTGGAATAGTACCTGAGGTATGTATGTCATCAATCATAACTTCAACCACTTTAAAGAAAAATAAATAAATAAATAGAAACTAGATAATTAAAAGATAACAATTCCCATACTGACTAGCACACTGCAGATTGCACACGCTCTGTTTTAATTAAAGCAGGAAATGATCCGATCAGAGAGTACTGGCTTGTGAAGGACCTCTCCTATTCCTGGCTTTGCACGAACATCACGGACAGCGGATATAGAGTGTATCGCTTCCTGCAATACTCCTACAAAGCAGCTTCCTCCTGCAGTCCTGATAACAGCACCCAAGCATTGCCATGGACTCCTTTAAAGGATACAACATGGACCCTCCCTCGATGTTCTGATCAGATGTTCAGTATGGTTGATTTACTGTCCGCTGCTCAATCACAGTGCCCCCTCCCTGGTTTGCCAGCTGTTTAGCCGGCATGGCAAATTCCTAGAAGTATATCTTGTGCTTGTGCTGTTGTATGCTGTCGGACATGCTTTTGTGTTTATAAAAACAAGAGAACTGTCAGCAGCTTCCTGTAAATCAACTCTGGTTTATCATGAATCTTTCAACACGATTTCCGGCTTTGAAAAAAAAAAAAAAAGCATCTTTGATAAACCTATGGATTTTATAACTGTGTACAAATGATCAGCGTTTGGATAAAATAATAGAAACCTGTGCCATCAAGTGTGGGTCCACCATTGGCAGTCAGAATGATGCAAAGGTGTTCAAATTGTTCTCCTAGGGATACATGACTATTCCTAAATGATTACCACTTCAAATTCTTTATACATAATGTATGGGCTTTTCTCTATAGCATGATAATGGCACAATGAACCTACTGGAAGTGTACTTGTGTAAAATTACAGTGCTGTTAAATTCTCTGTTTGAATCTCCAGGCTAGAAACGGAGCCCATTAATTAAAATAATAAAATCCATGTGTTTTTTGCATGCTTTAACTCTGGATTGCGTGGTTGGAATGGAATGTTGGTTTGCATATGGTTAGAGGGTTTGGGGCTGAAGTTACCAAATAGATCTGGAAAGGTCAGGGCTAATTATACAAGCATAGCAGCAATGTGACCAAGCGCTCTGTTTACTCACATCATTAAGGATGGCAAACTCTTTCTGTTGCTGAACGCTTGAAGGTTCAAATGCAGTACAAAGAAGAGATGCTGTTGTCAATGACCGTGTGACGCAGGAAGGTTTTAGGCTGAACCAATGTTTTGGTTTATAGTCACAGAAACAATGATACAGTCACTGTAGTCAGTGTCTGGGTTCAGAAATGTGCCCAAGTTGACCCAGCTAAACACCAGGATTGTAGATTATCTCCGGAGGGCTTTCAACTCCCCCCTGTGGGACAGGCCCCACCCTGCAGTTTGAGTTTTGTTCTGACTAATTTGGATTGAGATTGAACTCCGTGCCCAGCACTGTTGTGTTTCCCGTTACTGTGGCTGCTTTGTGGAGTGTAAAATAACATTTGGAGAAGGTGGTCAGTATTTTCAGGATCTCACCACACTGCCAACCAAGAGCCAGTCATTCATTACCTGTTATTTCAAACAACACAATGATCATGTTTATGTTTTTTCTTTCAGTAGGGAACACTGTGGATGCTGTGTTGTACAAATAGTATCCAAAGTTGTTTTCATTTTTAATATTTTTAACGCAGACCCATACAGTCTCTACACATATTTTCTATCTCAGTGAAAGGAAAGTAAAGTGTTCCAAGATATATAATAATAGTTTTCAGACATGTTGATGTCTACGGGGTCAGTTCCTTAGTATGTGTCTAAAAAGAGGTTTCAAATCAATGGCAAAATTCTACCCAATATGCCTTCTCGGGACGCTAAAACATCCTGGTTTTTAATCTTATGCTTCCACAATTTAGCTTTATAATTTGATCAACATAATTTGTTAAAAAGGAACATGGAATTAATATTGGTAATTAAATCCACATTCAATTAACAGGGCTGAATTCAAAATGAATTACTTCTGAACTTGGAGGAAGTGCATAATACATTTAGGTGTTATTCCTGTGGCATTCAGTCAGAATTCATTATGAATATGCAGCCATTACTTTAGTGTTACCAGTGCATTAGTACAGTGTATACTAAAGTAAACACCATCCTTACTAATGATTCACAAGGGCTTATATAAACCCCCTTTTCTGCTGGCGAGACTGTCCTTGAAAAATCCAGTGTTCCTCAGCCAATAACCACACAATGTTAACCTTAAGAAATACAAATTTTCTTCTTAAATTCTTTCTTTTGGACTTGGAATGGCAACAGTGCCGGCTTCCAAACTTCTTTAACTGTTTAAGAACTATTTCAGAAAAAAAAAACCTTAAATCAATCCGATACTGACAACTTACTTTAAGGTAACATTTACAATTAATTGCATGCATTCAACTACATATAAACAAATATATTGCTTCTGAAAAAGTTTGTTAATGTAAATGTCGTAGTGCTGGATACGAGGGATGCAGAGATGCTGATACATGCATTCATAACCACTTGTCTTGATTATTGCAATTCCTTGTTTGTTGGTATACCTGTCACTAAACTCAGAAGGCTGCAGCTTGTCCAGAACACAGCCGCCAGACTGCTTTCTCACACTCGTCTTCCTCAGCATATTACTCCAGTGTTCAGGTCCTTACGTTGGTTACCAGTGAGTTACCAAATTGATTTTAAAGTTGCTGTAATATCTTATAAGGTCCTTCATGTATTTGTGCCAATCCCATCTCCAAGAACTACCAACTGTATATTCCTATTCATTCTTTGAGATCACTCTTGAAAAAAAAAGTACTTTAAAATCAACTGGAGCCAGAGCTTGTTGCTGTTGTGCTCCTCGATGGTGGAACTCTATTTTAGTTAGCATTTGTCAGATTGAAACATCTGATTTTTTTATGTCTAAATTGAAGACATACTTTTTTAATGTGCTTTTATATAATATAGTATTTTGGATTGTATATAATCAAAGGGTCCACTGATAATACTGTAGACAGATTAATGTAATATAATCCCCTTTACTGAACTAACAAAACAAAATACAGTTATTTCTGGTTCACACAGGGAATAGACATCTGTGTGAACCCAGCAGCTTGTCTAGGATAACTCGTTTGTTCACTTATTAGACCAACAAAAGGTATCATATTCCCCATTTGCCTTGTTGATTTTTCAAGGACCAATATGGTTACACACAATTACCCTGTAATATCTGAAAAGCCTTGGCTGTCAGATTATCCATGTCTCTTTCAGCACAGCAAGCTTTAGGAAACATAACACAACTGAAAGCACTGTCACAGTCTGGAAAAAAAAATAAAAATCCTTTGCCCTTTAATTGCAACAAGGTCGTTATTATTGTGCAGTTATTCTTTGTTAAGTTTATTTAAAGGGGAGTTTAACTTCACACGGGAGCACATTACTGATTTTAAGTTTTATAATAAGCAGTGTCAATATTTCAGATTTGTATCAATGCTGTAGATAAATGTTTGCTCTGAAGCCAGTATGTAGCTGTCATTTTAATGATGCCCATTGCGTGTGCAGCGATGTGGGTGTCTTTGAGTTGTTACCCACATACAGGATATGTACAACGCAGACTCTGCGGCTGAACCAGAAATTAATTCCATCGTTTACAACTTTTCAACCAAAGATGAGGGACTCAATAGTATTATATTTCATATAGCTTTAAAATAATATGAAGAAAAACATGTGTTGAAATGCCAGCAATAGACTTTGTTCCACTGTGCATCTTTATTTTTTCTAATTCTAGTTCTGAAATTAGTTAGAAACGTTGGAGCACACAGGAGTAATCATGTTAGCATGCTGGCTTGTTTAATTCTAGTTTTCAAAGACCCTTACGTGGTAAAGTTTATATCATAGCTGTCATGTTACAGAAAACTGCTCAACAAGTCTTTAAATCTAGTTACTTTCCATGTCTAAATATTTTAGTGTTATTTTACCACAGAAACAAGGAGGTTGGTTCAACAAGCTGACACAAACTTTGCTACTTTGAATTAAAGAAAAAAAAAAGCATGCAGTTTATCCTGAAAGGGGTATAGTTTCATATAGGGAATATCAAGAATTACTCAGAACAATTTAGCTGTTGCTTTCTGAAAATGTAGTTTCTTGCTAGTTATGTACCTTTACCAAAAATTGAATGCTTGCTACATTATGTAGCACAATCAGACCTCATCCAAGACCCAACATACCAGATATATTACCAGCAAGCATCCTTCATAATGGATTTATACTCCCTCTCATGATTTCTTTTAAAGTAAATAGCTAATTCTGCATAGTGCCCTGATACAAAAATGCTTGGAAAACGTGAATATAGTTGAGATTATGGGATAGCTATTTGAGTGAAATACAATACTGTACACTCACAATTACCTTCCATTCCTCCCAATCCTGTTTTAGCCCTTCATTTCTTATAAAGTTCTTAGAAACAACGCTATTTCCAATAGCTAGGGCCAATGAAGAAATATCTTCTCTGAGCTGTTAATGAGTCTAGCTTGCAAGGAATGTTTCCAGGCTTTCATCCACCAGGAAACCATTAGCATCAGGAGTGCTTTGACTTCATCGCGAGCCTGCTTTTGATCTTTTGCAAAGACAATCCAAACATATCCCGTTACAAATGTTATTTTCAGTTGTGCCTCGCTGTTTTCTAGTTGACATTGAGTTAGAGAGCTAGGGGTGTGATGATGGATCGACCCGTCTGTGCCAAGTGGGATAGTTGAGTGCAAAAGGGCAGAGGGTGAGCATGAACTAGTGATCACGCACACCAGAACCGAGCATCTTAACCAATATGCTCCTCTGCAGGTGTGGTTTTAGAGCTTTTAACCTCATCTCACCGACAGTGGTAAGAATCCATTCCGGCAGTGCGTCAGACATCACCTCCCTTTACACAAGCATATTTAAAATCCAACAAACTGTAGATCTTGGCTGGAGACCCACCAGGACGACTGCATCTGGCTTTAGGCTCCTGTGGGATTGGGGAAAAAATGCTCTGGGGATTTTTTACCTCATCACACTTTAGTGACCCCTGGTGGTCAGTTGTCAGCAAGTCTAGGTAGTGGCTTCCCAAACTCTCCCCCAGAATTCATTAAGTTGGCTACATCTATTGATTAGGCTTGGTGGGTGAGAAGAGGCAACTCGTTGCTCTTCAGCCATCTTGATTGGTATGTGGGTTGTAGCGATGAGGCAACATTCGAATCAAGGATTTCAAATTGGGTAGAAAAACAGGAGTAAAATTGATTAACCGCTGATTTAAAAAAAAATGAGAGAGGGAGAGAACAAACTGAGTTACAAAAATATAAAAAGGGTAGAGTGTTTTTGTTAAGCACTTGAACAATGAATAAACCAAGGGAATCTATCTGAATTAGGCAACTGGACAAAGTTATTACCTATGTTAAACAAATGTCCAGCGGCTTTGCTTTGACATCTCTGACTCGGCTTTCAGACGCTGCCATGGCAACCTTTTTAAGGATAAAGTGGCCAAACAGAATACACTCAAATAAACCGGAACATTCCTGTTGCTTTCAAAGGGCTTCTTGTTTAGTTCTGCCAACATGAACTTCAGCATACATCAGGTCCAGTGTACACACAAGGTTCACGACTTGAAAAAACACATCGGCCACTTGAGTCAGCAAGTTTAAACCTGCTTAAATAACTCAGGCAAGTGACAGCAAAGAGCTATGTTAAAGCCCTGAACCCTGGCACTGTAAACTTGACGTTTTTTTATCTTTATCATCAATCCTGTAAATATTGCTGCCTGTTGGGTTGATCTTCACAGTCATTTCAGGAAAGAGCTTTTAAGAGGTTAGGGAACTTGAATACGGGAATATAAACTATGCAAGTTTCATTCTTCATCATCAATTATTCTACAAAACGCCAAACCTTACGCCACTGGGCTAAGCTATGGGCTGTCACAAGATTTACAACAGATTTCTCCTAAAACTGTGCTGAGGGCCTACGTACAAAAAAGTGACAGATGCAAAAGCTTTGATTGTCATCTCATATATTCAGCCATTCATGTCAAAATGACCTTAAAGACAGATACGCAGGGCATATTTAGGAAACCCTTTACTGTATTTTAAACTGATCTAAATGTCAAGAGATGATGTGTTAGATAGATAATGGAATTAGATAAAGAAAACAATGAGGTCTCTTATTAATCCAGTTTTATTATTACTGTGGTAATAATAAAGTATTACCGGGCAGCTCCCTGTTTCAGCTGCTGCAGATTATAACAAGCTTGATTTATAACAAGCCAGCTCTTTGTGTGCCTCGGTAAGTTATGCAACAGCGAATTTCTTAAAACAAAAAAACTTTAGAATATTACTCGAAAAATTCAGAAATAAACCGGTGCTGACTTACCTGTTGCAGTTTTAAAGTAAGGAAAGATTTTTGGAGCTTTTTTTTTTTTTTTTCCTGCAGCTTCCAAGAAGAATTCAGGAACTCGTTTTACTTTCTTCTCCCAGACACTTATTTTTTTTCCCCCTCACAACTTGAGCATTCTGTAAAACCTGTGGCAATTTGTCAAAAAAACACTTACAGATGGAAAACTTCATCATCCCTGCAGTTCTGAGGGCCAAGTGACCTCAGACAACCTGGAGCTGAAGGCTAGCTTCATTTACACTCCAATAGATTGGAGCTGAAGCACATGCAGAGTTGAAATGCACCTCCTGGACCCTCAAGCTGTGAAGCAGTACCATTGGGATGTGTTTTCTGACCCTCTTAAGTACACTCATTCACATAAGGTGCATTGTGGTCAATGTTTTATTCAGCTGTTAGAGCTAAATAGCTGTAGTCAACAAAACAAGATATAAAGCTCCAGTACAGCTTGGAAATATTCAATGTCTTGCATTTATAAGTATTACAAAAACTCTGGGCTATACTATAATTGATTGTCATTTTCAGGGCTACATTTGGAATTCCAGCTGTGCTATGTTTATAGCAACTTTTAAAAAGTTCCAAATATCAAACAATGGTTTTAAAGATAATTTAACAGTTTCTGTCATCTTACATGGTTGTTGTGTTAAGTAATTTATTTTTTGTGACAATGAAAAGTAAGAGATTACAATTTGAAACTGCACTTGCAGCACTGAATTTGACACTGAACACTGTACAGCGTAGGATCTTGTTAAGTATCTGCCTCCTCTTGCCCTTTAACCTTTTACAAGCTGATATGCTCTTGTAAATCCGTTCAATTCCTGGTAACTTTCTGCAAAAATTCTGAAGAGTGAATGGGTATTTTGGACCAGCTGTTTGGCAGCAGAAAGTCCAAATTGACAAAGAGAAGAGTATTGTAATGATTACTGTCTTCATCCAATAATGACATGTACAGACTGTCCCTGAGGGGTGGGCTGGTTCTGTTTGTTGCAGTTGGTTTTGGTCATATTAAGATTAATACTCAGAAACAAGTTAATCGTTTTTAGTCCAATATAAATCTGCCACCCCCCCCCCCTGGGAGGAGAGTGGAAGGTGGGGATGTTGCTGCCTGAGAGGAGGAAGGCTGAAAACTTTTAAAGATTCAATAGAATGAAGACACCTTGTCCCATTTTGTAAAACTGAGTCTTTAAAAAAGGACAATCTTTGAAAATGAAAGGAAAACACATGCAGCTAACCTGGGAATCAGAGTCCCATGCTCTACCAACTGAGCTAGCCAGCCAGCCAGCCAGCCAGCTGGCTCACCTGCTCCGTGAATACATTATTACATTTTGTTATGTGGATCTAGGGCTAAGTTGTGAATCTCAAACAAAGTTTAATTTTTGAATTATGCAAACACAGCACTGTGGTGAATGCTTTGTGAAAACAGGACTTAGTGAGGTTAAAAGTTTGCCGGTTTGCACCCAGCCAAATATTGTTTAGTATTGATCAATTACTGCTTTAAAATATTTATAATTGTATTTGTTGATATCAAACTATGGCAGATGTGTTGTCATTATTGCATAGCTCTACTGTGCTGATTGAAAAGATTTAGGCAAGCATTAAAAACTGTATTTGCAAATGACACTAGGAAAATATATATATATATATATATAAAACATGTTTTTATTATTGAGCAAACAGACCATTATTCCCCCCATCTGATTTAAAGCATGCTGGAAAAAAATACAGCACACCAGTATTGAGATGGTGTATAATTTATCCTGACACAACTATGGTTAAATAATCAGGACTGAATTGAAAGCCAGACTGCAGACGCACAGCTGGTTTACTCATCCTTACTAAACACCCGTAATATACATTGAGCTTCAAATTCCTCCAACCGAGCAGCACATACAAATTAATGACTTTCAGCCAGGATCAAAATGATTCACAGCTTGGATGCACACTGTTAATAAATAGCATGCTTGAACAGAAAGTAAACTTTCTAGTATATATATAATATACATTTTATTCCGAATATAGTGCAAAACTGTAAGACATTTACAATAACCTTGTAATTTGTGATTAACTGCTTACAGCTACTGAGGAATATGATCAAAACATGTGCCGCCCTCTGCTGTCAAATGCAAAACTGCATGCTGCTTTTCAGTTTCATTATAACATGCAGCTCCATCTGCTGTATTCAGAAGGAAATGCAAATTATTATTAGTTAATTTTTAAATTAAAGCTTTTTTTCACTTTTTACTATTAACTCTGTGTATATTGTTTAAGCGTGTGCATGTATTACTGGATTCTCCAAATTACAGCCCTCAATACAATACAAACAGGCAAGGGTTTGCCTTAAATATTGTGAATATACTAGAATTTTCTGTTTTAAATGACCAACTGTTTTCACATGAAATGATAACTACATGGATCTTGTGTAAAATATCTTTGAACCATACCTTAAGAGCTTACTGCTCATGTTTTTCTAAAAAAAAATACAAAAAACTATCCCTAGAAGATGTATAAGAATATAGTTAAAACAATTGATTAAACAAATATGTAATAAGTGAAAACAAATTCCAATTTCTCTACCATATTTTTTTTTTATTGCAGACATGCATGTAAAGATTTGATGAAGTACAAAAATATGTCTTTTATACAAATTTGATTCTTGTATTTTTTGTTTTACAATGATTACTCCTTGTTTAGACACATAACCAAGCAGCTCTAAAACACAATTCCTTTATATAATTACTTTAATTTTTTTAAAAAACTGATCCTGCTCCACTATCGTTTTTCCAGTTAAAAACAACACACAGCTGTTTTTAGAACATTCCTAAAAAATACTTTTATAACATTTATCCAACACTATGGTTCATTTTTGGAGACACTTCCTGTAGTGTGTCTTGTGAGTCTATAACATGCTAAACCCCTATCTTACACTGAATTCAACACAAATGCCAGGTTTCATGCTGTGAAAGGTGCTACAATGCCACAATAGCAGCACTCCTTCACCTGATTTCTGTTAAGTTTATTTCTTTTAGGTGTATTTATTAATTTATTGTTTAAATGTTTTTAAATTGACTTTACTGAACATACCACTTGGACTAATTGATGTATTAAAATACCACTAAAATGCAGATTTTAAAAGAAAGACATGGTATACTGCATATTTTAAAAAACACAAAAAAAAGTTTGTGGCAAATCACTCAGAAAATATACATTTTGAAAAAATACGGACAATTTTTTTAAATTGCAAAATAATGGCAAATATATTTTAACAGCTGTCGCGCTGCTTTGGTAACCATCAGTGTAACATAAAATGTATTAAAAAAATGCTTGAAATAGAAATATCTTTATTCAGAAATTCAATCCCGTATTCTGTATAGCTTAATTCAACCATTATTTTGTGGCACAACTTTACAGTGTTGTATCTTGTTATGGTTTCATCAAAATATGTTTTCTCCAAAAACAATGAAGTTTTTGCTATGATTCAGACATGTGATTTAACATAGGCATCGTTCACTGTGAACTAAGGCCAACAGAGCTCAGCTGTCAACAGCATTGAATAAAATAATCTATATTGCTGGGTTTTTTCACTTGATACTTTGACTGTATAAACACACACACACATATTATATATAGAACAAAAAAAGAATATACACTACTGATGGTTTTAACATTATGTAGGCTATACCAAATGGATCAGTTTAGTCAGTTTTTACATGTATAAACCAACATTTCTGGCTCTTAAATGGCAGAGTATGTTACATGTGATCTTCTGTATGAATTATTAAAAAAAAAAAAAATAGCATTTGAGCTTACAAAGCATTAGCTTTTTGCAAGAAAACATTTCAAATGTCCAAGTTTATGAGGCAAGGTTTTTTTTAAATTGTTATTCAAATGTGTGTGTGTGGATTACAGCAAGGAGTGTGTGGGAGTCTCGGAGCAGTCGTAATGACAGACTAAAGGGCTGTTGTGTTGGCATTAAGACTCTCCATTAAAGACCCGAAAAGGCTGAAATGACTCTAGATCACATCAGGCATGAGGGTTCATTCTAGCTATACGATACATAAAAGTGGCAAGAAAGGCATTCAAAATTCAAACACAAAAAAAAAAAAAACATTTTCCTCCACAGTTTCTTTTTTAAACACTACACAACTATATATTTTAATAGTGTTACCTGGTTATATGTTTTAAATATTATTCTCTTTTTTATTTAATTTAGTTTTTTGTTTATTTAAACAAAAACAAAAAAAACATTTGTTTCTTTAGAAAAGAATATAAATACACTTTTTTTGTTGGGGGGGGGGGGGGGGGGGGGAGTCTTTTCTTGCAATCAGCCTCACATTTTAGTTTAAGTTCTCTCTTTGATAGGATTATAACTACTAAATGCATAATTGTTAAGACTGTCAGCTATCGATTTTCTGGTAAGCTGTATTTTTTTGTTTTTAATGATTATTTTTATTCAGTAGGATAAGTTTTGCAATAATCGCTTCCCTTTGTTAAATAAAAAAGGAGATTGACAATGCTAGTTGGCAATTGCCAAGAAACGACCTCAGACCATGCCTGTGGGGTCCCATGCCCAAGAATAAAAAAAATAAAATACTACGGGTAAAAAGATCAGTAAAGTACTTTAGACTTCACAGTCTAATCTAATAGCATCAATCTATTTTTGTTTTCACATTTATATATTATTAGATCTGTACCATGACGATACATACAGGTAACAAAAACTGATGTAAATGTGTTACAAGGGAAAACATGTTTAAAAATAATGAAACATAGATTAAAAAAAGAAGTTCACAAAATGAATGAATGAATGAATGAATGAATGGTTATACTACTCTTGGCAAACATGCATTTAAAGAGGCTACCAGTATGGTAGACTCAGAATTCACATTGGCTAATAAATCTAGAACTAGAAAATATATATAAACATACATTTAATAAACTATAGCCTTTCAGAGGGCTTTTAAACCACCAAATGGGAGCTTTAACTTGGCATGATTCGGTTTAATTCCTTGCACTTCATCATTTGTATTTGAAGATAGCTGCCTGCTGCCTGTTAATATACCAGCATTTTGTATTTAAACATGTATGGCAAGTCATAAATGTAAGAATTTTCATTGTTTTTTTTTTCTTTTTACGCTATAGAATCTTTAAAACATGGTTTGCCAATAAACCAGAAACAAAAATGCTACCTTTAATTAGACAGATGAGTAAGCTTATTCAGATCATATGGAGAGACTGTTTCCAGCCAACCTTCCATACTACAATATGCACCAAAGATAATGCTTTGTCAACCAGTTCTGATTCACCATTCCTGAAGTGAGGGACTGCGTCATTGTTAAAAGATGGAGAGGTAGATTTAAAGTCACAATTAAAAAGAATTAGTCTAGATAAGTCAATACAAAGGCAGATCTACTGTATAGTATTTCACAAAATGAAAGGTGACCATCGAATCAGAATCAAATCCTCAATAGAGTTGGGGTGGATTGCTACATAATTCTGTATGGCAGAACAGAGTACTGCTCTGGATTTTCAGTACATCTGTGAATCCGAGAACAGAGAAAGTCACACTTGTGCTGCTGCTGTATGCCAATGGCTTACTTTCGCAAATATCGCTGAGCAAGGAGGGCAGCGTCCAAAGGGCTCACAGGCTGGGCATCACGTCCAAGTCGCCGCACTGGCGGGATGTTGCCAAACTGCCGCTTGGGCATAAAGTTCTTGGCTTCATGAATAGTGTTTTTTTCTTCTGCCAGCATCAACTGCTGTCTCATGTAGTTCTCAAATTCGTACTGTGAAGACTCTTCTGTCAGCTTTCCCTGAAAGAAAGCACAAAATAATTGGTTAACCTTTTTGCCTGTCCTGAGGGTTCGGTGTTCTACAAATCAGTTGATAAACATTGTAGCGCCCAGTATGTTTGAAAGAGTTAAATAGTTTATGTTTACCTTACATGCCTGTGAAGTCAACCAAAAAACTACTTTTTGCACTTCACGCAATATTATAGAATATGCCTAAACTGAGATGTCGTCAGAATTACAATTAAGGTTGATCAATCTGTGGGACATTTCAAACTGTGCTTTTTGTTTCCCCACATTTACCACTAGATGGCGTTGCTGGGTATCAGATAGCTGCTGGAATCAAGACATTTTACCTCTTGTGGATGTTCTAAAGGATTTGCTTGGTCATCAATATCCGGCACTACTTGCAGTGGACCACTGAGTGAAGACATCGACTGCCTACAAAATGTGACAAGAGACAAAAAATAAGGTTTATTGCTTAGGATCTTCACTGAACCCTTTGAGCATCCCTAATAATTCTCACCTACATAAACTTATTATGGATGCAATTGAGCTACAAAAAGGCACAACAAATCAATAAGCATTTCATTTACAGTGGGGGCATCATGGAAATCCTTATTTACATTTCGCCTCTACGTTTTAGCAAAGTCAACATTTCAACTTCAGTGTATTTTTAAATCTACAAAATTGCTTACCATGATGCGATAATGCCACTGAGAGAATCCAGCACCTCCGATGCAGTCTGCCTCTGCTGTGGGTCAAGGACTAGGAGTTTCCGGATAAGACACACAGTGTTCTCTGAAACACGACCATCCCTATCATGGAAATACAAACCGTTATGTACATATACAGCAACAGCTATATCTGCTATACTGACTTAAAAATAGACATATTTTAAAACTAAGTAAATAAATAGGAAAACAAGTAACCTTAAGTCAATGGTAATTCTGAACCTTTTTTTTGTCTTGGTATGCATAGTATAATATCTTTGTATTGCAGTACCATAATACTTTTGCAAGGGTTCAGATGAAAATACTGAGAAACAGCTAGCTTCACATCACTGGCACAGCATTGTTATGAACAAAAGAATCTACATTGACGTACTCTGGGATGGTGTACTCTGCTGCCTTAATTTTCCGGAACAGCTCCTGAGGTATGCTGTCATAAAACGGAAACTGTCCATACAGCATGGTGAACAGCACAACTCCTAGAGCCCACATGTCACTTGGCTTCCCACGGTATGGCCGACCTAATAAATGGAGAGAGAAACCAAAAAAAAAACGCAGTTAAAGTAAGCTGTCAAGTCCAGTATAAAAACAGTAGCGCCACATCCTTTTCTTTATTGATCCCATCAGTTCTTTTCGATTATGAGTTATGTAAGCTCTGTTGAGATCCAGCAAGATTCATTGGATATTCCAGAGACTCTCATATCGTGGTGCAATATTTAATGTTTTATTTGTCAGAATGCAAAGCAGATCTGCACTACGCCCTCCAATTGATGTCTCATTGCAGCAGTTTAAAAATATTTTAGGAGGGGTGCTAGCACGAGGTATGGTGCAACATGTTATGCACAAAACTGGTATTATGCCTTTGTCATGAATATCAAAATTCACATGTTCATCAGTATAAATATGAGTCATAGACCCAAGATGGCCCTTAAGTACTGCAGACTTGATTGTTAAGAGGGAACCAAACAAATTATAAATTTAGTATTCTGAATATACAATCTGGCACAATCATATTCTTAAACAGGGTTTTGTCAATCTGTTGCAGAGCTAAAACACCACGTTTCAAACATTTACACCCCCCCTCCTTAAATGCAATTGTAGTAGGCATGGTTATTTATTATTATTATTATTATTATTATTATTTATTTCTTAGCAGACGCCCTTATCCAGGGCGACTTACAATTGTTACAAGATATCACATTATACATTATTTCACATTATACAGATATCACATTATTTTACATACAATTACCCATTTATACAGTTGGGTTTTTACTGGAGCAATCTAGGTAAAGTACCTTGCTCAAGGGTACAACACCAGTGTCCCCCACTGGGGATTGAACCCACAACCCTCCGGTCCAGAGTCCAGAGCCCTAACCACTACTCCACACTGCTGCCCTAGAAAGTACAATGCATTTGTATTTCTGTAGTGCTCAAGCTCTGAAAATGTGCATGCATTTAACATATTTTAAAGAAATATGAGTCATGTGCTCAAGGTTGAAGACCATGGCCAACTTCTGAAAAACAAAAGGGATTTAAAAGTTGTTTCCTTAGTGACTCACTCAATACATATTGCTGCTGTGACTCATTATTACCAAACCTTCTTTGTGAAGATATGCTTTGCAAAACAATCTCATTTTTTTGCACCTTTTAAATCAAATTTACTTTCCTCAAATCCTTTAGGAGAGGATGCCTTCATAATTGACCAAAATTAAGAATTCAGCGGCTGATATAGCCGGCCACTATTACTTCATTTTTTAGATCATTCAAAAGATATGATTATCCACCAGAAAACAGGAAACCTGAACACAGTTATCTTTAAAAACACATGACATCATTCTATTTGTGTATGCTTGATCATAAATGCATTTATAGAAGCCTAAATACACTGGCTGTCAAACCCTTGCCAAAAACACTTTTAGAATGAGTTTCAGTATGTAATAAGATCCATTAGTACTGTAGCACATAATAGAAGCTGTTCCCTTACCACTGAGGACATCTGGGCTGATATATGCAGGGCTTCCCCGCTGGTCTTTGAGAAGGTCGTCCTCACTAACCAGGTGTTTCCCCAAGCAGAAATTGGTGATTGTTATTCTGTGAGTCCTATGAAACAAATATAAAACACAGGAATAATTAAACCACAGGTACTATGAGTTCAGGTAGTTAAACATACAAGTGCATAACTCACTTCACCCTAACAATAAATGGTCTACACTATTACAGAAAAAGGGTCTCCTACACCCTGTACCACCAGTTTGTAGATTAATCCATGCACTGAAATCTGTCAACTAAAATCTTTCTTCATCCCAGTACTGTATGCAACTTTCCATGACACTGCAGTTCAAAAAGTACTCATCTGTCAGCATTTTACTAGTAAAACGTAACCTAATCAGCACTATTTATGTTATGGTTAGTACCCTGCTAGAAGTCAGGTGCTTTTAAAATATGAGTAATTTAAGAAGACAATGATGCTTTACAGAATCGGACATACAATTGAATGATGTCAATCCACAATTCCCATACCAGTCAGTTTTTCACAAATCAATAAAACTGCTGCTGCCTATTTGTTCAATAATACAGTCTACAGTCCATTGTTCCTCTGAGCCTGCATAAAAATGTACAGAGAGTCTTTCTGCAGGTCAAGTTAGTATAAAAACTCACTGCATGTCCCTTAAAAACCTTGACATTTTAGTACATTGTATTTAAACAGTTCAGGATCTACTGTTACAATAAAAAGACTATAGAGAGCTCAGCTTGGATTTATGGATGCAACTGTGTCTGCAAGTTTCATACAGGACTGAGTAACGCTATATATTAGTAAAGCAATAGGCAGTCATCTATAATACAAAAAGGTTTTCTGCACCAACGGGAATTATTCAATGTATGTAAATCCCAGGAATTACATTTTTTGTTGTTTTTAATGCAACACAATACTTTGTAATGTAGTCAGATGCCACAGGCTGGAAACAAAAGGTTTATTGATGCACAACGGGGAAAACATAAACCTGCTCTATAATTGGCACTAAACGTCAGTGAATCACTATGCTAGTTAAATCCAGTCTTTCTCCTGAAGCATTACTTATGTAACTGTACACAAGGGAACATCTCAATCCACATTTTCTTGGAACAGCAGTAGTTACAAAGTTATCTGCTTGTAGTACATCCTGTGCATTTTCGTAAAAAAAAAAAAAAAAGACTATCAGACAACGGCACACATCAACACTTCGAGTACTGGTGTCTTATTTCTAAGTTGGTGTGCAAGGCAACAATCTGGTGGCCCCAGCAATTGACAGTACAGTAGACTCCCGTTAATCTGTGTTTCAATAATCTGTGCGGTTTAATACAGTACATTATCAAAATGTATTGGTACAGAAATCATTGGATCCACACGCTTTATTAGTGTGGAAATTATTTCATTCAATTAAATTGAGTACAGTATAGTGCAAGCCAATGTACAGTACTGTATTGTACTGTAGTTACTGAAACCAGTGACATGCGAGCAGAAAGCAGATTTAAGACTCTCTTAGCCTGGCAGTCTGAATATGAAGAGCAGCTACAAAAGCAAAATCAGTGACTTTAAACCAGCTCTCTCTGCCTCTGAACAACGCTGATTATGCACAGTATATATTTTGACCACTGTTTGGACATTATATTTTATTTGTATTATTGCATTTTTCGAGTTTAATTAATAGTGCATGGATTTCCCAAACAGTAAACTCAATTTCGGCTAATCCATGTTTTCGGTCACAATCTGCACAGATTAACGGAGGTCAACTGTACAAGAAATGTACAAAACATTAATACAAATTTGGTAGGACTCCATTCTAGGATTGAAATGTGGCAGGACTAAATTCTAAGAAACAACACAAAGCTCTTTTGTTCCTCCTCACAATAATGAGCTACGGAAACATCACTCAATCATTACACAAAAGAAACAGTCCCACATTAATAAACAAATGAGTCAAGATATGGATTCAGTTAAACAAATGCTGTATGACTAATCATTCAATGATATAAAGTGAGTATAAATAACATTATGTTTTTAGGAGGATAGAACTTCAGGGTTCATTGATTAAGAAGTTGTTTTTTTTCATTCGAACATTAGGCTTCAGATTTTGCAGCAATAATGTACAACCAAAAATAATTGAGGGACCAAAATAAAGACACAGGGCCAAATTTATAACAGAAAAAAAGTATTCAATTCATCCAGATACAGTATCAAACCTCTGACCCTCATGCAAAATACATTTCTGCAACTCCACAGGGAATTTGAGAATACTAAATCAGATGTTTCTAGCAGGAAATGGGAGGGGGGAAAAAGCCACAAAAGAAAATTAAAAAGGATCTTTATGCAGACAACCATGCAAGAGATCCGATTTATAAATCATCAGAATATATCAAAATGCCAATGGTTAAAAAATCCCACTGAACTACAAGCAAATGAAGCACAATCACTGGCAATGTTCCTCTTGTTTGTATCAGGAGGCCTCAAAGGTTATTTTATTCTATTTAACTTATTTTACTTTTACATCATTTTATTTATTGATCTATAGAACATACATAACTTCAAATACGGAATTCTAAAATATTTATCAATAGCTAAAAAAGAAATAGCATTGAAATAACAAATCTGCTCACCTAATGCAGACTGCTCTGTCTAGCTGAAATAGCAGAGGTGGCATGGGAAAACACTTTCGTACTGTTTTTCTAATGTGCAACCCATTCGCTTTACACAGATGACAGGAAACCATGAACCCCAACATCCCTATGTTTAATCAAGGTTTAAAATACTGTAGAGGGAAGTGAAAGGCTCTGTCCATGAGAAACGTTCCATTCAGTGATGCAAACAACCGGTTTAACAAAAAATAGAACTGCCCCTCCACATACTACTGTGTTTAATATTTAAAGAACGTACTTGAAATATACCATGTATGCAGAGATTCTCTCATACATTAGGATTTGCACTCCAACCCACCCAAAGGGCCAAAGACTTCCGATGCTTAAACACCTGGTAGTTATTAATTTCTTTTCATACAATTTTGGTACATCAAATTTACAAAAAGCCACCAAGTGCCCCTTATTTTATTGTCAAAATACTAGTACAACATTAACCTTTTCACTAGTACAAATGTAGAAAATACATCAAATTTTACTTTCTAATTTACACTCACAAATCCAGGCAAAAAAAAAAAACATCATATAAATCTAATTTATTTCCCATTCTAACCCCATGCATCCTGTATAGTCAGATGAATTCTGGGGCAACTATAATATGTAGCTACAAATGTGTTTGCAGATGTCCCCACCTTATTGTAAAACACTTGCATAACCACAATCACAAGTGTTACTAATCACCACCAGATTTAGAGGTGCCAACTCAAACAACAGAAAGGCAGTAGAAAGTGTCAATTTAGAGCAGATAACAGGGGGGGGGGGGGGGGGGTTGCAGAAGTGATCATGAATTGCTTAATCTCCATATTAATTCCTACAGCACAAATCATACTGCACCTAAAAAAAACCACTAAAGCCATTACAGTCTACATGAAATAACTCCATTCAGTCAATCTTGAAAATCAATTTCTGTGCTAGACTTTAATAAAACTGCAGATGAAAAAGGAATTACGCAACTTTTAAATGGGATTGTCAAAAAAGGCAAAACGATTCGGTTTGTGTTCCCAAGAGTGGCTCTCCGTATTCCTACTCCAACCAGGTTAATATAAATACTATAAGAAAATAAACAGTGACTTGCGTCAGCACCATTAGCTCTGGATGACTCATTCTTTAGCAATGGTTCTCCTGGCAGCAGCCTATTTTCTTGGGAACTGTGTGTTCTACACCCTATTTGACTGCTTTCATAAAACACTTTCAATTTCTTATGAAGACATTTTTAAAAAAGATTCAACATGCACCTTTCCAGTGCATGCTCTGTATACCCCAAAATTATTCCAACAAGTAACACACTTCAATTTTGGGATGACATGTCTTTTACCACACTCAATAAAATCATTACATTATTGAGCTTCTTTCGTTGTCACATTTCTGTAGTTTTGTGGCTCCATCCATATGCATGATACTGTACTCTGCTTAACCTTTGTAATCTTGGCTTTCTCTTTGTCATATTAGGTTAACTCATGGGGCCACCGAGTCGTTTCTGTTCAGAGTAAATGACAAAGGTATCATATATGTTTAACTATTGGGTTTCACATGTAGCTGTGAATAAATTCCCTGGTAATCCAACAAGATTTACACAGATGCTCAAATCTGCAGCGTTGGACTGCACCATGCATATATTCTGCATTCTAGTGACTGCAAAATGCATATCAAATTAATCCTAAAAACTACTTCAGCATGCCTGGCTTAATATCAATCATAAAATATAATATGCATATTTGTTACTGAACTTCTCACCTCTATAATCAAGATGATTGACTGATTCCAGTCCAGATTTTCCAGTATTTTTAAAACCGATTTCTTTTGCTTCTAAACAGATTTTAGAAATGATCCAATACAATGTGTTTTTGTTTTCCTTCAATTTTCCAATAACAAAAACAACCTGATGAATCAGTTACCCTTCTATATGACTGAAGCAGGAATGTGTGACTTTCAGCTCTTGCCTTTTAAAATGATCTTTTGCACCATACCTACATGATTTCTCAATGTCTGCAAAGATTAATGTGAATTTAAAACCTACCTTTTATTTAGCACCATGTTTCCCAGCTTCAAGTCCCTGTGCACAATATTTTTCTGCAACAGAAAGAAAAGGGTTTCTTGTAATCAGAAAAGATAAAAGCTGTACAAAAACACAGAACAATAATGAATGAAATATGCAGCTTTAACATGTCATAAATCTATCATCCCCAAAGACATCAGCAATATAGACCAAGTTAATCAATGTTCTTTTTCATGCAAGGTACTGGCTTTTTGTGAATCTCCTAATGTAACACTTGCTACATTAATACCCTGACACTGCCCTCTATTCCACTTATAACACAGTATGCTTTGCAACAAAAACAGTGTACATAATTTACAGATACAGACTGAAATCAAAGCCTACAGTACTGTGGTTATCAAATAAGGACTCAGGAGATACATAATTGGATTAAAAAAAAAAAAGTTAATACCTTATGCAAAGCTTCTACAACTCGTGCCACGTCATAGAATATTACAATAGTTTCCCTCTCACTTAGCCTCTTCTCTTTTATAACATAATGCTGGAGGTTAATGAGGTCTGCCATTTTGTCGCTAAAATCGTGAGCACAAAGACAATCCAAAACTAAACAGATCCTCTTCTTCATTTTCCGGACCAGCTTGCTGGCTTCGTGATCTTCTACAATCTCGTAGGCTCGGTCCTGCAAAGGCATGACATTTATCACAATCATGGATAGAACTAATGTGATCATTCAGGTCCACATAGTATTCATATTTCTTTATCACTACCAGGTGTGAATCTGAACAGTCCATGTGAAGTGGGAGGAGACCGATTATTTCCAATTATCGTTTTGTATTAAGTCTTGTCAGCTTACACTTGGTAGCTAAATGACTTAAAAAGTGACACCTGATATTCTGACTCTTGCAAGTGGATGTTTCTTGCTGAAAACTGAACCAACAAGTCTCTCGGCTGAGAGAAAACTATTGTTTAAAATAGATTAGGAGTGATTCACACTTCAACTGTGAATTACTAAAACTATTGGTCCCCACTACTAGTTTCATACACCTAATCTTTATATAGCTCTCAATTTACATTTTAATGGTCATTAACAAGTCATCAGTCCAAGTTTAACTGTGCAATCCCTTCTCTCCACCCACACACTTGAGAAGCACACCTTATTTTATTAAATTGAAAACTCTATCCTAAAGTACCATTAAAAGAATGAAAAAAAAATCAAATCAGACTTGAGAATATACATCAAATACATTGAGGAAAAAAAAATCTCAGTGCAGTTACTGGACATTTATTTCACCCAGCTAATTATCAATGTTACTCTGCATTTCAAAATATCTTTGTATGGTAGTTGTGTGTGAAATGATAAAATGCATGCCTGTGTAAAAAAATAAATACAAAAAACACAGTAGAAGGAATGAGTCACTTTCAATGCAAACTGCTGCAATTCAGGACGCTGTGATGACATAGCTGTCTTATCTACCAAGAATGATTCTTGTGCAACAGTTGCAAAGAAAATGGTGCTTCTTAATTAGATGTGCACAGAAGTCATCTACATTAACCCAGAGTGTACCTAAAATAATGTACAACACTGGTAACAAAAACATAATCAGCGTTAGTGTTCAGTTCAAGTTAATGGAAGTGAATCACATAACCTCATGATGGGGGGGGGGGGGGTAGCAGGGGCCCTGAGGCAACATGCATTTTACATGATTTGATTGCTTGCCTTGAATAACAAAAGGCACAGACAACTGTCTCTCAGTCACTCTGTTTACACAACAGGTAACATTATTGCAGTCTCCTGGGGGTGTGATACAGAATGTCCTATTTACAAAGCTTTAGCTTTTGAGTTACTTATAAGAATAAAGTACGCTTTAATGAATAAAGCTTGACTTCATGAACAGAAATAAGTAATCCATTATAATATTTCATTGCATAATGCATATTATCAGCCTAATCAAAACTTTTTAAAAGCAGAATATATTAATTAAAAAAAAGGCAAAGACCTGGTTATAAAATGTCTAATAACCCTACTGCAGATAACTGCTGTCATATTCACACACCTGCATTTTAAAAAATTCTCTCACCTGGAAGAGGCCATGATGATGGACCACACCATCCTGATCGTGAAGCAAAGACAGCAGGGAGTACTCTGTATGCAGCAGCATCTTTCCTTGGCGTTCCTCTTGGGTTTCTGCTCCCTTTTCACCCCTTTCTTCTAAGGTGAGGATCTTAAAGGAAATAAGGGCACACAGTTAGAGATCATATTGATTCTGTATGTTATGTACAATTGTGAGCCAGTAACAGTTGCATTACTGTATTGAGCTTATTAATTGCACTCACCTTTAACTGATAAAAGTCATCTGTGCCATCTTTTCTTGCCAAACACTGAACTATACTTGGCACAGGCGAGTTACCTAAACGGTGTCCTGCAAGTATAAAGCACAGGCACGGATTCACTTACAGCAGAATATACTTATCCTGAAAACAGCAGTACACAATAAAGACAAAACACAAGCTAGGTGGTCAACCAGACACTTGAATTGATAGAAATCAGAACTGGATTCCTGATAGGATGGCCTATTAAAAGCAGGGCCATTTGAACCTGCATGGTGTGAAAATGGATAAAGGACAACACATTTTATTGTTGAACTCTTAACTTTTACAAATTCATGCACCCATGTAAAAACAAGATTCATACCTAGTATAAAGGGTCCAGCTCTCTTGGCATTGTTTCCGGCTATCCCAGTACAAAGAACTTTAGCTGCTCTGCTTGAGGTTTCCCCAGCTCCTCTGTCCGTTCCCCTTCGTTTTAACATCCTCTTTCAGCTCTGAATGAAACAGAACAAGACCTTAGCAAATGCAAGAACCACCCAGCACCGCAGACACTGTGATTCACAAATCCAAAGTGCAGCACAAGCTGTCTTGCAGGAGGAATCTGTACAGTGTGCAGTACTTTGCAGACCAGCCCGCTAAGTGTGCAGTAGGAGGCGTCTACATCCTCCCCCTTCGGGGAAAGGATTACCTAGGCTTCCTGTGGTTACTTGGCAATTGGGGGTTAATTAACAACTTTATGGGTTGACTAGTGGTGTAAATGATCCCAGAAAACACCCACATCTGATCTTCAATGAAACAAAGTGGCTACATGCCCTACCATTAAAGGGGCTATTATTATTATTATTATTATTATTATTATTATAGTAAATATTTTCTATTGTGCTACACTAGTAACCTACTTGTGGCAATATTTAAATGGAAACTGTTAACCTGGCTCAGCTTCAGAATCAGTGGTTCATCATCACTGTTCAAAAAACAAAGGTTGTGTCTCTTCACAAAAATTAAATGCCATTCTGCACTGAAACGGGATACTGTGGGTTACATGCTAATTTACCAGGACTTGCTGAAAGTTTTAAATTCCACACAGCATCAAACTTAAAATCTCTGCATTGCCTCTTATTTTAAAGTGGTTATTTTACAGTAAATGTGCTATCACTTCCTGGAAACTGAAATGTGACAACACTACAGTGTGTATCCACCGGATCAGCAACTTTTCAGTCCTGTTTTCTACTTTAAACTATAACAATATTCAAACACACTTTGGCAGTGTGTTTCAACTGAACCAACTATTTTCTTGCAATTGCCCCTTTCTATCAAATCCAAATAATTGCTTAATATATATATATATATATATATATATATATATATATATATATATATATATATATATTTTTTTTTTTTTTCAGAGCCAATGTAACTTTCCACAACCTCAGAGAACACCATAAAGTTATTATTTACTCATCTGAAGACAATGCAATTTTGTGGCTGAATGCATGCACAAGGAATAAACATCAGGGCATAGAATACAGTACATTTCACTATTTAAAAAAGTTGGATTTTTTTCTTTAAATATATCACTACACTGCATTTTGTAGTTACCAAAACAGTGAAATGTGTGACTAACAGCAGCTACAGTGCTATTTGTCATCAAAATGAAATGTCAGATTTACCATGTGAAAAGAAAACACACACATATTGTTGCTTGGTTAGTGCCACTTGCTCTTTCAGAGCCTTTAAACTTTTTAAAAGAAGGCATTTAGAGTTTGTTGATGTGTCAGCTCATAATACTGTTAGTAATTATTTATTAATATAAAACAGGGCGTGTGCGTGTGGGTGAACTCATGAAACTGCATTGAAGTCAGCTGGACGCTGAGAAGTTGGCACCAACACAATCCAAATGCATGAAAGAGAAAGAAAAAAAAAAAATACAACATTCAGTGATGAACCCTGGTCTTCCACTATACACTCAACTGGCTGTTGGTCAAGAGTGGATATTGGCAGACACCCTGTTAAACTTTTGCAGAATGTCATAATGATAGAACAGAAATGCATAACCCAGATTTCTGGATCACTGTAGATACAGCACCATAAATGTCACCATATGCTTTTATTACAACCAGGTCCAAAATATGCATTTTTCAGCAATGTCTTCCAGTGCCTGTCTTAATAGAGATGAAGGAATTGTTAGTTTAATATCTCCAATATTTATAAACTAATAGCAAGCTGGTTGGCTCAGACATACCACCATACACAGTATTCCTAATATTACAGCTGTGTCTAGAAATCGTAAAAGCATGAAACCGAGCTTGGATGTAAAAGCATTTTTTTGACAAAAGCACATATGTACACAGTACACTTAAGCCTAGCAAAGAAATGTTCAGGTACTGTACTTATTATCAAAACAGCAGGTTAAAACCATGGAATATGAAATATAGGAACAAAAAAATGTGCATGGTGGACATTAGTTAGATGCATCCTTATGAAAATGAACATGACACTATCAACAATTTAAAGAAAGGACTATGCCAACTCTTAAAATCAGTACACATTACTAATACCTTCAGAATCAGACAGCGCATGAAGAGAACGGTTAAAACATGTTTGCTTGATGAAAAATATTTAAGAGAACGCAATAAACAAACAAGATGTGGACTAGTCATTTTTATTTAGATTGTATTAAAACAAACCATGCAGCTCTACCAAGATAACAAAACTAACACAGTGTGTACCTAAAAAGGAAATAAATCCAATGAGCCCTTTAGTGGAACAATTCAATGTGAACAACTTGATTCAGAGAAGCCTTGAATGCTCAGACTTCCAAACGGAATTTGTATTTGAGATGCTATCCCTGTCATCACAGGCATGACATACAGTCTACTTTAATTACAACCGGCTTCATTCTTACAGGGAATAACCTACTTTTAAAAGAAATCTATTGCAGCATGTGGCAAATTAGATTGCATAGTAGATGACTGGTATTACCGCTGAATGACGGCAAATCAGATGTACAGCAACTCCGTCAGATTAAAGTTGTGATTAACACACTTCATCGATTGCCAATAAGAAGACACTTTGTGATTCAAAGGTAGACATTAAACAAACTACATACTTGTATTTTTTTTATTTTTTAACGGTATTTTCAGCTCAAAAGATCAGTTCAGTAGACGCTATGCAGTCTCTGGTCGCCTGTGAAGGTTAAAAATAGATGTCTGCACTGTAAATATTTTACAGTCCTCCGATGTCTGCAGGTGGAACATTTTTTCAAGGATACAAGACAACTCAAACCTATTCCAAAACGTATCTGCTGCATAGTTGCTTCAATGAACCCATTCAAGGAACAGTGGTCCCCATTCTGGTGGAGAAATGTCCTCAGACAGAAGCCAAGACTACTGGAACAAGAGTGTAGAAGCGGCATCCCCAACAAGGGAAAAAAAGGCTCTAAAGGAGACGGAGGAATGCTTTCTTACACTTTGAATCACATCAGACTAAATGGATTAGGCAATGGGGGCAAAAAATAAATGTTTTTGAAGTACAAGTGAGCACAAAGATTACCAGCCTTTAGCTTGACAAACTCTTAAAAGACAAAATATATCTAAACATAAACGTATAGCAAGACGTACCACATTGTTAAAGCAAGGGCAAAATCTGAACACTGCCAAATAAAGAAAACAAAGCCACTCAGTATATTACAATATCAGTATCAATCAAAGTCACCTCAGACATGCACAGCGAGATACATGCAAGTCTCATCAGTAAAAATCTTCCTTCTTAAAATAGCTGAACACACAACAACAACTGTGGGATGTCTGTGTTCGACCCAGCACAATCTTTTTTTTTTTTATGAGAACATCACCCACCCACGCTCAGTTTGCAAATATGCATGCAATAAAATATCTGCAAAACACAACCTACATGTTCAGTTAAAAGAAAACAAAATCATTTAATATATATTTTGTGAATAATGTGTTCACTAGAATTTACCTAAGATCAATCAATTATAAACCTTTACCAAATCTACTCTTCTTGAATGCATGGTGTGCATCTGTGTCACAGCACCCAGCTTATAGCACACCAGATCCCATTATTGCCTAATACTGTACGTTGGTTTAACATTTTTCAAACCTTATTATTTGTAATGAATCATGCTTTGATACAAACAATGGTGTATTTATGTTTTACACTAAATAGAAAGAGCGTGCATTGTTAAATGCGTACAGAACATAAAGCTTGAAATGTCACTGTCACTTGGAAGAATACTTTATCTCAAGTGTCTGTGTCTGTTACAAGTTGGATTTGATCCCTCTTTGGTGACACCACCTCACCCAATATATCAATTTTTTGTGATTTATAAAATTAGGCCCCTGGCAATTGTGCAACAAGCTCAGGTGTATCCAGTTAAGCTCCTACAACCATGGAATGGCTCAAACTGCCATGCATTCTTCCATTGATGAATCACACTAGTCATATCTGTAAATCAGCAACTGCTAAGAGAAATTCTAACCTATTATATATAAAACAAAAGCTTTCTGACAACAGAGGGTGCTGGTATGCAAGAGGTCGCGATTCTGGTCAACCAGGGGTCACAGGACCATAAATTTTTTTGTCATTGTATTTACTTTGTAAACAAGAGGAGACCGGACTACAATTCTACAGTAGCGACCGATCTGAGTACATTGTTGACAATCACAGTGTCTTTGATGCATCCTTTGTTGACTAAATTCTATAAGAGCACAGTAAACATACTGTACCATGTTTTCCCCCACCTTCTTATGGAGTCCAACTGCGAATCCCCTGTGAATGAATAGCCCTAGATTGTTAAATTGCTCTTTGGTGCAGCTTGGCAGGAATAGACTGAAATAAAATATTAACTAAAAAAAAACCCTCTAAATTTACAAAAGATACTTTGGTTCAATAAGCCACATGCAAAGTAATAAGGTGCAACAAAAACTAGAAATAAACGGATTTAAATAAACACTATAAAAAAAGTGTGCTGTACGCCTAAAACCGAATTTACTGACCCGGCGAGTTCTTGTCGAAGTTCCTTATCGTAGTATTTTGAGTTTCGTGCAGCAGTTTGTGTAAACAAAGAGTTACAACTTCAGTTTTTAGCGGTTTAAAACACTTTCACGCAAACGGGCTAGGCCCTTTAAACAAAGTGTGTGTAATATTGCAAGTAAAACATTCCTGTATCAGTCGAGCTCTGTTCTAATCAACAACTACTAACCTTGTAACAAATATGCAGCCGGAAAAAAAAAAAAAAAAAACCCGTCCTCTACAATCCAGCCATTCCGTTTCTGTTCTACGTTCAGATTGGGTGCAAGATATTTCCTTTTACAAAACACAAAACCTATGCCTTTTAAAATTTCTGAAGTTGTTTTAGTATTACTGAAATGAACAACCAGGAAAATCCTCACTGATCACATCTTTCCATAGCAGCAGCACCACCTGACAACGGAAATGACGCACATTCTGTGAAAGACGCCACCATCCGGCCAATAAGAGGCAGATTTCGGTGCCGACGTAGATGTAAGATAAACACTGCTGGTTTATAGCAAGCCCTCGCTGTGAGATCCTTGTAAACGCAAGGAGAGGTGCATGCAAACATACGGGCATAGACGCCTATTAAATGCATGCTAAACTCAGACATCGCTTTTGCAGTTTTCTGCTCATTAAACGTTGCATGTTTAAACGTTTGCCACATTTGGCTGCACTTGCTTCTGTCTAAGAGACTACAGATCGCAGTGTTTTCAAACCCATTAAAGACTTGTTATTTCAAAAGAGCCATAGTGAAGCGTAATGAACCTTATGTAACGCACAAGAGCGATCTGAAACACAGCCCTGATCTAGACTAGTGTTAAATAGGTTGCTGAATAAGTCATGCATTTTATTGCATGCTCAAAAAAAAAACAAAAAAAAAACAAAAAAAAAAAAACAGAAAAACACCATTATTTAATTAGTATTTTTTTTGTATTATTTATTTATTTTACAATGTACCATTGTAGCACATGTTAGGCACAGATAGCAGCTTGGTGCTTAATCATATATCGCTTGCCAAAAACCAATTGTATTCTAAATAGGCTTATATTTTGGGATAAGTGGAATACTGACTCACATTTTCCACAGTTATTTACTGCAAAATTACAGTAGAATTAATTAAGCAAGCAGGCACACTGACCACCCCCAATGCAAGACCCGGTGCCATAAAAATAAAACAACAGCAAGGCAACAGCACATCTACCCTTGTAAAAGTTCACATATGGTAAAAGCATAGAACATTTCTGAAGGGGCTTTAGGTGGGGTGAAGTTTTCATTTCCATCAACATAGGTAGCTTTGACATTTACACCCGTCAGAGTTTCAATCAGATATTTATTTATTTTACAATTTACAGGTGGAGCTATTGTATTGTGGGTTTTAGTTCCCCCACCCTCTTCCAAATATAGCCCCTTCAAGCAAAACAACAAACCCACCCACAGAGTCGCACTGGAGGGGGCAGGGGGTGGGGGGTGCTGGTTTAAAATGTCACGTCAAAAACACCCTGGTAGTTTCAGGCACATTTTTACACCCCTGGTGTGATTCACTCTTAACTAGAGGGTTAATAATACATTAGCTGTCCCACAGCGGAGTGGAAACTGTGAATCACAACTAGAATGTGCCCACAGGTGAAAGAATAAACCTGCAATCCAGCTTTCCTGATGGTTTTCAAGATACTAAAAGTGCATGTAGGTGCAGTGTGTAACCGCACCCTTTTCATATCTGGTATTCCCTCAACATGACTATCAGTATGTGTACATATCAATATTACACAAGATCAGAAGGGTTTGCAGTACGGTTATTAATGCTGTAAGGATCGCCTCAGTTTTGCATGCTGATCTATTGAAGTGCTATGATGAACATGTTTTTTTTCATGTTTGAATATTCTTTTTATATAGTTCTATGAACGTGCATACAAATTTTCATTTTATTAGTACCACCACTTTATTGAATACACCATTTCAATTATGTCCCGCAAATGGTAATACTTTCCTGAATAGTTTTATTTCTGTATATTTTGTATTTTAAAATCTCCAGGCAGGGTCTCCCTTAATAGGGGAAGGAGAGATACTTTTAGCAGAGCTAAAAATGTTGCCTGACTGGTATTTGATACAACTACAGGAACTTGGCTGCGAGAACAGAGGTCAGCACCATATCATTTCAACAGTAGACAGGACAGGACTTGGACTCAGACCGCTTCCTGCTGTCTGATGCTCTGCAAATCTCACATTCAAGCATGAACAAGGCTGAGCTCTGCATTGCATCTTAAACATGAGACTATCAGACAGGGGACTGACGGATAACTGGATAAAAGCAATGGGGAAATGGACTACTATGCATGGACTGTCCCTTTCTCTGATGCTTTGGCTGACCGTGCCACTGCTGAGGCTAGTGCTGCTGCCAACTGTTTGCTACTGCTGCAGTTGACACCCGAAATGGCACATTAGCTCTATATCTGCAGCAGCTGCCGCTCGCTTCTATCTATAGCTAGAAGATAATGACCTGGAATAGACACACCTACTCTCTACTGCACCACATCACCTTCATTCCCTTTAGCTCTGGCGGTCATTGGTTTTAAAATGATCAGAGCTTATTGTACTGGTTTTCAGTGGATCACTGTGTTTAAGACATTTTAAAAGCAGGTTTAAAGCAGGACATTATGATCACGGGTAAAAAAATAACTATTTAAATGATCTGCGGACAATTTAAATATAACTGACTCCTTAATCAATATCAATCCTCCTTGTGTTTTCCCCAGGGGTGATTTATCGATCCCCTTATGATCATAACTAAATACCGTGGAGAGAAGGCATGATAACCACACGTGGACCACATTTGCTAAACACGATTCACCCCTCAACCACATTTGTTTTTTTTACATATTCTAACCCAGCACGTGAAAGTTAATTATTGTAAAACCTACCTAATGTAGACACAATCATAATCAGAGATTTTTGAACAACAGATATGGCCACATAATAGCAATACACAGCACATCAGAAATTATATTTTTGGAGAATAATTCCAAGCCGTTGACCAAAAACCAGTAACGTAATTTGTATTACTGATTAAACAATCAAGCAAGAACTCATTCTGAATACTCAACGATTGCCACGCAGAGAACCCTGCCCCTCCAGTCTTTGGTGAAGAGATCTGTGAAGATACGCCTCAGCAAACCCCGCTCCCCCGATCCCATTTTCACATCCATATGTGATGTCTCAGCATGTTTTGAGTGTGTGCTATGCAATCTCTTCTGTGGTTTGGCGTGTACTCACGGAGTGACTCAGACTCAGAAGTCCTGGTTTCTCTTTTAGTAAACTGCAGGCTGCACTCAAATAACCCAGGTATCCGTCTGGAGTAGTCATGGAAACATAACATCAATTACAGGCATTTTACTGCTCTGAGTGGGTGGGAAAGCGCCCCAGCCTAACTTGGTTTGGCGTTGGTGAGCACATAGGAACCTCATATTAATCTAGACTTTTCTGCTTTTTATAAGGTAGTAAACCCCTGGGTGGAATATCCTTTGTGCCAGTTTTAGAAGCCCTTTTGTGCTGTGTGTCTGTTTGGCTTTCCTTGCTGCTTTGCCTGTGGAAAGGCACTAAAGGATGTATTAAATACATTCCAAGGGGAAAATTTTTCTGTGCTTATTCTTTTTAGCTATTTTCAAGTTTTATGTAAATCGTTTTTTTTTTTTTTTTTTTTTTTTTTCAGGGCTTTCGCTTTTAATATACTGTATGAAATGATTGTTTTCAGTTACTTTCCAAAATTCTCGGGCTTTTTCTTCTGTCACAATATGTATGAACTCGGCAGTCCTTCAATTGTACCTTCTTTCCTTTGCTGTCTTCCACAACGAAATCCTTATGGTCACGGCCATATTCTTCTGGGGTTTCTGTGTGTTTAGGCATTTTTTGTCACATTTCAACACACATGTAATTCAGTTTTAAATTCCACGAGCGTGTAAATACTCCCTATGATGGAACAGTAATATATCTTTAAATCTCGCGAGCAAGAACAATCCTCTGCTTCTAGTAATTGTAATCTCGTTTAAAATCTTGCACATGTGTTACAATCCTCCAATAGAAACGTATGAATGTGCTCCACTCAACATTTTTTTTTTGTAGGTTACTGTATTTTATTTATTTCTTTTGTGGGGAAAAGGGTAAAGTCAACGAAGTGAGTAACCATTTCCTGTTTTTCTGGTGTTTATTGGGTATCCACCTCTTTCTTTTTTTGTACCAGGGGTGTTTCATTGGTTAAAACCAAAAATCAGAAGCCCTAAATATAAGTCTAGTCTTTTAATTTGTACTTTTAATATATACACCAGTGCCCAAAAGTACTGACACCCTCCGATCTTTTCAAAGCAAAATTATATCATGAGTACCAAAGGCATATGGACATCTGTGTACTATATGAAAATCTGTCTCACCGCTTTTAGTTTTCAGTGATTTACTATTGTGTAAAGCACCTGTATCTTACAGCCTTATTGGTTTTTTTAAGCATGGTCTTATAGCTCTTAACAATATTAGGCAAGAAAGGAAAGAAGATAGCTTAGAACAATTTGTAGAAATATATAAATAAGTGTTAAGAAGAATTTCTGTATAGTACATCAAATACATAGCCACATGTCCTAAGTGGCAATTCTATACTATTTCTCATTGAGACACCACCATACCATTGATGTGATAAACTTATTTCTAATCACCCTGTATATTCAGAGTGGTACAGTATGCAATGTTTCTCTTGAGAGACAGACAGTGGATTTTTAATTTTTTTTTGGGTAACTCTAGACACCTTAATGCCGACACGTTTCCAGTTTCTGGGAATTTAAAAGGCTTCTATACATGCCTCTGAATATCCTATACATGTTTGGGGCTGTAGGATTTACTGTAAATGTAAAAAAGATTTAAAAAAAAAAAAAAAGAATCCAGTAGCTGTGGGTGTTCCACATACACCCACCTGCTCTCTGATACACTTCTGGGTTTTGGTTTTACTAAGCAAAATCCAAGTACTGATCTAAGCAGAGACAACCGACGCTTCAGTGAGTTGGCGAGGAGAAACAGCGTGGGAGTAGGACAGGACAACATGACAAAATACATTACCAGATCTTTAACAGCATGCAAGCCGGTTTCTCTAGTAACAGTGTATCAAAGCAACAAATGCTTATTTCTGACAGCTTTCACAGTTTATTTGAAACCCAGCTTAACAGAAATAACCGGCACATCAGCGGGGCTTTCATCTGTTTCTCTGAAATCCAAACTTAGCGAACACACACACACAAGCTGTCTTACCTATTTATTAAGGTTTACACCAGGTGTCTGTTCTGTAGTAGCAACATAGCAGTGTTTTGTCATGACTTGGGAAGTCTTTATACAGCAACACACTGGAGGACGATCCTTCTTGTGGGCAGAGGCGTAATAAATGTCACTTTTTATACTTGAGGTATTCCTTTCTCCCTTGCCCTTCTCCTCCAAAGTTCCTCACTCTGTGGATCTTCTGCAGCTGGCACTCAATGGTCTTGATGATGTTCACTTCGTCAGGGATGTGAACATACCTTACATTCCTACCAGTGACAAAGAAGTCAGCCAAATGGGTGGCTCTACCATGCCGGTCCGTGTACACAACCTCGGCCAGGCGGATGTTCATGAAGGCATCCACATTGACAATGCGACCCTTGGCCATGCTTTCATCCCGCAGGTCCACCGTGGTGACGTGGCCGTGAATGCCTTGGAGCAACACCACCAGGCTGTTTTCAGTGATGGTTCGCTCTCTGATTGAGTGAGTCACTTCCATGGTGGAGTCAACAGTTTCTGCAACTGGAAATGAAACCTTTAACATTAAGATCGCTTTAAACATGTGAAAAGCTGCACTGTTTTTTGGTAATAATATAATACTGTGTGGACTGCTTTAAAATATAACCAGGAGACTGTGTGGTCCAGACTCATTGTGTGACCCTGAGCAAGTCACTTAACCTAAGGAAAATAAAAAACCCCTGTTGTTCTCACGTGTGACTGATTGTACTCTTATTTACAAATAACATTGAACAAAAACATGCAAACTGCTCCCAGTCTTGCATATTTCATGACATAATAATATAACTAAACACATTCAAGAAAAAGAAGGTAATTAAACAGCGAGATTATAGCTGTCTGACTACGTCTGAGGTACATAATTCTGAATTACAGGGTTTAAAAATGCAACGATTTATTTTATGTACTGCAAATTACTGTTCAATCGTTTTGAAAGTTATGTGTACGTAACTATTATTGTGTGTGCTGGCACCAAAAACACAACCCCCCTGTAAATTGTCAGCTCAAATTTAAATGATTAAGTTCCGAAATGTGACACCATTGGTTTTAACACTTCTATGGGTGCCTACCTTACTGTCACTCTTCTATACGCTCTGCAGTCTTCTCAATTCTAATCAAATTTTGTATTTTAAAGACGTTTCCTTAATTTATTTCTTGCCGCTTCGCAGACTGATGACGCAACAATACAAAGTCGCTAACTGAAAACGCACGTCACATAAAATATTCTTTTGAGCTGACAGCACCGCCTAGTGGCAACCATTTGTAACTGTTACCGTTAAGCCTTCTGCCAATTATTTTTATAATTGCTGCATCGGACGTTTGAATATACAGTTGTTCAGTTGCATTTTGCCTTATTTCGCCAGTTTCTGTGTTTTCCATCTTGTTTGGAAAGGTTTTCATTTATCTAAATACATACAAATGTCATAGTTTATTATGTTTTGTTTTATTACATTACATCAAGGGTGCTTTTGTATATGGATGTATATTCACAACAAATTGAAAGCATTTTATTTTATTAAAACATAGTTTCTTACAAAAGCAAATCTACATAATCACAAACTACTATACATTTTGTAAATTCATATACCAATTTTTTTATTGTATCCATGTAGTATCAGCGGTGGTGGGATTGATGCCGTGTTAACATGTATGCCAGCGTTCAGGTGATCTTTGCTGCAGCATCACAATCAAATATACAATTATTATTGTCTTTTAGTGGGCTTGCTTCGTTCTTTCACCACTTGCAAATCACTGTATTTTAGTTTACAGCACCAGCAACATCATGAAACAAGGAGGCAAAGGGAGTTTAAAATATTGCATTTACAGCTGTACATAACTTTATACAAACTAATATCCTGAGGATATTGCATGGCAGTCTGTGGTACCATTTGTTTTGTAGACCAGTGAGGTCCAAAGGCAGGCATTAGTGTGTGTTAAGAATAAATCATTTTTTTCCACTCTAGGAACAAGTGGCTATGCTACAAAGATCATCTGTGAATAAAGTGGTAGTATAGAGGTACAATCAAAAACATCTTTATTCCCCAAAACACTGTACAGATTGTTAACGGTTATCTGCTAACTACTGTTTCAAAATACTGTAAAACATAACGTATGTGTTTAAAACTGGCACCAAATAAAGTACCAGTTATACATAAAAACTGGTTTATTTGGGTATCCTGCACAACTGGTTTGGGGTTATCCTGCACAAGTCTGTCTTTGTCTCTGCCACTGATTAAAGAATACACATTAAAACAACTGTGCTCTCTCCCCTGTTAATCTGCAGTGCCCCATATCAGATTCAATTTTAAACAAAAATAGAATCCCTTGATTTTTGTCTACATTATTCTTCAATAGTTTAACCTTTTGTTTGACAATAATAATAATAATAATAATAATAATAATAATAATAATAATAAAGTAAAAAAAAAAAACAGTATTACTTGATAACCTATCTTGTCTGTAGGGACAATTAGCTTCATACCCTTTTTACCAAATAGGCACCCAAATAGGGTGTTTTTACAGGATTCACCTATAGAACAGTATGAAAAACCTAGCAGCATGTCATTTTGCAAAGTGAAGCAATACAATGTGTACGGATGACAAGGTCTCTTGTTCACAACAACATTACAGTCCATCCATCATGGCAAGAAGATCATCTCCCTTGCTGCAGGGGCTCTGGCTGACTGTATCTTCTTCTTTAAACTCCCCCATGATTCGAGCGAGCTCTTCATTTGATTGTTGGTCCTGCCAATGAAAAAATTTATGAGCACAAGGAATCTACAGTGCCTTTGGTGCATACAGTTACTGGGAACAATTCAGACCCGCAGTTAGGGGGAAAAAACCCTGTATGAATAGGACAGTGCAGTGGGTTACATCAGACTATTTGTCTAACTGCTTATCAACTGCTTTACCATAATGTTATTTATTATGTTCTTAAAAAAATACATTCCACATTAAAGATATGAGAAAAGCTCAGTTGAAGTGTTAAAGAAATCGGAAATATATATATATTTTTTTCTTGTCCTCTAATTTTAGCAAACAGCAGAAATCTATGGGTGTGAGAAACGATGAGATTATTTATAAATGCTTACCTGTGTAGCCTGTATGTTGATGAACTGGTAAGAAAATTCTGAAGGTCTTAATATTGCAGCCTCCCTGGGAGAAAACAATTATAATTTTGCAGCTTATTAAATGCACACACGTAAACTATACTCCATCAAAACTTAAAACAAACAAACAAAAAGTAATGTTGTGTTTTTAAATACCCCACAGCTCACACTGCCCACACAGTTACAAACTTACTCTTCTTCCTCATCCGTTGAGAAAAGGTTTACCCGGAAACCTGACTCTGATCCAGTAGTCTTCTTCACTTCTAGATGCCCCATAAGTCTTGCCAACAGGTTCAATTCTTCTTTAGCAAGCGGGTTTGGGGCAGCATTCTCCTAATGTTTGGAAACAAGTTTGAAAGATTCATATGCAGCTTAAAAAACAATGCAGAATCATTATTATTATTATCATTATTATCATTATTATTATTATTATTAAATCGGGCACGAGAGTGCCGAAACAATGTTTAATTTTTGGACTAGAGGGCATCATTTATTTACATTCTGGCAAAATTAATAGAAAAAATGTTAACCTTAGCGTGTGATGCAGAACTCTTGGATGTTCCTGACATGTGAGTCTCAACAGGACGGCTGACACTGTACCTACAAGAAATAACACAGCAAAACATGTATTTCAAGAAATGTTACCAAACACTTTGCTAGACGTTGTATTATTTGGGTTGTTTTGTCATGGTTTTCTCAAATAAGAGTCGAAAGCATCCCTGCTGAACCAGTGTTCTGCCCTTTTTAATTGTTTTAAATGTTTCATAGAATAAACAGCGACACTTACATGTTTGTTCCAAGTTTTAGTACTCTGCCTCCATACAGATCAAACGATCCTTCCTGAAGAGGACTGGTGTAGTTTCCACCATTTGGGAACTCTGATTTTTTCACTTCATCACCATTGTAATTAAACATTCTATAAGGACAGGACACAAGCAAATTAGGAAGTCAAAAGCTGAAAGAAGAACATTTTAAACTATTGCATATCAAACATGGAAAAATAAATACTGTAGATGAATATAATGAATACACATTTGAAAGTGTGCAATAAGTCATAACTGTCTACATAGGCATAACTTGTACATACATATACATTGTATGGTTTAATTAATATTATTATGTTCAACAGCAAATTATTACACTTGTGTTGATCTTATTTGACCTCCAACTGTGAGAAGTCCGTCATCCAACCAGGTTGACAGTATAATCCTTTCCTAATTACAGTCCAATGCTAAACAAGGTCTCTAAAGTCACATTTAAATGGAGGCTACATTCTCAGCTACCTGATAAGTCCTGGGATCTGAGTTCCATATGGAACGGGCCCTGAGGTTGGCAACACAAAGCGACCATTGGAATTCTGTACTTTATCTTTCAGAAAAATTGACACCTGCAAAGACATGAAACATGTGAAGAATACTTTAAAAAAATTCCAACAGTAATGTTTTGACAATCAATGCTATGCAATAAATCTAAATAGATTGGTTGTGAGCTGAATTAGAAGACATTTTGAATAGAAGTACAGAGAAGAAGTATAGGATGGCTTTTGTTTGTCCTAATAACAGGTTTAATATCTTGGTAGTTGTAATACAGTATATGCAAATCCTATAAACGCAGTCTTTGTTAGGCAGTTAGCTGTGATGCTAGCTAAAAATATGAGCAGTAAAAAAAATATTCATATCTTAAAGACCAAAAGCAGAAAACAATAAAAGGCCAACAATTCAGAAATGTACATTGACTTACTCTGATGTGCATGTCCTGAAAGAAGATGAGCAGTGTCTGTCTGATGAGCTGAAACTCACCAGCGGGGAGACTGCTGTACATCTAAAGGAGATTAGGAATTACAAAATAAGTTTGAAAGGTCTGAGAATTCAGGGTTCCCAACAGCCACGGCATTGGGCAACGCAGTAAACTAAACATTTCAGTCCCAGATATAAAAATGTTGACTCATACTGTACCTCTATGAGCTGACGAAAGATCTCATCCACCTGGTTAAAAATGCTAGGCGAGTCCCGGATAAAATCTTTGATTGCATCCATGTGATTGAATGAGACTAATAAAATGTCTTTAGGCCTTGGGCATAGCAGTACCTGGTATTTAAAAGCCATTGTCATGAGATCATAGAGCTGCAGACAAATAAGAATACAAATTAAATTTCAAATTAGTAGGCTGATTCATACACAGATGCATACCCAGTACGTTATCTGTACATTAACACTCCCAAGCAATAATTGACCAAGGAATTAGATGTGCATAGTTAAGTGACAATGCAGGAGGAGAAACCAGCTACAACTCTCAAGACGTTGGGAAGCAAGGATAGCTCTGATTTGATTTAAGATTTGGGCTTGAAATCTAAAAGTCATCATTTCTGAAACTGTTCCTCAAACCCTAATAATCTGTACAGTTTTGGATATTGAATCACTTGCCAATCAAGCACCTTTGATCACTTCTCTATAAAATTTTGTCAGATCTGCTATGTTTTTTTTTTTTATCATGACTGATAAGCGACAGAGGTATGCAGCTTTTATATTAGAAGCATGGGTTGCTGTTGACATAACTAAGCTGGCCCATTAAAACAAAAATGTGTTCTGTATTTGACAGGTGTTTCTAATTTTACAAACTTCTGTACTAAAGTTATGTGTGGAAGAGGCTATAAATCATACATACAGGCATACACATTTGCGGACAAATATTCACTAGGTTTTTTGTTGTTATTTTTTTACCTTATCCATACTAGCCTGGTTTAGCCTCATAATAGAGGCATGGGCTAGTCGATCAAACACAGTCCTCAGTGCCTTCTTTGAGTAGAGCTCTTGAGGTTTGAACAGTTCTTCCATAAATGTCTTATTGAACATTGTAGTGATGATGTCGTTCATAACTAGTAAAAAAAAAAAAAAAAAAGTTTTAGATTATTGGTAAGCAGGAAACCCAGAATATATTGCTAAGTCTGTAAATATTGATTACTTGGTACAATGCTATTCCATAAGAATTATGATTGTTTACATTTATTTATTTTTATTGCAAGAGTAGATTACCATCATGGTCAGTTTTTGCTTATTTCAATAATAGCATGTTTCTTTTTTTTTAAATACAAGTTAAAAAAAAATACCCAAGGTTTGTTTATAAAACCAAAATGTTAGTTCGGTGCCAAATTCAGAAAGTCTTTTGTAATATTTGTTTTCATTATTCTTGCTTGGAGCTGTGACCTGGGAGATAGCTTATCTTGGCATAAGATATTTGACTGATGCTGATAAGTCATTGCAAGCTTGCAACTAGCAACGGAAAAGGGTAATAACGGATGGCAAACACATTTTACTGCAAAGCAATGTGATGAAAGCTTCACAAAGAAATGGTAAGCTGAGCTGATTGAAAAGCAAGGAACGTGCATGTCATCTATTAGAACTGCGTCACTGTCATGATCTTTTATGGGACAAATATTTTATATGACATTCGTTGAGTGAAGATATCGGTATAGAAACTGTGCAAGGTACAATACAGATGAAAACACTGACATGTGGGCTGTTTATAATAATAACAACAACAACAATATCTGCACTCAATCATTCACCTGGAGAGGATGCTATTTAAAAAAACTTCAGGTTGAAAAGGCTGAATGATAAGTGTGTTGACCACTTAATGATGCAGGTGAGGGGGGAGGGGGAGGGGGAGGGGCTGAGAAACTTGGCAGTTGGAGGCACCCCAAAATTACAACCAGTTAATAATTTACCGTCTACATTAGCTCATTGCACTGCACATTTACACACATATTATACTTGTCTTAAGAAAAGGGTTGCATCGTTGAGAGAACATAAAGTCATTTTACATTTTCACAGGGGGACACAACCTCTCGACGTTTTCTTCAAATCTTTTAGCAATGTTTCTTTTTTTTTTCACATAGCTGTATGTGGCCAGCTGACTTGATAGTCAATTGTCTTTCTTGGCTATACACTGTCCTAATGCAGACACATTCTGAGAGATTTCACATTGAAATAATCTATTCTGGAAAGCATCTTGCTGGGCTGATTTATATTTAGAAGCAAACTCCCAACACCTTAACTGGTAGCAAAGAGGTTCTACTAAAAAACAGAAACTCAGAGGAAGTATTAAATATACTGTTTCACCTAACATGCTGTAGTATTCTGGATAATTATGAAGTACTATATACGTTGCAAAACATAAACTCAGAAATTAGGTATCTGTATGATGCCACTGTGC
Source organism: Acipenser ruthenus (assembly GCF_902713425.1). Taxonomy (NCBI): domain Eukaryota; kingdom Metazoa; phylum Chordata; class Actinopteri; order Acipenseriformes; family Acipenseridae; genus Acipenser; species Acipenser ruthenus. The sequence continues at coordinate 3,472,617 of NC_081213.1, forward strand.
TATTTTGTCCCTGTATTTTCATATTACTCATAAAATAGGTGTATGAATACATAGACAAAGCTTTTCAGACTTTAATTGGCATAAACTGGTCAAGTGGTCAGACTAAGAGCATCAAGTTGCAACCAGGAACCTCTGGAGAACAAGCAATCTGTTTTAATAGAGATTCTCAAAGCAATCTGCCATTGTTGATGCACATCTGCTGTACTTGGCTAAGCCTAGATATCAAGGAAAGGGTTATTCATTTTCCAGTAACCTATGGCATTATACATGATTTCACAAGTAATTACAATACCTCTTCTCCTGTCTCCAGCTGTCCAATCAGCTACATGGAGCATTTTCAAATAAAAGACGTATTTACAAATAAATATTAAGAAACCATCCTGTCAGATGTTTTGATGATAAAGGTATTTTTATTATTATGATTATGTTTTTACCGCCACAAAAAATGACCATAGAAGAGCAATACTACATGAGTAGTTGCAGAAGTGCTGGAAAAATCATGGTTTGTATCCAGCACATGATTATTTATGGTGTGAATGAAATGCAGTATTACTTTTTATTAAACTGAATCCTTGGTTAAACAACTTACAAAATAAGTCTGAAATAAACAATTCACACACAATAAAAAAAATGATGTTTGGTGTTATTGACATGTTCGGGCAACATATTATAATGAAGGACGTGCTTCCCTATTTTGACATGGCATTCTTAATAATTTCGTAAAACATATATGGGACACTTACGTCACAAAACAACACGGGTGAAATGGAGAGGACAGGCTTGACTGTCTGCAGATACAATGGTATTAACCTTATAACTTTTACTGTATTCACATTTTACCTTTCCTGGCTTTATCTGCCGGTATATTTTGTGCTCGTAGTCGCTGATCCAGTATATACAGCATCTCCCCGCCGAGATTAATAAAGAGCAGTGGCAACGTCCGCATCGACATGTTTATCTTAACCTATTATCAAACTGAATCTATACTTTACAGAAGAAGAGAGCAAGCTAAGTTTTTGCTTTGTAATTATTATTTTTTTTGTGGTATCTGCCAGATGAACGCGTCTGTGTGCTGCTGTTTGGTTGCCAGGTCACAGGAAAAATGAACCAATCAGCACTGGCTTTACTGACAGTCTGTCTTAAAGGGGCATAGCTAGCAAATAAAAAGGAGACAAGATTAAGAGATATAGATATAGATAGATAGATAGATAGATAGATAGATATTTCATCTCCCTCTGTCATAACAGTATATTTTATTGGGTTCTACAATTGCCTTGGTTCAAAAAACAAACATTTAAAACATATCTATGACCACATTTACATGTAAACAGGGTATTCTGAATACATCTGGCCATATTCACTGCTCAACTTAAGGGATCACCATCAAAATAACTGAACCATCTCAACAAAACAACCGAGAACTACATTACACCAGTGGAGAAAGTGTTTTTTTATTTGTTTGGCTTTTAATTTGAAAGAATAAGAAAAAAGGAACACACATGTAAAGTAAAATATCAGACATGTTTTTATTTTTTTGTATGGGTTATGAAACGTCTCCATTGCGAATACGGACTTCTCGGGCCATTCTGCAAGTCTCACAGACACCACAGAAGAACGTCATGAGTGCGTCATTACAGACCGTCCCCTGGAAGTGAAAAATTAGGAGATTGTTTTAACTTTGGCCAGGAAAAAAAGTTTAACACTGGTTACAAAAATGGAATCATGCAGTGACCCACACAATGCAGGTGGACCAGTCTGAGCATGTGGATAGCTAATAAATAAAACCGCTTACTGGTCTCAGAAAGCAAGGGCGAATTATACTGCTTTAAACAAATGATGGCTGGAAAGTCCATATTAAACAGTTGGCACAATTGCAATCTTACTGCCTATCATTCAGTTTCACCAGCATTTTTTTTTTTTTTTTTTTCATGATAAGGAACATACCTGAATGCCATAGGTCATTCTCATGTGAGTTCTTAAAGCAGTCATGCCCCCTGGCACACAGCCCAAACAGCAGTTTTCCCCATAAATGTTAGCAGTGTAGCATCCCAGTGCTATCGGGCAGCACAGACCACAAATACCTACATGTTAAACAAAATCACAGCGAAGAATGTATTGTTAAAAGCAAATAATTCCATTAACCTTAACAGTCGCAATTGTAGGTGTGCAGTTTTGAGAGAAAAAAACAAACAAAAAAAACTCTTTTTACCTAATGATACCTGGTACCATACTAGGTTAACAGTTGTCAGTTTCTGTACTTTACTTTCAGGCTATTCTTTCCTAAGTCATTTCATCTCTGCAATGATTTCAAGATCAAAGCCTATTAGTCATTAGGGGAGGCATTTGGTTCATTAATGACTGTTAATGTGCAGAGAATTTCACTCAGCAGAGACATTTGTGTAGTAATGAATTGCTGGTGAGATCAGTATACCTTTTTAAATCTAATATCCCTTTATTATTATCAAAACCTGTTACTTTACAGACAGTTAATCAGCAAAAAGTACTGCTAGGAATAATTGTTATCCTTGAAGCCATCAGTAAACAAATTATAATTTTGATGATCTCGGAACACCCGCAATCTTCCTGTTGGTGGTGTCTTCTTCAGCATACTTTTTCTTAACAGAATGGAAACTGTGCTACATGCACCATTACAGAGCTTAGTATTTTAAATGCATTCATTAGAGAACATTCAGATATAACATTTTTAAGTATCCATTTTTTTTTTTTTGCAGTCATCCTGACAGTTATATTAAATGCATGTTATCCACCTTTGCACAGAGTGATTGGCACAGAGATTTAGTGATGTTTCATCATATTAATATGCACACAAGGAGGATGGGTGGCATTTTGCCCTGGACAGAAAAACAAGTCTTCCCATACTTACAGACAAGGCAATCTTTAAAACAGGAGCAAAGTCCGGTGCTCCATTCACCAGTCTGAACATTTGTGCCATATGAGCCTGCGGCCGGCTGTTGGGTCACCACAGGGTTCGACATTTACACTTGTATGCTAGGATGGTGATTTAAAAAAATAAATGCAATAAAACATTAATCAGACAGTGTACAATGATCGTACATACAGAATTGCATGTACGGTGTAGGGTGTGTTTTTCTGACTTTTCCCTGACTTGGTGAAACTCACTGTCTTTTTCAGAAGAGTCCAAATAAACTAACAAACAATTTAGATAAGAAACAACTTTAACAAGAGTTCTGTCCTCTCCATATTAATGGATTAATTTAACACAATTTAAATCTGCGACACATTTGTTCATGCTAACTGCCAAAAGGAAGCTTCAAGGTGACAAAATCACCCACAACATGTAGCAACTCAGTAACTGTTTACTAACACATTTCCTTCCTTGCTGAGAAAGGATCTTTTTTATTTCTCTTTAATATGAAGGACTGCTATCCTTCTGCTGTCAGTGGTTTTGTCTCCTGATTTTCAGTTTCAGAACATTTTAGCTGTTAATACTAAGTGGTATCTAAGACCAAATTCACAAAATAATTAACATGGCAGAAAAAAAGAACATGCAGGACATTAAAAAGGTGAACCTCTAAAACACAGCTTTAACTCATAGCATTTTTAAAACCTTTTTTTTTTTTTTTAAAGAAATAAAGTATAATCATGAATCTTTTGTAGTGTTGTTAAAAGCTACAACTACAGCTGTTTCCAAAACTTTTGCATCACCTAGAATTTTAGGATTGAGACCATTTATTTTTAAAACTATATGAACATAATTGAGATCTTTATTTAACATCTAGTAACCAATGTTATAACCGGGAGTCATAATAGTAGTACAGTAGTTAGATTTCGAAATGTCACATTTTTAAACTTGCCAGTTTTTAGTTAAGTATATGAAAAACTACAAAGTGGAACGTAATTCGATATGTTATTCAGCAGGTTTCATTCGACTATATCAAGCAAAATTAGTTAATTCTAGAGGACGATGCAACTGGGGTCTGTATAACCAGACCTTTAAAGTACATCAATGTTGCAACAGTGAAACAATACAAGTTTTAAAACACTTAACTGTTCAAATAATTTACTTTTTGTGCTGAGAATCAGATTGTTTTCTAAAACATGTCAAATTAACATTATACTAAACAATTATTTGTAACTATTATATAAAACAGTTTAAAAGCTGCATACATACCACAACCAGCATAAAAAAAGCATTCTTCACTCTGCTAAAATGACTGAACAGGAAACAATGACACCACTACACAGGAGGCGTTGCTCCATTTACCAGAACTCTGAACAGGGTTTGAAATTTAGCATGCTAGAATGGCGATTTCATAGAATAGAAAAAATAAACACAGTAAACATTTGCAGATGGTGCACAGCGACAGTACATACATAATTGCATGTCCAATAGTGTGTAACATGTCCAGGGCAGTTTTTCCAACTTTTTCTATAATTAAACATCAGGTCCTAAAGCCTCTTGCTTTATAGGCCCAGAATGCTTAATTTAGTTTAAAACTACTCCACTGACGGAAATACCACTTACCCCTAATTACAGAAATACAATTAGAGGTTTTAATATTTTTTGTTAGAGTGGAAAATGCATACTTGCTAACATTTTGCTACTTTAACACCACAATTCCTGTGATAAGCCCACCCCTGCATGAATCACACCTTCTGAATAACTGTTTCAGCGCTACAAAACCACAGAATTAATTTCTCACATAGCCGATTAGATCTTTTTTTACAGCATGATAAACTGAGTTTTTTTTTTTTGTATTTTAACTATTTACATTTTAAATAACAAAATGAACACGCCACATTCTTTATTACCTGGACCCTGGGAGTTTTAGGTTTATGGCATTGGAGTTACTATACTTTATAATGTCTATGGCACCTCCATAACTGTGCTTTAATCCAGACCCAGGTCAAATAGTAAGTTACCCATCCAGGATTTCATTCTAAATAGTTCTAATTAAATCTTCAATTACAAGAATGGTTATCATAATGAAACTGAAATCTTGCACCAATTAAACTTCTTCCACTAGGTAGTGGCTTGTAGTTGGGCTTGTAAATGCGAGATGTTAATAACCTTTAAAAAGACAATTGCATACATTTTCAAACCAGACCGGTAAAACTAACAGTGTTTCAAAGAAGGCTTTATTAGTTCTCCTTGCCACATAATGAAGTACGAGTTAAACACTGAATGCGCTACTAAGAATTTGTCTAATTCACACTGGGCTTTCTTCTTTTGCTGCAGACTCCTGCTTCACTGCTTCAGCCTCTTTCTGTCTCAGTCTCTCTGCAAGACGTTGTTTCCTCACCTCATTGAAAACCTAGGAGGAAAAGCTGCGATCATTATTTTTTGTCTATTGCAAAACTGTTCAGGCTAACAGATAATGTCATGTTAGTTTTATCTAAGCGTTCGTTAAAATTACAGTGCATTTACCATAATGCCACCATAGGAAGTCCAATTACTGTGTCAGTACTTGTTGGATGGTTACACAGTTTCTTACCTTGATGCACAGAGCCTTCTTTGCAGCCCATCGTCTTGTAGCTTTCCTGTAGTACTCTAGGGGGAATGTGTAGGTAATTCCCAACTGCTTGCAGACATTTTCAAACAGATCGTAGCGAGTGCGGCGTAGGTACTTCAGGAGTTTCTTTCTCCTGTCAATCGCCATGAGCATACGCCGTTTATTTGATTTGTCCTGCAAAAAGTCAAGACACGCAAACTTAAATGCATTGCAGGGAGATAAATTATTTCTCTGAGGTATGTGCCAAGCATTTCACAGAAAGTCTATTGGTATAAACCTGCCGATCACTGCGTATAATGGAATAATCAACTGCCTTAGGACCTGGCTGGAGGTTTAATTGATTCAACGAAATAGATGGTTGCCCAACCCTAATCTAAAACCTGCATTTACAGAACAGATATCCAACTAGTGTCTTAACTAGATCATCAATGATGATAATAATAATAATAATAATAATAATAATAATAATAATAATAATAAAATAGGGTATGTACAGAAAGTGACGATATGTAATATGTTTGATTTTCATAACCTTTACCCCTAATAATGATAGAAACTGTGGTAGTATTTAGTCAGGCCACTGTTAAGGTCTAACGAATAGACCCCATGATGTGCTAATCCATTTTCATTACCTTTGGGTGTTTGTGGAGGTGTTCCTGTAAGTTACGAATGTTTACAGTCAAGGTGGCAACTAAAAAATAAAATAAATACAAAATTCAGAAAATAGTATCTTACAAATATATTACACAGCTAACATGTTGTACAGAAAGTCCAGCACCGGAGAAGCAAACAATGTGACCAATTGTCCTTCTTCACTGTGTTAATCTGCAATACATCACATCAGTACCTTTTACACAGTATATTTCAGCAAGAATATTTACCCTGCACTTCCGTGGATCCGTTGTCAGTCGGGTTTCTCCTGACCATGTCTATCATCTGCTCGGTTTTGATTTTTAGTTTCTCTTTCTAAAAATTCAACAGGACGAAAAACCAGAATAGTTATTCACTCTTTACTACTCCAAGATAAGACAAAAAAAATTGCAAGTTGTATTATAGCAACTGTTTTTAAAACCGATGAAAAAACACACACACTTACATGGCTTGCAAGTTCCAGTGTGAGGAGTTTCTTAACCAGATCATCAGTCCTGTGAATTAAATGGCATATTTTGATATTTGTTTTAAAGAAAAATAAATCCACAGTATTCACTCTCATTGATGACCCCTCTCTGACGGAGACACACACATACATTAAAGGAATTGCATTCAAGAACAGACATATAGCTAGTGTATTACTGTTAGAACCAGCTGCATACTAGACAGGTTCAGCCAAACAACTTCAACAGACATCAAATGAAAATGACAAACCTGTAACCGTGCTTATAGGACACCTGTAACGGAATACCTATATATTTATATATATATATATATATATTTTTTTTTTTTTTATGTATTATGAATGTTCCTTTTATTCCACAGCAAACTCCCTTTCTACAATTTTGAAAAAAAAGCCACTCCTCTTGCAAAGCTGCTCTTCATATGTTAAGGCTAATATGGAAAACCAACGTACTGGTTTGCACACTGGATACCAGCATACTCTTTCTTTAACAACGAGGGAGGCAGGTCTGCCAGCTGGCTGGGGAAATCTGAGGGAAACAAGATACTTTTAGTACTCTTTTAAAGTCACGAAACACAATAAATCTCAATACAAGTGGCAGAATGTTGCCTCTAAAAAGGGTGGTATTTAAATACATTAGCTGTAACGCTAAATAATGGAAAGATGTTAAAAGGTAAAGTGATTGCGCACATACCTTGCTTCTTTCTGATAGGTCGTGCATAGCACCTCACAGCCTGTACAGTCAAACCCTTATTGCCTATAAAGTTAAGACATAAACATGGCTATTAAAAATGCCAAGCAACAACACAGAGAATTGCATGAATTGGTTAACAGAATGCGTTTACAGTGACCTAGTTTTTTCATAGTGCTGGCACCTGATTGACTGTGCTTTTGAAGGATATTAATAGTGCATAGGTAACCAGCTCAGGTGTGTCTTAAGGTAATTTCAATTGCTATGCAATGGGAATCTCATATCTATCCCCGTTCTGTTATGAAAGGCCTGTGTTTTCTAGTTTGCAACTTTTTCAAGAAACTTGTTTGGTTTCAAAAAGCTTTTGATTGTATTACATTTATTTCTACAAAATCGAAATTGCTGATGAAATCATTTTGCTCGTTTTTATGTTTTTACATTAAGCATCCTTCTGAGGATGTGGCTTGTTCATGTTGAGTGTGGTTCTTTCAGGAAGGAGGGTGGAGGGACAAGCATAGCAAATAAGAGGTGGTGTCCCACATCCTGACCAGCTGTTTTGATAAAGCAACTGTTTGTCCGAAGTAGATTTTCAGCATACGACTTTAGCCAATCAATGAAGAAACTATGACTGCTCACCTTGACATCTAACCGATGATGTGGTTTGTAACGCTTCATATATAATCATGCTGACTCTACATCACACTTTAGCACATAGTTATATTGACCTTGTAGTTGCTAATTTAGTTTATTTTTAGTTTAGCAAGGGTGAAGTCTTTGTTTTATGAAACAGTTAGTGTAGCTACAACTTCCAAACAGCGAGGGTAAAGCGAACATCACTGTGGTTTTAGGAATGTATAGGTAAAAAAAATAAATAAAATAGTTGAGCTTATTTTTTCAGAATAACTTTTTTCCATGATTCAATTAAGAAACTGTTTAATGACGCCAATTATAACATTAAAGGCAGGCAGAGCGCTCAGAAATATAATAAGAAACCCTAAATATCCGTTCTGGTGTATTTTAAAAGCATTTGACTTTTGCATTAGAAGGATGTGGGATACTTCGTGGTTTGTTTCAGACAGTGCCTGATTGACACTTGTAGTTGAGTTGAGGGTTGTGTTGAATTCATAGGGCTGTGGTTTGCAAGAAGCCCCGCAGCTGACCAATCACATTAATATAAATCAAATTAATATTCATGAGTATTCGGAACACAGCCTAGCAAAGTAGAAAAGCTCCAGCTACAACCCTCTTAACTACACAATGGTTACAACTGATATGATGTGCTTTCAACTCATGCAACTAAACTCACCCCCATCTAATCAACCCGCTTAAGATCATTTTATTGCTGAATGTGATTGTTTAATTAATATCACACAAAACGTTATGTATGCAATAACTCTTGTCTTCTCGGCATTTGGATAATGACATCACTGTTAACATTCAAATTTGACAGATTAGGATTTACTACTTCTACAACAGATACACTGGCTTTGCTGCATTTCTTATTTTCTTTTATAATGAATTTTAACGTTACAAAGAAAAAGCTACTTATCTGCACTTTCTTTACAAAACCACACAGGCTCTGTAAATGTAGAACCTCAGGTACTCAAAATTCCATAAAAAAACCCTGTTAACTAAAATTTTGCATTTAAATACACAACATATAATAATGTCCTCATATCTTTTTTTCTACCGTTATAAAAAAAACATAAAAGTTAACTATTCCAAAAAAGAGAGACGTTTTTGGGGGGTTAGAATTTAATTCTCGCTCTTGGAATTCTTGAATTTGTAGAAAAGTAAACATTTATTTTCCTAATTAAAAAGAAAAAAGTGATGCTTCCAACTTGCTGTGATGTTTTGCATGTAGACAAAACATGATATCCTCTCCCAGTCGGTATTTCCTGGTGACGTATTACTTAAAAAATAAAAATAAAAAAAATGCACGTGAAGGGTTCCTATCATAAGTGCACCTAATTGTACGGTAATGAACATGGTGCTCCATCACCAAAAAACACAAGTGAAATGTGTGAATTATAAATATGTGCAACATATACGTTATGATCATAACATAAAACATTCTCCACTGTGTGCAGCTCATTCTATAATATAATCTCTATAGTCGCTTAGTAACTTAAATTTTTTAAGTCATCGCTGTGTGCTCTAGAAATTTCACCTTTGTAATAAACATTGTGCAATGCGTTCAGTGTATGCACACCACTTACGTTTCTCTTTCTGTTCTTCTTTGCTGTTCGAGCGGTAATGGCAGAAACCTGATAAAGGTCGAGCTATCACAGAACCGCTCCCGTGTTTTGTTGCGAGTACTGAGCTGTTTCTCGTAAAACTCGATATTGCTGTGCTCCATTCTCCCAAGCACAACGCAGAACTGAACGCCCTCCTTAAAATCATTCTCTATAGTACATGAAACAAAGGAAACACAAAACAGTATCACTCTGCAAGCTGTCCTAGCGTGGTTTTGTCCATGTACATGGAAGTAGCCATCTTCTTCAGACCTCACTAGTATTGCCCGAGCTTGCGTCGCTTCCAAGCAACACTAATCGATCTCAGTGCATTCCTGAGCAGCTATGCTGTTGAAGTCGTACCAAAGCAATTTAATAGAGTTAAAAGGTGCCTTAAAAATATTTATGACGTTTAAGATATAAAAATAAGTATATATATATATATATATATATATATATATATATATATATATATATATATATGCTTTGCTGCTATTGCAGTTTAGTTAATTGCTGATAAATTATATTTATTTGTATTTATCTTGTTCTTAATTGTATTATTACTTGTACTGTGCTACTTTGAAATGTATTTGCTTACGATTGTAAGTCGCCCTGGATAAGATCCTAATAATAATAATAATAATAATAATAATAATAATAATAATAATAATAATAATAATAATAATAATAAAATTACTGTACTTCACTTCTCAACGAACTGCTCAAATCTACGAGGTTTTTGCTGCCACCTAAAGGATTGAATCGTTTTTGCAGCCTTCATAAAAATAACTTGATATACCGGTATTTGAAAATAAACAATTACACCAGATTGTATTTTGATGCAAAGACATTGTATTTTATTATCATTTTGAAATGATTATAGATATACAAGGGGGGTACACACATTAATTTCAAAACATAATTTTATTCAGTAAATCCATAAAACACACACACACACACACACACACATACACACACACGCACACACATATGCATGTAACCTAAACACAGTATACAAAACAACTTCTCACCGGAAAACACATTCAAATACAACAATATATAAAACAGCATGTGTGAACGACCTAAGAGACATGTGAAGCACATTTGGACCCCTTCAGTAATGGTCACATATCATTGGTATCAAGGAATGTCAAATATACCACTCTAAAACAGTCTTTAAAATAAACATTCCTTAAAATAATCATTCCTTAAAGTAACAGTCCTGAAAGTTTTGTGAATAGAGCTTGCATTCTCTAGAATGAGCTTATCATAGAGTACAGTACAATGCATTTTAATGGCAGTGTCTACTGGAAATCTTACAGGCATAGTAACAAGTGTGGACATCATGCTTGCCTCCACCATGTGATACACTGGTGTTTTAATGGAGAACCCAATCTATGCATAGTCCTCACAGGAAATCTGAACATTTCAGTCTAGTTTCAACAATAATAAGAATCCACATCATTTACTGATGTATCTCTGTGTTCCGTAAAATTAAAAGAGGTATTTTAATAAGGTAATGCTGTATTTGAGGTACTGTGAACAATGAAGCAATTATAGCAACCCCCAATTTATTACACCTGAATTCATAAGGAGTAAACTTATACATTCCAAACTTTTTCATATTAAACCCCAAACCCTTACCGTGAATGAGCAGACACCCTGCATTATCATGAACCTACGCTAGAAGAACTGAATGTATCTTTAATTACTACTTCAAATGAATACATTATGAATTAAAGGCGTTATAAAGAAAAATGAGCATGTCAAAAACAAACAAACAAACAAAAAAATCGATACTGCATAATATAAAGAAAAAAGTGAAAAACTAGCTTTGTGTTGTTGGTGTTGTAGGTGAAGTAAAATGTGTGAGGTTGGGAGACTCACAGAAGGAGAGAATCTATTGGACAAGCAGTGTTTGGAATACAGTGATACAATATTGCACTATCCAATCATGGAAGAGCTGACAAACAAACATGCATGGCTTTATCACAAAGCTAACACACAGAAGTGATTTTCATGAAACTGCATTTCTAACAGTCAAGAAATTGACATGTGCTAATGGTATCCTTAAATTAAAAAACAAATAAACTGTGCCACAAGAGTCTTTGTGCCCTGTTTTCCTTTGTTGCTGTAATCATCAGTTTCAATAGAACATTTAAAAACAAAACATTTAAGTGTTTGCCAGAATCTTTGATGTAATAACCACCAAAATTGAGCAGAAAACTTGTGAAAAATTAGATACATAGTTTCCTTTGAGAGACACAGAATTCTTTGCAAGTTTTACTGATTTCTACCCCAGAAAATCCTAGGGTTCACAAAACCAAGTTTTATTTTTTACTAGTTTTCAGCTGAAATTTGGACTTAAAAATACAAATTTGTACCAAGAAATCTGTGTTACATTTATGTACTAATTAATAAATCTGTTTTAGTTCAATATGAGTGTATAATGTACTGTAGTACTGATACAGGTTAACTTCACCAGCTGTACACAGTAACTCAGACATAAATTACATTGTTTAAAAAAACACCATAAACACTTTAGTGACACATAAACTCATAACAATATAAACATATACAATTATATAGAGAAATGCAATAAATTCAAAAGATCTTTATAAAAACAATTTCATAACAAAAGACACACATAAGAATATGATTTTTTCTTCAAATCTAGCTGTTATATTCAGTCATGCAAAGTCCAGTTACTATTGATGTCTGCAGAATGTATTTTTTACTGGTTGAGTATCTGTTTGAAAACGACACTAAATCAGAAAAACGTATTTAGTTAATAAATAATAGTTTATTTTCCTAATATGTCTTCTGCCTCAGTGCCTTTTACTAGACACATCTAAGACAAGAGTTTTAAGATAACTACATTTTTTTGTACTTTTCATTGATTGTCGAAAATGTGATTGCCAAAAAACAATATTGTAGTGTTGTGTAAACCCAGATACATTTTGCAAGATATGTTAGATAACAGGCTAATATGCAACTATAAGACAACTCCCAAGTGGAATTCTCCTTTCATTATAAAAGTGATGTGCAAAAGATTTGCAAAGAGGAAGATAACCCCAAACTCAAACTTGTAGGTGGGAGGGTTAATGCCTGTTTCCACATGTTCAAGGAGCACTGTCTTTCTCAGCCTCCTCATTAATCATCAGGCCTCTCAACAGTGGGAAGTCATCCCAGGATGCGATACGCACTTTCTCCCCAGGCTCCTCGTCTTGACAGGCCTTGGAGACCTCTTCTTTGGCTGCTTGGAACCAGATGTTTTCACACTGATTTGGGCTTGGGGACAGATCATGGAGAAGGGGTTGAGTAGAGTCAGACCTCAAGTACTTGTACTTGGGGTTCTGCTGGCCTTTGTAGCCGTTGCAAACGACCAAGGAATACTCTACCCTAGGGGTGTTCTGGTAGGCCCTGGGGCTCATGTCGTCACTGCTGCTGTAAAAGACTGAATCCTGGATTGACTCTCCAAGCCCGCTGCTGTTTCCTCGGGATCGACTACCTGCCTCTTCAGCTTTACCTATCTGCTTCTGGTCTTTTTCTTCAGGCATCTTCGCAGAAACATCCAGGACGCTAACCTTAGAGAAGTTTGAGGTGGAAAGGTCTTTAATATCCGGTAGATGAGGAATCATCTGAAAAGAAAAAAGAAAAATGCAATGATTGTTGATAATGGTGGAGACAGTGTTACAATTTGTTTTAGAAACTGATTTAAATGTTATGTTTATTTTTTAACATCTTAAAATTAGTTGAAACTATCAGTCTTGCAAGTTAAGGGTTTAAATCAAACTTGTGTTAAACGTCCCCTTTATAATATAGGGACCAGAGGATTCACTTTAAGCTGATTAAATCCAATTGCATGAATTAGTTTGAAATAATAAGAGATCACACATATACAAACACAATTCTTTGTATTCCAAGCTGTGAAGTTTTAGTGTACTTGGTTTTACCTTCTGTGTTGAAGGTGGCGTCCATTTACAAATGCTGCTGTTAGCAGGGTCTGGCACCATGGGCCAAATATTCAGCTTTAAACTGAAACAACAAGCCAGTCAAAATAATAAATAAGGTACCTTTTAAAATCCAATACAATTCACATCAATAAATACATAACATATATATTTTCCTTAGAATTTAAGACACACTTTTTAAACCATTTTTCTCTTCTCAAAAATATCCTGCATCTTAAATTCGAGTACAGTATAGTGATGCGTGTATTAAAAATCGACAGCAAAAGACGTGACTACTCAAGCAATGCCACAGTTCACAAACTGGGAGAAAAACAAGTGTGAGTAATCGCAACTGGAAATGAGAAGCAGAACATAACTGTGATGCTCCGTGTGATAGTAGACATATGCGTAATCAAGGTTGTATCTTTGTAAATGCATATTTATTTGATGTTTTATTTTTTTCCTCAAATTGAGGGTGGGAAATGTGGGCAGCGTCTTAAATTCGAAGGAATACGGTATATATGAAAATAGTACCACATTATTGACACAGCCAGTAGTTATTAATGTTTCATTTCAGAACCTGAAAAAGCAATAACAGTGAACTTACTTGTCATGTTTTATGAAGCAGGCTGATGCAGTAATTAGTAAGAACAAAGTTAGGCCGATACAGGCTGACAAAATGGTGGATATAACACTCCAGTGATCTGAAAAATAAGAAGTCTGTCAGTCAAGCCTTACCTATCTTAGTTAGTCTGAATGAACTTGCTCAATGTTAAACAAACTATTATCGCAGATGAAAAATCACTTGATACATTTTGTTATATACATTGCTTTACCATATGAATTATAATAGTTTGACAGAGGCGTCTCCAGCATCTCACTATATGCAATATAATTTAAAAGGAAATATCATTTTAATTTTGTTGCAGGCTTTGCAATTATATCGTTTTGTGGCTTTGACTTAAAAATCTGGAAATAGGCAAACAAAAAAAGTATTTAATCAAATGAACAACAGAACATAGAACAGTCAGTCAGTGGTCCTGAAAATGAGAGCATTATAATTGTTTTTTCTCTTGACAGTTAAATAATGACTTTTTTTTGGTTCAAAATGCTAAATAAAACAACAGTAAAATGCAGATTTATTAAATGGCTCAACAGCCATTGAGGGCACAGCACTCGGGTCTCGCTTTGAGGTCCACTGGTATAGAAGGACATTGTCAATGGAAAGGGACTTGCTGAAGGGATATCATTCAAGGTTGTGTTTATTAGATTGCAAGTAACTGCAAATCATGAAGACAGAATGCTTTATAAATATGACCTGATGCATCTCTTTAGCTGACAGATCAGGATACCTTTGACCATTCTTCATATTATGCATGTAGGAAGAAAAAAAATAATAGATTGAAATATATATTTACCCAATATGGTAGTACTTAGGGTCAAGACTGTTCCATTTAAGCTCCCTGCATCAGTGCTCACCATTATGAATGCTTTGTACTCAGAGGACGGTTTCAGATTTTCCAGAGTCACTCTCATTTCAGGGGCATCTACCACTCTCATACCTAAAATTGTCATGTAAGATTCTGCTTCAGTTAAGAAAGCAATGCAGGCATGAATATTAGCTCAGGGAACCACAAATCAGCCGTATAATAAACTCTTAGTTTCCTAGAGCAGTAACACACCTGTTAGAAAACTGTCTTGAACCGAACAATTGCCGGTAAGAAATGCAATTCAAGGACTCTCAAGTCCTTCGTAACATTAACGTGAATTTTCCCACAGACTGGAGTAAATGCTTTTAAAATATAATCCTATATATTACATCATTGTTGTCTTGTCTTACCTGTTTTCCCTTCCTTGTCACTGTAGAAAATGGTATAGCGTCTGATGAAACCATTTCTCTCATCGACTGGTACTGAATCCCAGGCTAACTCTGCATATGAACCCCCAATGTCCTCTACTTTCAATTTGGGAACTTTTGATGGAGCTGTAATAGGGAGATACTGTGGTTGCAAGATATCAGTTTGAATTGGCATTAAGTATATCATTTCTATATGTTTTAGTTCAGTAGCCCTGCTTTTATGCAACTTTTAGAAATTTAGAGGACCAAAAAATATCTGGATTTCAAGTTGCGACCAAATACATTGCTTTTCAGGATTAGATACATTGGCAGAAAGGAGACCACCTTTGTTGAGTTAGAGCCAGTAAAAGTCATGAGCAATTTGTTTTACATCCACTAGAGGGCATAGACGTTGTGTAGGTCAAGGTGACAAAATCCTGGTCGTGACTTGAACCCAGTAAACAGGAACAAATTTATGCAGACAGGATACTTCTTACACACTGGTCTAGATGTAAAAACAACACCACTCTATGGAAGGTGCACCATTAACATAGACACTGTTGTGAATTATAGGAACGAATGCAAAGAACACGCCAACACCAGTAATACACTCAGAATGATATTTCAAGTAGTGTAGAGCGACATAGATACAGTGAAATCATTTATTGAACAGAAAAAGAACAATGGTTTTAAAAAACTGGTAGGGGTTTTGCCAGAAGATAATCAGCCTTGACTAAAGGGTTAAAGAGTTGATAAATGATTCTTGTCCTGGTCTCATGTACACTCAATAAAAGGAGTTCCTTTTTGAATTATATAACTTAATTTCAACAAAAATAAAATGGTTATATAAGTAAGAAACCAAATATCAGGCAAATAATGTTGGATATCCTTTTAATACTACGGTCAATGGAGCTGTTTATGGTTCACACCTACCTCTTTGTTTGGAGTATGCTTCCACAGACACAGGGAGCCCAAACCCATCTTTGTATTTTGGATACACTGATATCTTATAACACTTAAAGGGCTCAATGTTTTCTATGGAAAAAGACACAAAAAAGACACTGTGTGAATTGGGCCCAATGTGCTAAATCTGGAATCATGGGTAGCTCAGGTGACAACCAAGCAGGTCAGAATGACGTGTCTGTGTTTTTTGTAGGTAACATTATTTTTAGGGTCCTCGTTCTAAAAACTGGAACCCTTATGACCTAACTGTGTCTGTCCGTCCGTCCGCCTGTGCGTTTGTCTGTCTGTCTGACACACTAAAATGATGAACACGATAACAGTCTTCTCTAAACTTTTAAACATAAACTCCTAGCCTCCTTATAGACGTTTTCCATTACAAATATTTATTTTTCCTTTCAGGTACTGTGGTACTGTGATTATGAGGAGCCTCTATACATATGTGCACTAGTTATATAAGAGTTAGTTCCAGAAGTAACATTCTTAGGTTTAAAGGCTTTTTGATTATACAGTATAAAAACAAATAGCATTTTCTTGCTTAGGGTTGTCGTCACTATTTTGCTATTTGAATTCGCAGCTGGTACTTACCAGTAATTAGAGTTTTAATACAATTGTGCTGCACTAACGTAAAAAAGATACGGCAGGGGAGAGTTTCAGACACCACACACCATTCAATCACATAGCCGGTAACAGGCAGCGACTTGGGGGCTTCCCATTGGATCCAGAGGCTGTGGTCATCAGATAATGAAGTACTGATGCTTACTGGTGACTCCAGAGCTGTGGCAAATGAAAGAAACACTATTATATTAGGGCAGAATGTTTTTTCTACAAATACAAATTCAAATAAGTATTCAATAGTAAGATAATTTCCCACATTAAAGGGATACATTAAATGAATATTGGTAACAGGGCCAGTATTATTTTTTTTTAACATTGTATTTTTCTTGTCTGAAAACACATGTTTTGTGGACCGTTAGTTACTCTGGCCACTCCTCCTTCAGCAACAGACACTTTAATGAAAATATCAAGTGCAGCCATTACACTGTGGTTACAAAGGAATGATATGATGCTGATATATGTTTAAACAAAAGCATATTGACCTATTTTTGGTTAAATTGCATGTGCAACTGCTACCAACAGTTCTGTCAAACCAACAAAAGGTTTGCTTTCCTTGCAGGCTAATTCTGAGGAGCTTCACTTAAAATTTGTCACTTGCTATTTGTCACGGTTCCAGCTCTATGCATTCATAAGGGTGCGGCTTTCACACATGCTGATGTCCTTTATTATTTTTGCCAACGTTTGTGTTTTCATTTCTTTTCAGCACAGTATTGAAACCATTGTTATTCCTGCAACCATTGTTCTGAGCTTCAAAGCAATAGAAAATAACCTTTTGATTTTATAACCAGGCTGCTGTTTCTCATCTGAATTAATAATTCATTTGGATGTGGATGAATGATCATGCTACTTACGTAGAATATGTACAATATAGTCCTGTCATTTTACTGTGCATCAAATCCAATACACACCATGTAAATACACCTTCAACCATACAGTTATACAACAGCCCTGGGTGACAACTTTGTTCAGTTCAAACACACAGCACAGCAAGCTTTTGTAATTAATGTTCCATACCACTTCCTTCAACCTGAGCTCAAAACCTCTCTCCTGTTCCGTAAAGGAAATACTTGAATCAGGATCAACTGGTAACCTAGAGAATTATTACACCTTGCCAGCTCAAACACAATTCCACATGTGAACATTTAATAGAATAGAGGATACTCCCTGAGAGCTTCAGGTTTCTGATACTCATAGAAAAAAGTCTCTCAAAGATTCTTAATCTTTCAGTGCCTAAAAATACAGAATCTTCAAACAGATAAAGCGTAAATACCTCTTTTTTTATAAAGACAGACTTCAGTAGGGACTGACTCCCCGGCAGTGTTAGAAGCTGTAATGTACACACGGTTTACATGTTCTGGCTGAAGGAAAGCGCAATGCAATTCAGACGTGCTGCAGAGAGGATTTCTGATTCCTGTCGACGTTTGAAAGAACACTGTGTATAACAGATTTTTACCATTTGCTCTAAACTGGTTTGCAGGCTGGAAGAAAACACAAAGGATAGAATAAAGAAAGACAGTGAATAAAATGGATGACCAAAGTGTTATTAATGAATTAATAATTGATAACTTGATAACTGTGCTTAATTATCTGGTGATACCACAAGCTTCTTATTACACCTCCAGTGACATTTATATTGCATCCCAGGACTCTTTTTTATGTGTTAATGCTTTATCTCGCCATCACTGTTACCAGGATCTAGATATGCTTTATTGTGAAATCTATGCAACTTCAATGTTACCTTCCAAAAAAGCTGCACTTGAGTGCTTCTCTCGGATTCCCCAGCCCTCACCTTCCACCACACATCTAGCTTTCCAGAGGGAGCTGCCAGTGTAAAATAAGTAAAGTTAACACCTTTTTCCCAGTTTCACACAGGCTTGCTTTTTCGGTATAATGAAAGTGCCCATCCCCTGGCCAGGATGGGTATTTTCCAATTGAATGACTGAAAGGTTGATTACGGGGTTGGAATAATTACTGTAATGTTCATAGAGAAAGTCTATGCCATATAATTGTATTTACATACATTCAATTAGAGAAGAATACACACAAACTGATTTATTATCAAATCAGTTGCGTGTGCACATACCGCTTTCATGAGTGCACCCAGTTTTCTCAACGCTCCACTCACTCCAGTGTCCTGCTCCGAATGTGACTTGCACTTGGAATTGATATTCGGTACCATGAAGGAGGCCACACTGTCTCAGAGTTCCTCCACCCATTTTTTTTGGTTGTTCCTAAAGCAATACCATATATATATATATATATATATATCAGCACTTAAAAACAATGGTCAATGGTCCGACAAACCTACATTAAGTACAGGTCCTAATTAAGTGACCAGGCAGTGTATATATGGGATTATATTTTTAAATAGGGAAACATGAAATATACTATTGTCTTACCACTGTCCATTGTAGATCACCAGCTTGCTTATAGCGAAGTTTAGCTGAACATTTATTTGCTGGTAGCCATTCAGGTTTTCGCATTTCCATTTCAATTTTCAAGCACTTATCCTGACTGGCTTCTACAGATACAATAATTGGCGGGTCCAGTTTTACTAAACAAAAGGAAAAGTACAGTTAGTATTACTGCAAAAGGATCGTAAATCTTTTTGCTGAGTGTTAGTACTAACAATATCACCGCTGGTCCCCTTTTTTTCTGTTTAAAAATGTTATTTTATACTTCAGCATCTTATGTATAGAGTTGAATTTGAAATATAAATACACACTCATTTATGCCACTGTGGTCAATTACAAATTAAACAGACATAGCTAGATTAACCAGATTATCGTGCAATTATTGGCCAATAACATACAGTAGGCAGGTACAGGGTGTGTGTTAAATATTATGAATCCATCAGGTTTTGGCTTCATTTTACTGTTAATAAAAAGGCAGATTAAAGAGAAAAGGAAGATTATTTACCAACATCCATTGAATCCAGACAAATAGCTTCTGAAGTGTTATTCCCTAAAGCATTGTGGGCTGTTACTGAAATTTCCATTTCATGATACAGATAAAAATCCTTACGTAGCATCGTACAAGAATGTCCTTCCTTACATGGAATTGAGACAGTCCCAAACGATTTTGTACAACTGAGCCAACTGAAAAAAATACATATATATATTTTTACATTTTAGAGCATACCATTTCCCATTTAGCATTTTGCTATCTTATTTTTCTTCTAGAATTCAAATGCTCATAAACTCTCCTGCGGCCGTATATTCAAAGCTATCGTTTTGTGAAATGTAATGTTTGAGTATTATAGGTAATGACATGTTCTTAAAATGTGCTGCCTCATTAGTAGCAGTTTGTGGGCTGAACGCTGCACAGCTGGTTTCACAGAGCACTAGTCTTGGATTACCTTACCTGAAACCCAACCATGTGCTATAAAAGAACGTATTAAACAGTTTACTGAATCACCTGTCTTTCTTGTGCAGAGTGAATTGTGTTGGGAGGTTAGTTTCCCTCCCTGGGTTCCATGTGCACGAAAAAGTCATGGGTTCAGTGAGATTGGTTTTGCAGTTTAAATCGCTTGGTTTTGAAGGTGGGTCTGCATAGCAATGCAACAACAGAAAACAAAAAGGAAAATTTAAATTGCATGAAAAAAATAACAATGAAACACAAATGAATACCATACATTTAAATTATTTTAAAAGTTCTTAAGAGTATCCTGCTTAGTTTATTCATTTATTTAGCTGTTTTTTTCTAAAATATGAAGCACAGATTTGTAAGAAAAAGTCAGCTTCAGCAGTGTGCTGTTGAGTTTTTTAAGCTATTTCTTTGAAAGCTATCTAGTCTTATCCCACCGCTGCCACCAGATCTGTAGCCTGGAACAGAGACACGTGGTTGGTACTTACACCCGGCTGTGATCTGAATAACATCGGCAAGTTGAGCCTGTCCGTGAAGAACGACAAAGCAGGACAGATATCCTTGGGTTGTGTTAAAACATGGGATGGTTAAATTGGACTTTCGGCTGCTTTGGTTTGTGTATTGACTCTTTGGAATAAGATCATCGTTGAGGTGCCATTCTATCTGAATATCCTGTCCATCAAAGAAAGTACAATTGTCTCCAATTTCACAGGAGGCGGTCACTGAGGAACCCAGCACTACCACAGGTGACTCGATTGATACCTCCCCACACTGAGACGTGGCAAGTCCTGTGAGTAAAGAAAAGACATCTTACCAGCCACAACACATTGGGAAATAACAGTCTAACACAAGCAATGGTATAGAAAACGGACACTTTCTAGGGTTCCAGACTAGTTCTTGGCTCAAACACCATGACTAAACTGTTCTGTTAAACACTTAATGAATACCTAGGGTGCTACCATGGTCCATTAATTGTTACTGTTTCTACATTGAGGAACACTGTTCAAACAGAAACTCATGACATATAACCACAGACCTACTTCCCATTTTGGCAGGTTTTTGTTTTTATGAGAAAGAGCTAGTACCAGCTGAACTGAACTAGTTATTCTTTAATAAAGTTACTGGTAGAACTAACTAGGCTGATCACAGTACAGCAAAGCTCAATGCATTTTTAAGGCTGTTTGAGTCTTTACCCTTTGCAGTATTCAGAAGCACTGCCATTAGAGCCAGCATCTTCCAATTCTGACCCATCTTCCTGCACCTTGGACTACCTTATTATAAACCAAAAAATAAAAAAAAAATTAAATTCTTGCCATATGTTTCATTTTATTTAAGGTATATTTATAGTGTAGTAACCCTAAACAGATATATTTAACATATCAGAAAAAAAAAAGTTTAACAGAAAAGATAATGCATATTTCAAAACTACACAAGTGAGAACTCAAATGCAAAACAGGTAAGATTTACTGGCATTATTGTGTTCTATGTACTTTAAAGTAATTGTACTTAACAAAATGATTCCACAAATCTTACCTTTTGTGCAGTTACATTAGCTATACAGGTCCCACGTGTGTAGTTTTGAAAGAAACACATGTTAGAGCAACATTTTAAAAAATGACCTCTGTTGCTACTCTAGGTTAAAGGAAGTTTCACTTTTATCTGCCTTTTTCAAAGAAAATAGCTAAGATCTATGGAATTATTGTGTTAGCTATACCAGGGATCCTGTTACAAGACAATCAGTCACCATATCTATCAGTCAGACTAATAACAACAACATGGGCAACGCTTATCTGGAAATTGCAAATCAGCTTTCTCACCGTCTTGCAAACGAATCTAACTTCAGAGGTTTGCTTTCTTCCAGCAAGATAACGTGATGTTTCTGATAATATCGCTGAGAACCTCGTTGTGGCACACATCAAATTCTCTTTCAGTTGACACATTTTAAACTCAAACAGTATTATTGCAGCAGTTTTTTTTAAGGTTGTTCTAGTGCTTATTGGCACAGAGGTGTCATTCTCTCGAATGTATTGTGCATTAATGAGAATCCGTGCCCCCAAAACTCAATAATCAACACTACTTCATTACCATGTGTTTGAGGAAAAAAAAAAGGTTGCTCAGAAAGTGATGTTAATACAAGTTAACACATGGTACGGATGAAGAGCCTGGTATTTCTGTATTCGTCCTTTACAGTTTTTGACCAGTTTTGGTTGATTTTGGATGGCTGTGTGGATTAAATTGATCCAGAGACAGATAACCAAATGCAGAACATAATTTTATTGGCTTCAAAGTGAAAATATTATACACACTTTTAACCACAGTGAGATGTAACATGAAAGCATTTGGCAGCAACTGCTTGAAAGATTATTATTGCAATATTAAAATGTAATTGCATTCCTGCAATAAAGTGTATTTGGCAAATAAATGCGTATTTGCCTATAAAATACTTTTTTTTTTTAATAAAATGGCATGGACGTTTTGTGCATCCTGATTGGTTGCAAACCTTTTAATGCCACATGGTTAAATGAGGTCTAAATAATGAGTAATTTTGTAAGCTCAATCGAACGCCTCTATCGGCTACAACTCATGTCTTCTGGTGTGTTATTCCTTTCTTCTACAGAAAGTAAATTGGAATACCATAACTGAGAATCACTTGATTCCAAGTATAAAACGATAGTTTTTTTTGTAAAAGTTCCTCTCTATATTAAAGAAAGGTCTTTTCACCTCTTCTAGCTTCCTCTTTTACCATGTTTGAATGTTTGAGAAAGTATAGAAAAACAGGAAACCATGACTATATGATTTAGCCTTCTCATAAATCAACCACAGATGCAGTGTAAATGTGTCCTTCTATTAGGTTTCTCAACGTCCCAGTGCTGTGCATTTTTTATTGTATGATGCAAGCCTCTCTCAACCATCATATGGAGTTTCACAAGAGGTCGTGCATAAGTTCAGTACTTTATGACACTGGAATATAAATTAGCACTGATTAAACCTGACAGGCCCAGGCATTGATACCCACACTATATCTGAACTCAAGGTAGTGTATTATGAACGAATGCAGGTATGGCTCTAGATCAGTTTGGAAACAAAAGCAAACATACTGCATTGTTTAGTTTTCCAGAGTTCATAATCATTTACAGAATAGGCAATGGTATTAGACATTGATAAAATGGTGCCAGTGATAACATTTTGCAAATTTAGAATGATGTAAACAAATACACACTGGTAATCCATTGCTGTGTGTTACTAGCTCCAAAACCACTAAGTTGCCATTGCTGGTTATGCTAGAGGGCAATACACCGGTATTATAATGGTATCTTGAACCATTGTATTTCAGGCTACAGTTTAATATTGATTACAGGTATAGTTCATCTAGATATACCATGCAGTTATTAATCTTATTATTTATTTTTTTGGTTGTTGTTGTTATAAATTACCTCTATGGGGAAGTTTTCACTGCTGTGATGTTCCGGCAGGCAATAACGCTTGACGCCTACAATATAAGGAAACAAAAAGTCTTTTAAGTAAAGTAATACAGACAATGTCTTTCAACATGTCATTTTTTTTTTATTTTCATGAAAAACCGAGATGCCTTGTCAGATAATTCAAATCAATACCCTTTCCTCCTGCTGCTGCTGTCAGTGTTGCTGCATATGTCTGCCGGCTTCTATATCTCCCTCGCGAGGTAGTGAAATGCTACTGATAACAAGTGGACGGTAAACCACATAGTTGAGAAACCTCCTGTCTTCACTCATGTTCCTGCTATGTGCATGTGCCTACAAAGTACAACTTTTCTTGTTGTTGTGGTGATCACTTGTTTTTTATTTTTTTTTATCAAACAGTGGACATTATGATCCGTTGTGAACTTTGCATCCTGTGTGTTGACACATCCTAACACCGGCCTGTTGCTACTGTATGATTAACTTCCGAATGTTAAAGAGGCAGTACCACAGATATTACCTCACAAGTCTGTTGTTGAAAAAGCTCTGCTTTATAGGTGTACAATAACACTTTGCTTGCATTTTTTTGCTTTGTTTCTCCAAGCTAAAAAATCTGTTAAATATGGCATTCACGCCACCTGCTGCTGCAAATAGTCGCTGTAGGATGACTGTTTGTTTCACAGACGGTCACACCCAAGCAGACCCTGGGGGCCCCTGGCACTGTGCATTTCCACTTTTTGCCGAGCTGTACCAGAACCAAGTGATGAAACTTTGGCACAACAAGGCTAATGTTAATGGCGACTGTGCAATAGAGGTCTGACAGTGGGGGTTGTCCATTTCCAGGTTGAGTTGGCTTGCAGAACTACCATTGTGGCTGATTTTCTTTCGTATTATTAAAGCATGCATATGACATTTTCTTTATTGTTTTTCTTTAAGCTTTACTGTATTCGCCGAAAGCGTTGTTAAACTGAACACAAGACCAAAGTCTGTAATCGTAAAAGATTCACGAAAAAACACACAACAAAACCTGGATGTTTGTTTGGCTGTGCTCTCCTTCTTAATTCCTTTTTATTTGTAATGAGCCGATGGTTAAATGTAGTTGTTACCTCCAGTTTCTTAAAAACAAAACACAATACGATCCCACAACCCCCAGTGACCTTTGACTCCTGGCAAGAATTTCCGAGGTTGGTCAGCTGTGGAAAAAAGCACTGATTTTGGCGGCTAGTCGTGGCCAGCAGAAGCCCGTAGTGCAAGACGGGGGAAACTTTATTTAAAGGATGCTGAGATTTCTTTCACAGGATGTTACCGTTTCAAACCAAATTGTGGCTGGTGAAAGCGACTCTGTACATATATGGAAAGTGGCACCTTGTGTGGGATTTATTTGAGATTGAAGTGTGATTTGCAGTGACGATTCATATATTCCTAAAAAAAAAAATCAATGCATTAATGTAGCTATATGCTATATTTCCAGGCTATAAAATACATACTTTTATGCCTATTTTATATTTCAAAATGCTCAGATTTACAATGAAATATTTATTTGTACTATATGTCATGTGATACAAGTTTTGGCCAACATTTTGACTGTGACTAAAAATGGACAACAGCACCTCCTATTTTAGGTGCTAAACCTATATGCTACATGGGCCAACTGTTTCCACTGCTGGTCCTGTGCTCTGATAATCACCTCCAGGTCTCTGTTGGGAGTATGGAAACACATTGCCTAGCAACTCAGTAGTCTCCCCGGAACCTTCCACTGTCAGTTGGGAATCCCCAAAGGTCTACACAGATCTTTCCTCTTTGATTCTTTTATTGAATAATTCCAGTTTGTATTTCAAAGGCAGCTGTCAATGTAATGTTTTTTTTTTGGCCTTTGAACATCAAGTCCTTCGCTGCTCTTTTATATTGTTGGTGTATTTATTTATGGTGCCTTTTATAAAGGTGCATTTCCTTGAAGCAAAAGTGGTGTTTAAAGACAAGCAAGTATTTAAATAAAAAACAAACAAACACTGCATTCAACTGTGGATACACAATACGTTTACAGTATGTATGTCTGCTGATAAGAGAATGTGTCTGTGGTATTACAGCTCATGTTGGAGCAAAGGGTATCAAATTAACCGGATACTTTCTGACTTCCATGCCAAAATCTATAATTAACTTTTTGTGGTTTACAGGACCTGGAAGAATATGTAAATAGTCTGCATAACTGCATACAATATATTCAAATCTTATTGAAACACGTTTTTCAAAAGATTCATTTTCATGCAGGTTGATTTGTTAAGCAAATCTAATGTTATGCCCAAAGCAATGTATTCCACGCAAGGATCAGACACAGATCTCAAACTTGAAAATAATGGCACAGAACAAATAGGAAAAATATAAACTATGCCTTGTCTGCTCTCAATCATCCACAATCGGGAGGGTTTGGTAGTTGTGAAAGTTCCTGGTCTTCGTCACACCTTTTTGTTCAGTATGCTTCATCAATACAAACTGTGTGATCACATCACCACGTACAGACTTTTAGTCTTCTGTCAATATTGTTACCTCTTCCAATGCTATTCATTGGTCAAATGGTCAAATGTTACTCTGTAGTATAGGGAATAAAACTGTTACTGTTACAAGATATATTAAATACAATAAAATAAAATAACACATTTGGAGTGCTTTTCAAGACCTTGAAAAATCTGGCTTATTAACACATTACAACTCCACTATGAAAACCCTTGGTTTCCAATGTAATTTGCAGAATGAGTAAAAGCTTGTTATTTTTACACACATGCTTGAGTCTCACTATAGAAAAGAACAGCTGAAGAGGTAAACACAGGCAGTCACCCAGAACATATATTGTAATAAATTATAAACATACACTTCTTCTATTAAACATGTGCTGGTTTAAAGCAACTGTATTACAGAATATATATATATATATATATATATATATATATATATATATATATATATATATATATATATATATATATATATATTATTGTCTCTTTTAGCCTATTTATTTATTATACTTATTATTATAAGATTTCAACTTTAAAAATCAGATTTAAAAAAACTCAAAGTTCTACCCACACCATGCAACTTCATCAACGTCACTTGAGACCTTAGACCCAACACAGTGGTAGAGGTCCCATTATAAACAACTTAGTTTCAAATAAAAAACATGTACCTTTTTTTCCTTTTAGTTTTCAAATCTGTCTTTTAAATGTCAAAGCCTGCAGGTGTTTGCCTTTTCACTGCGCTTTTGATGTTGTACATTTTTTCATTCCCTGTCCTTTGCTCCTAGATTTGCTTTTTAGATCCTCCAAACAACATTATTCACAGGATGCAAATTACAAAACAACAGTGAAAACAGTAAATATCAACCACTCTAGAGCTCAGTAATCCCACCCCCAGACAGGAAAGAGATCAGATTAAGATCACTACTGCTGATCATTGCAACAGGAAACAAAAGGAGATCTTGAAATGCACGCTTTTTGGATAGGATGTCCTGTTAGGTTCTATGGACATGCATAGAACAAAGCACTTTATATATGAGATACTGGGAAAACACCAATAATACTCCCAGAAGTTAACTGCTATTGTGAAGAATCCATTAAAAGTATTTGTCCTTCGTGCCAAAAGAAATGTTCTCATGCTGTGGGCAAATTCCCTGTCTACCCTCCAGCATACAAATAATGAGTCTATACTCACCAGAAATTGTTGAAAACAGTTCAGTAATCTCTTTTTAGAAAATTCTCTTAACTTAGAAGATCAAACTGTACATTCACAGTAACCACAGCGTTTGTCTACTTTTACTCGTTTACTCTTCTCAACAGAGCAAGTACAAAAAAAAAAAAACATGATCAAGTTCCTTTGAGACCGGCGTGATTAAAAGATAAAATGTATTAGTCTTTCTCGTATGGTGGTTGAACCATACAGCCTGAACCTCATTCCATTCCAACTGATTACAAACATTCTTATTTAGTACCTCTGAATTTGTCCTTTTTTATATAATGTGCATTAAAACAAGCTCATCTTTATACACAGAATGTACACATGTGCATACTGAAGGTCTCTCCAGTTCAAATCTCTCGTGAAGGCACTAACCAGGGGTGAAACATTTCTGGGGAAATTGTCACTTTAGTACCATAACTGACTCCCTACAGTACAGTAAATCAGACATCAGAAATAGAATGCAGATCCTATTAATCAATCAGGTGCACTTTTTAACCTCTAGTGTGACTCTGAAAAGCCCACACCCCCTTGAGATAATTGCAGCTTATTTCTCTTGTTTCTCGCCTCTTGCCAATCACAAGAGTAGTACATTGAATCTATTGATATGTTATGCCTTTTGCAACCGAAGTCCCATCATTATATCTCTAATGTATATTACAGCAATGACAACCGCTTATCACCTCTGAAATGGTTTAAAATAGAATATGCATTCTGGAAGTCATACAAGGTTGAGGGAAACAACGCTGACAATAGTACAGTATTTGTGTACGGTTCAGTATTGGACCCACCCCCACCCCACTTCCAACTGTAAAACCACAGAATCTGAATGCAATGGCCTTGTTTTTATTTTATTTTTACTGTGTTGAGGTGCTTTCTCCTGAGTTGAGGGGCTACTCTTCAGATCTAGCTGCCATTCTGCCGTGTTTATGTAGAAGTGAGAGCCAGCATTATCTCATCATCAGCTACTTTGGATAAAGTTTGCTTCTGTATAGTTGGCAACACACAACTGTACACCAGATGGCGCTGGTGCTTGCTAATATAAAGGTGTCTGATCTTGGCTGATCTATCCAAACATATGTCTATGGCAGGCAACTACCTTACAGTTCCTGAATTCAGATACAAGCAGTCCTTAAAGGTTATATCAGTGTTTCCTTTTTAAACAGAAAATGTGTTTAATTGATAGTGGAAAAAAAAATGTGTCACCTGAGTTCTTATTATTTTGTTTAATCATTCTATATTACATATGCTGTATCAATCACAATACCAAAGCTGTGCTCGATCTTTGAATGATATATCAAAAGCTCTGAAATATATCTAAAACAAAACATTTATTTTCCATGTGGGTGGCGGACGGTTTTCTAAATTGTCAGAATAGAAGCGTGGCTGTCCTGGCTGCTTGACAAATTCTGTGCAATTAATCAAGTGGGTTCCGCTGTTAGGACTGATGGTACAGCTTTGTGATTTTCCACTGGTCTGAAATCAGCTCTTTCTTATCTAGATATCTGTCTTCGCTGGAAACTGGTAGCCCCCGGCACACTGCTGATGAAGTATTAGGATAAGCATATAACAACTGCTCCTGTTTATATGTACAAGCATAGCTGGGTTTCAGTTGTTAGTGCTGCATGGAATTGTGTTCTCCTACAGAAGCCAGAATTCATTTTATACATACATTGAACTATATTGTAGAGAAAGAAGATGCCTGGCACCAAGCTTAGTCATTCTGTCCTGTGTAAACCTTTTCAAATTAGAAATTACATTAACACAATGTAATCAGACAGTAATCTCAACCTTTTCTCACTAATAGATTTTTAACCACAGTGATTACAACACATGCTTGGTTTGGAAATCTGTTTTACTGCAATACAGTGACTCGGAAAACTGCCCTCTTGAGTATCGCTACTTCCACTTCTTGCTTTTACGAATTTCTGTCCTTTCGTTATGAGATGAAAAGGATGGTCAGTCAGGTTAGGTTTGAACTCATTCATCAAGACATTAAGAAAGACTGTTCAAATCATACAATTTCTTTAAGTATGGCTGCAATTCTAACGGAAATAAACACACACATTTCCCTGTATCAAATTGTGTTCAATCTAGAACAATCTTTGATAAAAGATATTATAACAATTTAGCCCAAACTTTGCTTTACTTCGACACCAAGTCCAAAACACGACTAAATTCTTTCAAGTTTGTGTTCACTGATCCTGTTGGAGTGTCCAGCTATGAACTACTCCCTTTTTACCAAAGAGCACGGTCCTTCTAGGACAGGTCTGAGTTAAGCCTGCTAGGAGTGCCCTGCTTGTGCTGTCATGGCCTTCCATGTAGGACCGCAAAATCTATATATATATATATATATATATATATATATGAGAAAACCATACTGTTGGCAGCAAGCCAATAACTAGCCATCTTTGTGTCCTGTTTGCCTGTTTACAAAAGCTAAGGATTGGCTGCCACCCATGGGTCGTGGAACTCTGATTGGCTTAACAGACACTTGAAATACAGCATACAGTGTGGGTAGAGGACTTTGGTTCTCTATTCTCTCAGTTCAGACAATCCACCACCTTCAATGGTGGATTAAAATTAATCACATTATTTTCATTTTTAAAAAAAATTTAAATTGTGTTGGAATTATTGCTAGACAGTTTTAAGCCACCTGGTAGGAAATAAATCATACACATTTTCCGATAGACAAAACATGGTCAGGATGCCTAAGTCTGATGCCAGCGTATTACTGTAACTCTGAAGAAGAAAGTGGAAAAGAAGCCTCAAAGGCCTCCCTGATGAAATATTGATAGCTGCTTTACAAACTTACGACTTCTGGTAAAGGAAACTAAAGTAGACTTCTACTATTCCACTCGTGGTTTTCAACACTAGTCCTTTTTTTTCATTTAGTACCTCCAGTTGAGTTTTTCAACCAGTTTTTGGTTTCTACCAGCTCTCTTTTTTGTAATCGAACCTCAATAGCTGCACACTATTTAGAGTCTCGGTTGCTGTCTATAAGTGCACTAGAAAACAATACATTGTGTAAAACTAATATTTTTTCGAAATGAAGTCCTGTACATAAAACTTGACTGTAGCTCCACACCAGATACTTATGTAGCTAGCATCTTGCATGGTCTTGATTCAAAGACTATAGTCATTTAGCCATTGAGCTGTAAATGTCACAAGTACAGTACCGTGCATTAATCCCTATTGTACAATTCAATTGAGAACACCATGGTTTATACAACTGAGAATTATAAGCAACCCCAGAACACATTCTAGAGTACTTTATTGTAAGCTTCAGTCACATTTTAGTTTAAGTCCATCAATACGCCTCTAGAAAAAGTGCTCATGATCATTAGCATGGTATATTCATTTTTTTTTTTTTTACAATACATGTTTACTCAGTACTTGTAAATAACTTTATCTCATGTTATAAAATAATCATAAGGTTTCCTGTATTGGCTTTTTATTATAATATCATGTTATTACAATGAATCATAATCCAAATTGGTTTGTAACACACTTTATAAGTCTCCATGTTATGAAACGTTTCTTTTTTTTGCTTATTAATGGAACCTGAAATTTTGACTTTTTTTGGGTATTTTCTGGTTTTCATTTTTCAATTAAGTTTGTTTTGGTATGTGTTTTATGCAACAGCTGTTAAGAGACCTTTCCAACATCTGGTAATGTTAAAATGTTTTTTTTCTAATGCCAGTAATTTCAGTATTTATGGTAATGTAGAGTATTTCTCCAGAAAGTGTTTTAGTGTTTATGAAATACTATGCTGGAGGAATTGATTATTCAGCTATGTACCATCGTTCTCCAATAAATTGGACATGACATTAAACAAGATGTCCAAACATGTCCATTAAACAAGATGGGCAGTCGTGTGGAGCAGTGTGGAGTAGTGGTTAGGGCTCTGGACTCTTGACCGGAGGGTTATGGGTTCAATCCCCAGTGGGGGACACTGGAGCAAGGTACTTTACCTAGATTGTTCCAGTAAAAATTGTATGTGAAATAATGTATAATGTGATATCCTGTAACAATTGTAAGTTGCCCTGGATAAGGGTGTCTGCTAAGAAATAAATAATAATAATAATTATAAAAGAATAAATACTTATTTTTATTACTGATGAGGGGGAGTATTTATTTTTGACAAACTTTACTTCGAGTGTGATTAATTACAAGGTATTGTGTTAGTTACGATGTGAAAGTCCATCCGTTCTTTGATTTAATTGTAATTGCTCATTGTGTTGTTCTTAAAATAAGTAGCCACATTTACTGAAAATGGGATGGAACACAAACACACGATCCTGATGCTGGAACTCCGTTGTAATGTCAGTAACTGAGAGGGCTGTACTTCTTGGTCTGTATTGTTTTGCAATCCCTCTTGGGAAAGAGGAGGAAAGAACACCCCACCCCCGCACACATTTTCTGTAATGCAGAAGTTGATTTCATGTTCCTTTCCGGTAACCAAGTCAGTTTCCAAACAGCCTTCTTTGGAATAACTTCTGCTCACACGAAGACATGTTTTTTAAAGAAAGAATTTCCTAGCCCCTTTTATCCTTTGCAATCAATTCCCATTTCTCCATTTAGCTTTAGTATCACTCTTTCTGTAATTGTTTGGAAGATTTGTTATCATTATTACTTTTATACACCGGCAAGGTTGTTTCACCCATTTAGAACATGGATACCCATGCATGTGTTACACAGCAACAGCACAAATCCAGCTCAGCAATACATTTGACAACATAGATGTACCACGGCTCAGTTCAAAAGCAGGTTTTAGAAAAGCATTCAGTGAAACAGAAGCATGAATCTGCTACTGTAAGTAACCTCCCGTTTGTATACTGTGAGTGTTGGGCCTCTGAGGTCACAGTGAGGTTACCACCAAGTAACAGGTTGCTTTGATGCTCAATTAAGGCTCAAAAAAGGCTGCAACATGATTGATTGAAATCGTGATGTAACTAGTCATTATTATAACATGTTTAACACCATACTGACTAATTACAAGACCAAGGTAAAAAGTGTCAACTTGAGGAACTGTCAAATTAAAAAATGACTGCTACTCAAGCTGGATATAATCAGACAACTAATGTAGTCTCGGAATTTACCCTAGAATGTGTGTGTGTGTGTGTGTGTGTGTGTGCATGTGTGTGTGTGTTTTTTTTTTTTTTTTTTTTTTTAATATGCTGGAATAGAGATGTTCATAACACTATGTAACACAATTTTTGTTCCTGGGTAGTAAGTGTTATTTCCTAATTGCTTATGCCTCAAATGTATAGAAAATGGCTATTATTCCCCACAAACTTTGCTTTTGTGACCAGGACAGTGATATTTTTAAATTTACCTATTTCCAATGAGAAAACGGACAAATTTGTGTCTTTTCGTTCACATAAAGTCAGGAAAAAACAACATATGAATCCAAATTAACATGTATTTATACTAAAGTAATACAAAAATGACTACAAAAGATTTAGAAGTGAGTAGTTTTTCGAGATTTACGATTATACTGTAAATCACTTTCACGAATCAGCCCCCAAATGTAGTCTTCCATCATGTTCTTGTTATACTGTCCTTGGTAGTGGCGTTCAAAGTCCAGTATATCCTGTTGGAAGCGCTCGCCTTGCTCCTCTGAGTACGCTCCCATGTTCTCCTTGAATTTATCAAGATGAGCATCAAGGATATGGACTTTGAGGGACATCCTACAGCCCATTGTGCCGTAGTTCTTCACCAGAGTCTCAACCAGCTCCACATAGTTTTCGGCCTTGTGATTGCCCAGGAAGCCCCGAACCACTGCGACAAAGCTGTTCCAAGCCACTTTCTCCTTACTAGTGAGCTTCTTGGGGAATTCATTGCACTCCAGGATCTTCTTTATCTGTGGTCCGACGAAGACACCGGCTTTGACCTTTGCCTCAGACAGCTTAGGGAAGAAGTCTTGAAGGTACTTGAAGGCTGCTGACTCCTTATCTAGAGCTCTGACAGATTGTTTCATAAGGCTCAATTTGATGTGCAGTGGTGGCATCAGCACCTTCCGGGGGTCCACCAGTGGCTCCCACTTGACGTTGTTCCTCCCCACAGTGAACTCGGTCCGCTGTGGCCAGTCCCGCCTGTGGTAGTGCGCCTTGGAGACCCATCAGGAATGCCACCATTTTGAAGTCTCCTATGACCTTCTCAGAAAAATGCAGATATGTATCCACTTAGGCAGCTGGAACTAAACTGAACTGGTGGGCTTAAGGCCCCTGTATTTATACTACTATTTATATTACTGGAAAGTTCTAGAAAGTTCTAGAAGTTACTCCAAGTTTACTCAGCACTGAATCTATCTGGAATGTTCTGGAAAATAGGTACATTTCAAAATATCAGTGTCCTGGTCACAAAAGCAAAGTTTGTGGGGAATAATAGCCATTTTCTATACTTTTGAAGCATAAGCAATTAGGAAATAACACTTACTACCCTGGAACCAAAAAAAAATTTGTTACACGGTGTAATTAGTATAAGCTGCACATAATGTGGATGATCCATTTTCTTTGTATGGCAGCTGGGATGATTTTATAGATTTTGTCCCAGTAATTTATTATTGGACAAAATGTACAGTACTAGTAATCAGCCTTTTAAAGTTCAGATTAACATCTATCTAGAGACCGAAGTAGTTAGGGTTAGTTCATAAGGTAAAAGGCTATCACATATATTGGTAAAATTCCTAAGTGGAATTGTTCAACTTTTAAATAGATATCCTTTTAATTATGATTGATACACCCACACCCACGCATACACAAACAAACACACACACACACACACACACACACACACACACACACACACACACACACACACACACACACACTTTATATCAATGCAGGCAAACAAACTTTAGTAACTTTTTTTACAATTTCTCTTTAACAAGTCTTGAATGGCTGTATAATTAGAATTTTACAGGATTTTACTTTTCATTGTATTTATCAGATATTTATAACTTGTTCCATTTATAGACAGCGCCAATAATTAGCTATTCACGGGCTATCAGGGTCACAATTTGTGTTTGTGAAGCTAGGAAAACAACCCAGAAAAAACAATTGAGAAAACTTGTGTCTACCTTCTTTCTATTGAGTGCTTTAAAAAGGAATGGTTTATAAGGGTTTCATCCCAGCAGGCTACATAAAATAAAATAAACTCAGCATGTGACACTTACCCAGCAAAGTCAGCGCTGTGGCTCAGAGTTCTTGGGCTGTTTCTTTGCCAGTTCCACAGCTGTAAGACTTTCTAACAATCTCAAAGTCAAAAGGAAAGCGCAGTTCAATTCATTTAAATACAGTGATGTTCCCCCTGGTAGAAGTGTTCTTAGTTCCCCAGCACTGAGTCTTGGGTGTTTACTACACTGTCCACTCCAGCTGATTTAGATAAGTGCTGCACTGGGAAGCGTTGCCAAAATTTTTTTTAACTGTTTCAGTTACAGGCATTAAAAAGGGTGTTCACTTAAATGGATTTTTCTTTTTTTTTTTTTGTTTCTGAAAAAAAATACAGTACAGGATATCTCTGATTACATTCATTTTTGATAATGTTGGGAATAAAAACTTTTTTTTTTTGATTTCTTGAACTGTTATTTAAGGATCCTGACAATATAAACTATACATGCTAACACATGTTTAGTGTTTTTACATACATTGTTTAAATTCTAAATTAATTTTCCTTTTCGCTATTAAGAATAGGTCACAATGCTTTTTTCATAAAAAAACTGATTGTCGGTAACACTTTCTTTGTATTGTATAAATGATTAAATAAATAGCCATTAAGGGCGCTTGTGTATGTATACAGCATTAGATCTATTTTGTGCTCATATTTCATATGTATGTGTGATAGAGATGGCTGCAGGGGTGACGTCAGAACAGCTTATAGAAACCAAAACGTACCGGCGGGTGAAACTCGCTACAACGCTCAGCGTTTTATTAAACAAACAAAAGTAAATATTTTAACAAAACAAAACACTTAAAACAAAAGGGCACCTTGGCCAAACAAACAAACGGAACAAAACAAGAAATTGCTTATCAACTAAATACTGATAAATGGTACGTAATAAAGTATTAGCACATCTTTTATAGGATAGTTACAGAACATTGCAAGGGAACCAGAAAAAAAAAGACATTTATAATCTAGCACGCTCCGAACTCCCTTCCTTTGTTCAGTGAAGTGCATCCTTTGACCTTTTCCCAGAGACATATTTTGGTTATTGCTGATAACATTGCAGCTTTACAGTTACTGTCAGCTGGGAAAGCAGACTATAGAATTGTGTAATACCATCAGGATCCATTTATATTTTATGAGCATCGCTACCCTGGAGAGTTGGTGGAGTATACTGTTATGATTATTTGTTTGAGTGAGCCACTGTTTTGAATATGGTGTACATCAATTGTTCATTGTAACAAACACTACTCAATTGTAAATAACTATAAACTATAAAACTCATTTTTTTTCTGCTGATCCATCATATTTTTTACATCTGGGGTATATGAATTTCTTTAGGGAAGTTGAAGTGGAAATGTACTTATCTAACTGAATGGATGACTCTTCCAGTTGGAACGTCAGCATGAGGGTTCCATTAATCTAGTGCCTCTGAAGTATTACATATTCTTTAAAAACAGAAACACATTAAAGATTCCCATGCACTGTTAAATTATTTTAATAACCTTACACAAAGGACCTCATTTCAATTTTCAAAAAATGTTACTTATTTAAACCAGTTGCTATTTGATTAATTTAATTCATAAGACTGGTACTTTGGTAGCCAAAAATGAATAAGATATTGCTCTGACAATTTTGATTGAATGTGGAATGTGGTCTGTTGATCATGCATTATTTAGGTAGTGGGAATGGAGTATGATGCTAATCTAGAAAGCTGTTGTTTCTTATCCAAAGGGGCCAGATACTGATGTTTCACAAGGACCAGACAATTCTCTAGTGTGTTCTCTTGAACACAGTAACACAGTACTAACACAAGGTGGCGAGCAGCACCCACAAAATACAGTGTTATGATGCCAATACATTCAAATACAATACAAATCTACCTCCCTTTGCTTCCCTCTATGTGTGCGGGTGCTTTGTGACAGTGCTTTCTTTAACACTGTCCGGTGCATAAAAGTATTTTCATGTCACGAAGCATTTGGCACTGCAGCTGAGCAGTGCATTGATAAATTAATATAAGTTTATAAAAAGTGCATCCCTTTTGAAGAACTGGGATATAAAACTTAACAAGTGATAATTAGAGTTGTAAAGCAATGAACTGAGCGCTCACTAGCCACCAATTAAAATCCATTAACAATGTCTAATCTCAATACATTTGAGTGTATTGCATGCACACAGTCAGCTGGAATTAGTTGTGCTAATAAATTGAAAGTTTTCATTAAGATGACACGAGTAAAGGCAGTTGAACCTGATCATTCATTTATACAGTATTTTGTCTTCATCTTTTATCCCATTGTCTTGGGATCAGAACATAATTAGAACAATTGAGACAGTCAGTTTGATTCCAGGAATCGTTTTCACATTTTTTATATATTAAATAATCAAACAATCACCATTTAAGATTAAAATTTCACTTCAGATGTCATGCCGTGGGTTAGACATGGCACAATTCTAAATAATAATAAAAAAAACACCTTTTTATGTTTAATAGTCATTCCTGAGAACAATCTTTGTTACTGTGATAATACATTGTGCCTCATTGACGAAAGGGCAGGTTGTTTCCATTTATAATGCCTTGTTTGTTCATGTTTTATGAACCACACTATAATGCGTACCTATGTAATGAACTATAAAATAAAATCTAGGACATTATAACATTCATTCACGTTTATTCACGCTTAACACAACCTGTTATTTACAGGTCATTTTCAGTGCTCTATATGAAAACTTTAATGCAAGTAATGCCTCCATGATGCCAGATAGATTTCAGCCCAGAAAAACAGGTTTAAATAGTGCGCCTATCAGTGGTTAAAGCCTGGTTTCCAAACTAATTATCGCTCACTTTAAGGTGCACACTACTCACCCTTCAGTAAACATGGTGTGAATAAAGCTCATCTCATTATTCAGAGTGAGGTGCCTCATTTAAATACATTATCGTGCATTACAATACAAATCATTCTGATTACCATAGTGTGGCACAATAAAATCAGTGTGCACCATAATATGCCCACTATTTCACACAATAATGAGTACAATTGCAACAGTAAATATGGAAATCATGAACGCACTGCACACTAATTGCAATTATGTGCACCATAATGTTAAGTGCCCTTTCATAAATGAGGCCTATTGTGTGTTGTGTCTCTTATTATAAGCTTTTCAGTTGGCTCTTCAGTCACTGTGTGCACAATTGCACCATGTTAAGTTTCCTATCTATATATCTATTTTATAATGCATGCATGTTTCCAAAGTTATGGCAGGTCAGCTTCTCAAACTCCATAGAGTTCACACAAACTGTTTTAAAATTTCTAAAAATTAAAACATTAGTGACCAAAGGTGATATTTAGGAAAGGTGTTGCCTCATAAAGTCCATGCTGAAATACCATGTACTGTATACAGGATCTGCCTGTAAAACATTATCAGTGGGAAAGTAGGAAACAGCAGGAAAACAGACTTAATGAGCTTGATAGCTGTCTACGAAAAAGACAACCTCAGTGGCCAGACTCTGCTCCCTTACAACCACCCAATCCACTTTCATCTCGTAGCTGTCAGACTCAGCCAGTGAAATGGAATTGACTATTGATTTTCCTCTTACTGCCAGCCAGAGGAGCTTGCGTGAGAAGCAGAGGGGAAAGAAGGAAAGGAAAGGAAAAAGAAAAAAAAACAGAGCTCATTAGCCCCAGTGCCACTCACTGATACACGTGTTATTAGAGAGGGAATGAGCCACAGTTCGGTACACGAAGTGGGTTAGAGCTGAAATAATATGAACAGGAACACAGTGTGGAATTGTTTCAGGAGGGTCTGCCAGAACGAAATAGAGGGAATAAGAAAGGACAGCATGAGAGACCATTGCTTAACGCAAAAGCTGCAGGGCATTGAAAAGGTCTGGAATTAGGGCAGTGATATAATAAAGCTGATGACTGTGTGGTTTGAGGAAAGCATTGCTTTTTATTTGATATTTTATAATGTCTCACCCTGTTTCATGGAAATACTGAACTTCTTTGGAATTAGACATACAATTTATTGATTGAGTCAGTTCAAGACCTACTAAACAAATATGTTTCCGGTGACACGTAACAAGACTGCCTTGTTAGTAAATGTTAACACAAGCGTGTGGTTGTTACGTCCTGTTTTTTTTTTTTTTTTTGTGACGTAGGACTTTTGACACTTCTGTCCCTGTTTCTCACATTTTTGTTCAGTAAGTCATTCAGAGGTATGTCTTGGATTGCGTACATCGAAATGCTGTATTTTATTCTTAATATAATCATTCAAAGTAATGCCAAAATAATTCTGAGCTCTTTATTCTTCTCCAATGCCCTTCATACTCTATATTGCATGCATAGAGATCTGCCAACATTATTAATTAACTCATATTTATTCAGCTATTAAGTATGAATTGAGAAATGACCACTAGGGGTGTGCAGCTGTAATTTCTGTCCCCTCCGTACACATGATTGTATAACTCAGTGTTCTGGGATACATTCCCTTAATGGATTCTGTCCCATGTCGGTGAGATTAGATGAGGTTAAAAGCTCTATAACCACGAATGCAGACGAGCCAGACTTAAGGGGGGAGGACTGTAACGGGCAGTGTGGTGTGATGCGCTGCTGTTACGGATTCCGTCAGCAGTGAGATGAGATGAGGTTAAAAGCTCTAAAGCCCAACTCTTTTGCATTGTGGTTAAGACACACCCTTGTGGTGTGCAGGTCATCAGTTCACGCCCACCCTGTTACTCACACAAATTACAGTTACCTGGAGGTAAGTTCTAAAACCGCCTCACTTCATAAATGCATCTTAATTAGTCAGGTGAGTTAGTAAACCTGGTAAAATATTCTGAAACATACTGTAAATAGAGAGTGATACAAAATACACACAGACGGACATTAAACAGGTAAGAAAGGAATTAATTTGAAAATATATCAGACAATTAAGAGAGGTTAATTCATTTATGTGGATTTGCTGGAGATACATTTTCAGGATTACATTTGTTAATTCCTATTTGGGGCACTACTGTCTCTCACTGTTCATCCTTACAGTGTTGAGACACTGTACACAATACACAAGAACCGTTCGTAGTCTTAACAGGTTGTTACTGTATGATGAAATACAACTACGGTACTGAAATAGTGCAATTATGGAGGTGATCCCATGATCTCTTCCTTCTCCGGGAGGTTGAACGCAATGGAAGTGGTTTGCGTGCCGTTTTGTTCTGTCTTTATTTTTTTTCTCATCAAAGCAAAGTGGCTGTGACTCTGAGATGCTGTACTGCCTGTGTCACTTTGTGATTTCATGACAACCCCAGCTGCTATTTCAGTGACAGCACCTTTACTGCTGAGAGATCCAGTGCCTACGTGAACTGTGACATTCTCGCTCTCTACACATTGCAGTACTGAGTATGCTGTCAGACCACGAGGAAAAGCAGACCTGACAGTGCACCTCTAAACCGAAATGCAGAACCCTTCCCTGAACTTTGTTTTATCTAGAGTAGTCGACTGCAGTGCACACGGTGCCTATCAAAGCAAGAAAAAAGTAGACTGAATGCAGAGATTGTTTTTTCTTTTACGGTGAAACTGCGTTTTATATATTCACACTGCCGTTACAGGTGCCTCATTCTAATAGTACGAACACTAATACAACAAGAAATGGCGGCCATATACTAATAAGTAAATTATACCCTGTAAATGCAATTGAAATTAAGCAGGAACACAATGAAAATAAAGCATTTTATTGTGAAATAAGACATCTCTACACATCCCTACAATAATAATCTGGGAGAGTTCAACAGTGTTTTTATTTAGGAATTACTTTTTTTGTTCACTTGAAGAGACACCCCAGGCAACTACAATATAGTGTAGAATTTCATCTAATAGTGCTAGTGTGGTATTAAAATTACATGGAGTCTTTAACTGTGACAGCTGGCTTTAGTAATATAGGTGTGTAGTATGAAGGCAGTAACTTAGCTGGGATAAATGTGCTTTCATAATGTGGTGCCATATAGCAACAAAATAGTATCCTTACAATCTGTTGCCAGCACAATGCTTCTTACAAAGCTAAATTAATAGTTTTTGCAGTAGCATGTTTTAGCATTAAGTGTCTCTAATTACTGTGTATTTACATATTAATTACTCAGTAAATACATGTGTACTTACATATAATTACAATGTTATTATGCATCGTTACAATGTAGTTAACGTGTAAATACACAGTTATATCAGAAATGGGTAACTATGCATAATAACATTGTAATTATGTGTAAGTACACATGCATTTACTAAGTTACTACTGTGTAAACACACAATAATTTGAGACAATGTAAAGTGTTACAGTTTTTGCATTATGAATAGTATGAACGGGATTCGCATCTTATAGTAAACCTCCCTGAAACAATAGACTTGGTGTTGCACATATTCATGAGACACATAATGTACAACGCGTCCTCTTGTTTCAAAGCCACAGTTAATTGTATTGCTTTGCACTTACTCTCTCATTTACTTGCTATTCATATCTACTGTCTCTTCTGCGAAGATTGATTTATGGACCGCTCTTCACACCCTTATCTATCTTCTGTTCACACTCATCGAATCATTTTTTGAAATAAATGAAAGCCAAGAATGGCAATAGAAGTGACATGTGAGAGTCTTATCTGCAGCTCAGAAGCTGCGAATGAAAGCTCCCTTTAATTAATCATCTCCTACCCAACAAACGGCAAAAATCCTTTGACTGCTACTGCAGCTTTTCATAAGGAGAACAAGAAAGGAGATGCATCTGAGTTTTGTGTTGTGTAAACTGAAAAAAAGAAGAAAGTTTGAACATTAACAATTGTGCTTTTGATGGAGAACAAAAACATGAAAGTTTCCTGTTTTTCCCATATTAAACATCATCAAGATCTACTTTAATGATCCAAACAGCTGCCCTGAATTTATAAACGCTCTCTTTCACAGATCTCATTCTTCTATATGTTTATTTTATTTAGTGATGTTAGTAATAGGTAAATCAATCCCAGCTGGAAAATACTAGCAGACATTATAGAGTTAAATATCCCTTTACAAAGGTATGTTAAACATACCAAACCAAAACCTTTGACCATTGTTCCATACTCCAATTTCTGTGTTCTTGTGCATATTTTACCCTTTTAGTCTTGTTCCCCTTTATTAACAGAGGTATTCTTACTGCAACACATCCTTTAAGTCCTGATTTACACACACACACACACACACATACGCACACACACACACACACACACACACACACACAAGGAGCTTTAAGTTTTAATATATTTGGCACATTTCTAAAGACAATTAAAGCAAGCTGGAAGCTACATTGTAATTTCATTTGAACCAAGTTGAGATTTTATTAAGAGATCTTCTACCCACAGATAAAAAAAAAAATCAGCACTGGGTTAATAACTTCTTATAAGATTTCCTTTCTAAAGTATCATCCACTAGCCCTACTTGTCACATACACTGCATGCTGGGTGAAAGAATCCAGAGTAATCATGATTACAGTGGAAGAAAAGTGTTTTAGAACCTGACCCTTTACAACTCCCTATCAGTTCCATAGCAAGGCTGTTATACACACTTTAATTGCATGAGGCAGTGCTATACACCAGTGGACGCTGATCCATGGCTATATGCTTTAATCAAAGTGCCATTCAGAAAGTTTGCAGAGACCTACCCAGCAGCAGCTTCTTAATACATTATCACCACGGTGATATTCAATTACACGTTTTGACACTTTTATTAATGTTTACTTTGAAAATTGTAATCACTGTTTCTATTAAGTATATATTTTATCTCAGTTAAAGCACCTTTAAAAATAGGTAGCAATTACAGTTAAAATAACACATCTATAAATCTTCTAACAGTTTTAAATGTCAAAATCATTTTTTTTTTCTTCTTTTAAATGCTTTAAAATCTTGCCGACATTACATCATTATCTCAAATATTATCCTTTTAAGGAGCGGATTATAATCCATGTGTTGGGAGTGCAACGACATTAGTTTCATTTTGGGTGGCACTTCATTCAAGCTACTCAGCACACAAGAAGCCACCCAGAATACAGAGATGTTCCTAATCCCCCCCCCCATATTAGACACGCTAACA
Organism: Acipenser ruthenus; assembly: GCF_902713425.1. Taxonomy (NCBI): domain Eukaryota; kingdom Metazoa; phylum Chordata; class Actinopteri; order Acipenseriformes; family Acipenseridae; genus Acipenser; species Acipenser ruthenus. The sequence continues at coordinate 3,515,314 of NC_081213.1, forward strand.
GTTTAAAGGATTAGGTTATGGGGGGTTAGGGTTAGGTTTAATTACACATTAAGTACATTGTAAGTATGCATAATAACATTGTAAATACACAGTAATAAGAGGCTGACCTGTAAAATCACACTATCGGGCTCCTTGCCACACTACCCTGGCCCTCAGACCCAATTAAATCCCTCCAAAACAGCACCAGTACCCATAATCTGTGATCTTTATTCCTTCAAAAAATGTTTTAAAGTAACATTAAAACATTCAAACCTGAAATGCATGCACACTTAAATGCATACATACTACGACAACAGTAAATATCTACATTTCATGAGCTAAAAGCAGCTGAATACACAAGGACTTATAATTTAATAAAAACAAAAGTAACAAAAAATGCTTTGCCTACGTTTGAAAGATAAGCTGTTAAAATGTACATTTCTATAAATGGAAAGTAGCCACTTCAACTAATCTTGACATTTGCATTAATTTAACATCTCTTGCTGTTCTAATCTAGTGGATATTAATCATTTGCAAAATTAAATAGTTCCAGCCATGAGCAGCTCATTATCTGAAATGTCTAAATGTGTTCATTATCATATGTAAAATGTGCAAGGACAGTTCATGATACTACTGACTGGAAAGTGATGAAACAAAATGCCCATGTTTAAACAGATGGATTGTTAAGAATTGGGAAATACTTTGTAGTGCATAGTTCACCAATTAATACTTGCTATGAGTCTCAAGTAAACTTGCTAAGAGATTGTTGGCTTCCAACCAAATCACACCACTTAAACACTGGCACTGCTTCAATGTTGACCCAGACAAAATGCCTATTTAAACTCTCCATATCAACTAAAACTGGTGCAGTAATAGCAGAAAAGTCTGTACAAATTAAGTTACACATTAAGTATTATTAGTACTGTTGTTAAGAGTTTGGCCCTAATTGAAAGCAAGCAACCTTGGTGAGGTTTTCAAGAACAATACATCAAACAAGCGTAAAAACATAAAAGGTTTACTGACTCAAAACCAATGTTTGTTCCATTACTTGTATAATTACAAATTTTGATATTAGCACATGCAATGAATGTAACTCGTTACAAATGTGAAATGAAGTTGTCTCGCTTAATGTGTTCAGCATAGAATACATTTTTTGTTTGTTGTCGTTGAAGGAAAGCAATTGGCTAATAGGCTTAAGCTAATTGCTTTTCCCATTAGCTAATACAACACATTAAAAGCACTAATATGAAATGATTTTTGCTTGTTTATGTGCATTGGATAACATTTTTTACCAGCAGAGTATAACATTCAAAAGTTTGACTGGTGCAAATTTAACACTGTAAGACCTATTTGTAACCATGGCAGCAAAAGTCAGTTAAACCAACCAAAACCAACAGCAATTATAGTAAATATACAATCCAGGGGGCTGGATCAAATCAAAACAATGGCGTTGCCATAGAGAACAGCTACCATGGTGCCATGATTTATTTTAGACAAGAGACTTACATAGCCTGATTACATTTGAGAACGTAATTGTTCATTTCACAGCCGTTTATTTATCATACTTTACAAATTATTGAGAAAAATAATTATTAAAATGATCTAAATAAATAATAATAAAAAAAAACAAACAGTGTAATGATCTGTCTCTACTGGCGATAAAGGGCCGGCCTTCAAATATTCCCTTTAATATTCCTGTAGTAAAAGGCATTTAATAATTCATCCACATTATTTCTGTCAGATTTGACAAGTTAAAGTGCAGCTTGATTTAATTCTGTCATTGCACAATCACCTTTACCCTGCCCCTTACACTGATAATTAATAGGGCTTTCCATAATTCGCAACAGAAGCCATTATAATGGGACTCAGAATGAAAGTGATGAAAGCTGGGAATCTTATGCTGGAATTGGTGAAGGCGTTCACCTTTTAACGAAGGCTCTTGCTGTTGTAAAGGGATGGGTCACAGCAGGTGGTAGGCACTGTACCGTTCCTAAAACTCTAAACGAGCAGAGGAGGAAACAGTTAAGAAGTTTGATTTAGTGCAGTTTCGACAGTTTTTTCAGTTAAGGTGTGTGTTATCTTTAAGTGCCTCACAGTTTCCCCAGAAACAGCCAGACACTGTAATGTAATAAAGCCTATAATGTATTGCAGTTACCCCTTTGAGAGTAACTTAACTCAATGCCTATTATATACCACTGTCCGGTGACAGCAAAGGGGTATAGAAGCTCTGTATAGTTAGATAATGAGCAGCACCAGGAGAGTAGACCTGACCATGTCCAGATACTTTTACCTTCTTGCACCTTGCAAATAAACCTGTGTATTTAGAGAATTCACGATGTCAGACATTAAAACATTTGAAATTGCGAATGGATTAACACAGATCTTGATATTTACAGTAATGTGTGTGGCTTTCTCCTAGCTTTTGTATCCCCTTATACAGCTTCTCTGGATGCGACAGCGAGCAAAGCTGAATAAATAAATCTCTACAAAGTCCCTATCCACTCAGCAGTTCAGTGTGCCCTCATCAGAGCCAGGTGCTCACAAATTACTCATTACCACTTTCAGTTTCAGCAGAGGTGACTGGAATTTAAAACCCAGGCTCTTGTGTTTCTTTCATGTGATTCTCATATGTGCGGCAGACTCGATAGTTTGCCCAGCTCTTTGCGGAGGACAGTTTTGCATGACAGGTGTCTGCTAATCTGTACATAGGGGCTCTACTTGAGAAGAGTATGCAGTTTATAAAGTAGACTATATTACTACACTGTCACAGTACATGTCATTTCTCACTTTAAGTCAAATATTAGTGCAGATTGCAATGCACCCCTGACTGTGCTGCTCCGTACATAGAAATATTACATATACAGTAAATGTCAACGTGTCTTTGGTTGTGTGATCTACCAGTATAAAACCACCAGTACATTATTTATAATCTTTTAGGTTTGGTAACTTGTTACTTTGGTTTGTAAATTCATGTACAATATCTTATTGGTACATTTGACATAATCTATTAAGCATCTATAAAATATGCATGAACTACACCTTGTGTGTAGTGTGTGGAGGAGGTTATCAAAATCTTAACAGTGCCTAGCCACACATTACAAAAAAATTGCATGGACTCCATTTGACAGTTAAAGCTAATCCAGGGCTAATTAAACTCTTGATATAGCAGAACTATTTCCTAATGATCCGAGTTAACATTAGTTTCACTTCAAGAGGCTGCGTTATCATCAACATCATTATCATCACCATCAGGGGCTCCGAGTGGCAGCATCTAGCTGCTACTATATTTAACCGAAGAGATGCATTTGATGAACTGCTTGAGATGAACATGATTGCTATCAGTATGAACAGGGGACAGCTGCAGACTGCTGGAATCAGTAATTCCAGGAACCCCGTGAAGAAGGGTGAAGATATATTGCAGAGACCGCAGTGGCAGTTTCATGTGCTCATCAGCGCTAGTGACGACTATAAGATGAATGGGGAAAAAGCACTCAAATGTCATGGCTCTGGTACACAGCCCAGCAACTACTGCCTTCACTGTTTTTTTTCACTTTTCCTATGTTGGAATTATCAAAACCATACAATGAACTTGTCATGTCGCTTTCCTTTCCAAAGGAGAGAGGAGTCCTGTTAACCATGTCCCACTTATCAATGATGTCTGATGTGGTCGGGCAACAACCAGTTGTGACAACCCGTTAACCAAGCATGTAATTATGACCCTGGACAAAAAAGCACTCTGTGCTTTAATGCAGCTGCACACAGTTGTTATTTCCAAGATAGGGCTTGTATTGTTGCTGCAGTTCACAAGGGGGGAAAGGGTAATGACAGTACTAGGTATTGCAGCATTTGGTGGAGGGATCGCATACCAGTGAAGGGCAACTGTGACACATTCAGAGCAACTTTTGCAATGTGGTTTAGTTTCCAAATCTAGACCAAAGCCTCTTTTAACCAGGGGCCCTGGTAAGACATGAGAAACAGACAGCAACAAACTTATTATGGTAACACTTTACTTTAGGTATCAGTTCTAAGTGATTATAAACAATAACAAAAATAAATAAATATATAACTGTATTGCAAAAGCAAAGCAGCCCCATACAACTGGTGAGACAGACATATAAAGACAGACAGAGAGGAATAACAAGACAAACAGACCTGAAAAGACAGGCAGACAGACTATATCCATCGTAACTGACCATAAACCATAGCGAACAAAATAACAATTCCAAAAGTGTTTAATAATAGTCTTATTATTTCTAATCTAATTTTATAATTGCTAATAGCATAATTAATGACATGTTTATAGATTGTTTATAATCACTTATAACATATACATAAAATAAAGTGTTACCCACTTCATTTGTTCATACTTTATTAACACTGTGTAGCTGCTAATTCTGATTGACAATTACACAGATGTGTAAATATTTCAGTATGAAAAGGTCTCAAAAGTTTTTTGTATTCGTACAGTATCTTGATCATTTATAAGCGTAACAACAAATAAGAATTGATGTCCAGTATAAACAAACAACCTGTAGTGTGTTATTATAATATATTAACAGTAGAAATGGCATTTGCAAACGCCTTAGAAATGTTTGTACTAACCTATAAGAAATGTATTGAACTAACACCCAGAGAGGTCACTACTGACTAAAGGTACTGTATTTTTATTGTGGATCTTTGGCTTCTCCAACACTAAAAAAAAATAAAATAAATCGTATTACAATTCACAATACACACACAAACAAGAACAGCAAAGAAGACACACAAAAGTGAAAACCATGAACCAAATAAATAAAAGGCTGGAGTATTGTGTCTGTTCCCCACGCTGTCACAGGTTTTTCAAATACCCTTTAAAGACAAGACCTGTCAGAGCAGATAAAGATTGTCCAGCAGTCCCCCACTAGCACTGCTCAGTGGAGTAAGAGACACAGCAGACCTCCATATGCTTAGCCTTAGGGGGCTTATACTGCTGGCAGTGCTCATATCCTTTGCAGGTCCCTTAAACTTTACATGGCATGTGAACAATTGTGAACTATACAATTTGATATATAGCACACACATACAAATAACACCCGGAACACTTCTGTCATATTTTTTATAAGGCAAGGTGAATTCTAATACCCAGTTTTGATATAAGACACATTCCTGTATTAACATGTCATTCATTTCTGCAGTCCATTATTTGTGTGTAGTAATATAGCCCATACCACCCCAAATAATGTCAATGAAACCATAGTCTGAAAGGGTACACCAGGGAAATGTCGCACAACCGAATTTGGAAAAAGCACATACCCTAAATTCTGTGGTAATAAAAGAGATAATTGGCTGATCTAGTAGGGCATTTGCTTGCTTGATTGCATTTGCATTTTGCATACATTTACTGCATTTAGAATATTCAAGTTTTGAAAAGCGCCACCACAACATCTGCCAGTGAAATGATTAATTGTCACCGGCTCCACCATGCACTGTAGCATTGCATTGTTCTTCTGAGCTGCTTCATCAGATGAAGCACAGCACATACAGCGCTGATAAGCCAGCAGACATCTCTTACAAAGATAAGGGATTTCATTTGCTACATGTTATCAGAGGCAGTCACACATAACCTTGGCTGCTTTTAGTTTTTTTTCTGGAAAGCCAGAGTTGGTGGTGGTCCAACTGCACACAGGCAAGTGGTTCAAGGCAAAAAGGACTTGATTATAAAAGCTTCATATCTTGGCACTGTTTTGAGTACCAGGAAGCATTGCAAATGCTTCTTATTCCTGGTTAACTCTGATTACAGGTATACAGTAAAAACTGTGCAATCAAAAGCAAAACACCGGATTCGGCCGAGTCAACGCCCCCCGGTTTGAACGATCACTAACCTTTAACTGTTTTTAATAACCATGCGCAATTAATGGCTGAGGGGAAATATCGTGGCTCCCGTGAATAGAAAATGAAACTGTCTGAAGTAGTTGCTCTGTGCATTGAATGATTCAGGGCTATGGCTCGGCTTATCTTCGGTTCGGCTCGGCCCAGGTGATACAGACTCTGTTGTCTGATTGATTACGCTCTGGCTTGACTTGTAACGTGGGTGGTGTGTTTTCATTTGATGATAAGGTGTCAGTTGAAGTCTTGAGTTAATATGCGGAGGCTGTACCATTGGAATGAGATCCAGTAGATGGCAGTGTTGTTCTAGTCTCACTAACAGAAAAAAAAAAAAGTTTGTGATATTTTAACTTCATAAACAGTTTGCTGTTTGATTGTGTCAAGAATATATTAATGCTAAAAAGTTCTGCATCAGGCTTTTAAAATATCTTTCCATTGCAAAATGGGCTTGACTTGACCTGAAGTAAGAGGAATAAATATGACCTGCTTTGCAGCTCCTGTAATTTAAGGGTATTTGAACAGTTTTGTGACAGTAAGGTGGTCTAATAGATGGAAGTTCATTGCAGTGACTCTCTACAGCATCTCTGGAGACCAGAAGGGTGTTCTCCAAAGCCAATGCTTCCAGAAAGCAAACCTGCACTCCCCTGACTGTATGACTCACCCTGCATACTACACAGCCATGCCTTTACCAGATAAGCCACATATGGGTCCATAATAGAAGCATTCTGTTGGGTAACCCCTGGGTCTCAAGTCTGGACATTAATGTTGGAGAATAAAGCCCTTCATAATCAATAAATAACTTCAAAATATGAATTATGTAATATCCAATAGGTATTAACACAGTGTTCTTTTCAGACTATTTTGGTATAGCTTTTGGATTTAAGGACATTTAAGGAAAGTGATTTACGAAACCATCCCTTTGAGTGCTTAAGATAACTTGAATTATATTTATTTTGCTGTTTGGATTTAGTTTCATGACATGCCCCATTGTATTTTAACAGAAATATTATGTACATTTTACACACAACAAATCTGGAAGGGAAAAAAAAGTTTAAGAGTAAACCTTTCTTCTGTGTGTAGTATTTTTTAAAACTGAAAATGGAAAAAAAACATAGCCACCTCAAACTAAATATTCATCTGGCGTCCAAGGACAGCTACTGTATATTGACATATTTATTTTGTTCTGCCTGCCTGACTGTCTAGTTATCAGTCAATAAGGGAAATCCAGATGGGGATTTTCTAGCAGTGCCTGAAAAAAAAAATGGTTTGCTTTTATTTTTCTTTATTTCCTTAAACAGTAATGCTAAAAAATTTTAGCTTATTTTTACAATATGGAAGAATGCTTCATGAGAGATAGAGATAGAGAGAGAGAGAGAGAGAGAGAGAGAGAGAGAGAGAGAGAGAGAGAGAGAGAGAGAGAATGTCATATATATAGTGCTATTACCAGACAAATTCTATGCACAATCATAGGCACCAAGATTGTAGGATTATCACCACTACATCCATTCAACAGACAAGGACTAGTGTAACAGCAATAAATGCTTAATATAGGAACCATTTGCAGCACCATTTTCACAGGGATCCGCAACACATCTGGATGCAGTATGGCATCCTTTAATCCGATCAGGCAACTGACTTTACAATCACCCTGTGCTCATAAATGCTTTACTCTCAGGTGGTAGAACAGCAATCTGTAATGAGCAATACCTTTCAAAGAAGAAATGCTCAAATAAGTTTGTATTCAATCTGTATCTGTTGTTATATCGAGTGGATCTTGCGATGATGTAGGTATTCAATCCATGACTAGCAACCACTCAATAGAGGGAAATCTATAAATACTAAAATAAACTTTCTAAACTCAATGAGAAATGGTTTGATCAAACATCTTTCTCAATGGGTCAGATTATCAAAGCTATTTAGTTCAAATCGTCATTAGCATATTTTTTTAGTTTGTAAAAACACACCCAGGAAAGTCACCAAACCAGAGATAAACAACTCAGACAATTAATGTCGGGACTTGTGAGTAGTTTCTTAATGTTTTATTTTTCCTTTCAAATTGGGCTCATGATGCTTTGGAGTAAATAGGTTTAAGAATCTAGAAGAACACGTTCTGACATACAGTCCTTGACACGTCCGGCTTCACAAATATTCCTCCAGGTGAGGAATTGAAACCCCTTATCAGGAAGCTGAAGACTGGAAACCTGCTGTATGCACACGTGGCTCTCATCCGTTACCTGCCAGCACGTTCCCAGCAGTGGCCCAGCCCTACATCGGTAACTAATTGCTTTTTAACACTGCCAGCTGCATCAGTAAGGGAGGGAGCTGGCACACATTCTGCTGTCATTAATATCCTGATAACACCCCACTGATTGCATTAGGCGGATAATAACAAGGTTTTGGATTCTGAGCACAAACACCAGCCCTCAGAATAGGAAAAGTGAACGCAATCCCCTGGGAGGTTTTTCTGTCTCCGGGACAAAAAACTATGTGATGCCACTCATTCAGTGTACAGATATTCATGGGCTATTTCTGGTAGGTGCAGTGAACCGCTAAATTAAACTAGCACTTTCATTGCTGCTGAATTAGGATACGTCGTAGGTATATTAAAAGAGCCCAGGAATCTGGAATGTGTGTATTTACTGTCAAAAACCAAACAGAGCGCGTAGCTGCATTGTTTTTATAATCCATATTGGAACAATGCTACCGCATACAACAGATGATGACAATTGTTTTTAGTTCGGGGCAAGGGCTGAGAAACAAGCATTGGAACAGGTCAAATTAGTTTCTTTTTGAAAGAAAGGAGAACATAAATTGCTAAAGCAGTATATACAGTAGAAGTGAAATCTTTTCACCTTCACACAATATCGGTAGAAAAGGCTTTTTCACAGAAATAAAGTACATTTTTTTTATCTTCTGAAGGCATGTTTTTATTTTTTTTTAAATCTGTAAGATAAAATATATTGACAGACGCCAGCCTTTTTCTCTTTTCTGTGTCCTTTCAATTCACTGATATTGGTTTCTGTGGGCAAGCAACAAGAAGAAGCTTGGGTCTTTTCATCAGTTAGATTGTTAACCCTTTTCTTCACAGAATGGTTACAGTGGATTATATATATATTTCATTTTCTGCACCTCTTCTTCAAGTTCACCATTCGACTGTTCCAGACGTATTTTACATTGTATGTAAAGTTGACTCATTCAGAGTAATTCATTTACACACTAAAACATGTCTTAGATCAAAGCTGTGCTTTCATTAAGTCACTTCGAAAGGGATGCGATTAATACATTGAAAAATTCCCATGGCAGCCCATCACTGTTGATGGCTTGTGCCCTGGAAGGATTCACACACTGAGGTTGATTCGAAAATAGACTGGCAAACAATAAGGCAGCAGCAATGTAAATATCCTGCTGAGAAGAGAACATATCAAAGCTGATTTATTCTCATAAATTCAATTTAGTCTCAGCTCTACAGCGTAATACAACATTCACACAGGTACCAAAACACTGGTGTGCTGAATACTGGCAGAAGCCTCATCCACATTATTGATCAGAACCGTTAGCTCCTGATATTTAGTCATGTTTATCATGCCACACATGCCAATAGCAGCTTGCTAATATACAATAGGAAACAACCAGGCTACGCCTAGAGTTGACCAGGCTTGTAATTCAATGGGGTTTATAAAAGCTGTCTATCAATTAGTGTTAAGTTTTAGTGTTCAAGGTGTGGCCTCTTCCTTAGACATTCCGATAACAAGAACACTCTCCTTAGATACAGAAGTGTGGCAGAGCAGGGCTCTGCCCTTAGAAATACTGGCAGGGAAGGAGTTAAATTCTCCTTCCTGCCCAGGTTGATTGCGTCAGGTGGGAGCAATCGGTTAATTAATTATGCAATTAAGGACCCAGACACCTGGCATAAAAGGAGGCCTCAGCCTCCCATTTGGGAGAGAGAGTTCTAGAGGAGAGGAAGCAACTGTGTTTTTCTGTGTTTTTCGTTTTTGCAAACCAGTGAAGGCAATGCCCAGCCTGGAAGCTGTATGTTTGTAAGTTTTGTTTTGTGTATTTTGTGTTTTGAAACCTTTTTGTTTGGCCCTTGTGCCGATTTATTTTGTATTTTTGTTTATTAAAAAGCTTTATTTTGAACGTTTTAAACTGTCTCTGAGTCTCAAACCTCTGTCATCCTTGTCACAAGAAGCCAGAGTCAAACCTGCTATAACGACCATATACTGACCAAAGACCATCTCACTAAAGACAAGTGATCCTTCTGCACACACAGGTGATCTGCAATATGTCTCTGTTTTAATGCATTCACTGATTTGGTGTTTCCAACATCAACATTTAAAAAAAAATGTATTTGGATGCTGACTTTGGCACTGTCTCTGGTGCTGACAATGAAACTTTCAGATCATGGGTTGATAAAAAAAAAAGAAAAAAAATCTACAGGCCTTTTAACTCCTGCCTTCTTCATTCCCCAGCTACAGTGGGGGTTCCAGTAGTTAATGCTCATTAAAAAGTATCTTTCAATGCTATTGCATTGACAGCTTCTCGACTTTGCTTTTCCTTAGCAAGTGCTTTGGAAAATCTATGTGATGCCTTTGTTGTTTCCCTACTGAAGCCTCTTAATCAGTCTCATCTCAACCCTTTTTTATTTATTTTTTAAGCTTTCTAGAATATAATATTAATTTGGTTTTGATCATAAATTCGTATTCATTTATTTCAATATGCAAGCCTTGAGGAATTTAAAATTTAAGAAATCCCAGATGCATGCAATTTATACAATAATATAACCCAATATTATATATGGGCAGGTGTTCGTAGAATTTGTGTGAACGTGTGCTTGGTGTTTAAAGTTGAATTTGTCTGTTTTACAGTATAACGCAATTGAGATTTTAGGGGCGTTAGAGGGAAGATGAAGGAACCATTGGTGATTGTCGAGCTTCGTTTGAGCCAGTTATTAGAAAAAGTCATGTGCACTGCCAGCCAGTGTGAGTATGTGGGTAAATACAGTCTGCAGATTGGTGCAGAGCATTTCCCAGTCAGATGATGGGCATGGCTCAGCAGTTACTCCTGGAATTCTTGCCTGGATGAGTAGGGTTCATAAGCCAAGAGGCTTTGGTCTCCACTGACGTGGACAGGAATATTTAATAGCAACAGAATCGTGAGAAAAGAACTTGAAATATTCTGTATAGAAACCCTGCTAAAATTGCTTTAGTACTACTACATATACTATAGTACTACTACAGTATACTATAGTACTTTTTTGGCAGGGAATATACACCACTGCCATCTGCTGGGCATTTAAGAGCTAACTAAATTCAGTGGAAAATATCCACAGATAGTGGCATCCATTAATCAGAAGATACCTGAAATCGAAAGAATGAAAGAATATTTGTATTATTCTTTTGATGGTATAGATAAAAATAAGATTTGTAGCCATAACCTAAACTAAAAGTATTCAAATGCTAAGAGACATTATATTCAATAATATATATATAGTTTTGAGAGATTTAGCTTTGAATAACTTTTTTGACTCTGCTGAGTGAATATTTTGATCTTGCATTCATTAAAAACAAATTACCGCTGCAAAGCTTGATCTAAAGTAATTCTATGAATATGTCAGTTTAATTTAGGCTTATACCTTTCTTAGGGTGAAGTCTGGAACATTATGGTTAAAAAGTTACCAGAGGAAATTGTATTATATTTTAAAGCACACCGAACAGTGCACACTGCATTCAAAATATCTCTGCTTAGAGGCAGAATGAGCCATTAAACATACCCCTAGGCAATGAAAAGGCAATACAAAAAAAAAAAAAAGATATGCCTCATTTGCAAATGCAGACATACAGCGCCAGAAGGATCATAACTTACAAGTTTTAAATGCCCTGTGGGATTCCAGCATACATCAAGAAGACTAACTAAGGCAGGTTGGAAATATGACAACATCTGCACAAATGCAGTTTAGCTTTTTCTTCCCAATGCAAACATCTGCTACTGTTGTAAATTGGCAGAGAATTGATAGCCCACACCTGTGCAGCAGAGAAAGCTTTTCCACAATGCATAACCGAGATTGTTGACTCTAAATTAGAGTACAGAAGTTGTATTGTAAATCAGAGTCAACGATGTCCTCATAAATTTATTTCTGTCAAAAAGTTTCGCAACAGGGAGGCTGGGTGATGGAGTGCGCTGACTTAGATAACCTGTATTGCTTTTGGAGGCTTTGAATTTTGTTCAGGTCAAAGGAGTTTAGACTTTTTTTTAAAATCCCAGAGTGATTTCAAATAACCAAACCACCACACAGTGCGACCCAACTGGCAAACCCACTTCTAACCCACATAATTCTAAATAATTACAGGTGAAACTACTTCAAACAAGGCCTTTAACTGTTAAACAAACATTTAAGGTGGAGGTGCACTTTCTGGAGTGGATATGCCGTCATGTTTTTGATGAGCGTTTAAAGAGGTCTCCCTCCTGTTCCAGACGCTGAACTCTGGCAGATGTTTCTTAATCAAACAGATCATTATTTTAATTGCAATCAGTTGAATGAGAACATCATCTCTAACCTGTTCATGACAGAAGCGCTGCCGATTGATACAGTGCTATTTATCATCCTGACTGACACTCAAGGGCCTGCCCAGGAGCATTTCTCTTTGTGTCTAATGCTAAGCGTGATAGGTAGGCCTAACTGAAGCCGCGGTGAAATCTGACACTTATTACAAGTAGACGTCATCAATTTTAAAGGGTAAAGTGACTTAAAGCCCCATTTGACGTGGTTCAAAAAGCAAGCACAGTTCATGCATTGCAAATGACTGAATTAGTTTTAATTTAAGCAGCTTTCCAGAACGTGTCTTAATTTCCTAAAGTGGAATGTTAGACTGCTGTGATAAAATTACACAACTGCTGTTCCTGCCTTGGCAGACAGGTCTGAACACATTCTATTGATGCTGATACAATTTTCAGATTCAGGGTCTGAAAAAAAAAAAAAACACAAAGAAAAGTGTCTTGAAGTCTGTCCCACCTACTAACCATATCACTATCACATACGTTTAGCATTGAGGCTAGGTCTTGGGTAATAAAGGAATAAATACAAAATGATTTACTGGTACCTGGGTAATTTCTCTATAACAGTCTTAATTACTAGTAATGATTGCCTGGTAAACACAGAGTTAGCAAGCTGGGTCCTCATTGGCCCAAAAGCAACCCAGCCATGTGAGTAAAGCCCAAATCCCTATCAAGTTGCTATTCTTGGCTGGTTTAATGCATGTAGTCCAGAGAGAGACTTCCCAGACTGGGCCCTGTGTCCATTTAAACAGAGGCAATTGGATTGACAGCTGGGACAGAGGTCGCTCATGATCTCCTGTTCAATCACTGGGTTTTTAGAAGAAAAATAAACAAATTACTACACCGATTACATCAGCCATCATGTTCCAAGCATCAGCCCACAGATCGAACCTTTCAAACTCACTTAGAACCTTTCAAACTCAGTGCAAGACAGCAGAAACATGCTGTGATCCAGAAAAAGCACAACATTTTGAGTCTCTGCTATTGTTGCCATGGTAATTTGCACTGTATTTGGCTGTGAGCTCTTTTTTTTCACTCATTGTTCAATTACCGAATAGGTAATACCGAAGTGCTGCATTAGATATTAATGAGGATTATATAATAGGTTTTAACCCTCAATGTTGATGTTGGGTGAAACGCTAAAGAAACTATGTTGTTGTGATTGGGTGACTCTATGTGGGTTCCTACTTTAGTCTAGCAAAATTAATACCTTAACCTTCTTGAGCCTCTTCACATGCCATGCTCCAATGACATGGTATAAAATAAACTGATATTATGGTATAAGCTCTTCTGTAAAACATCCACATGATAACTGGAGGGATTATGGGTTAGTGTTATTTCACAAGATCTGCTATGATTTATGGGGGGAATTCAATACATGTGTGTCCACATGTACATTATACAGCCACTGATATAGCAGAAGTATTAAGAAGCAACATGATTTAACATTGCATGCTGGCCAGCTGAGCACACTCAATAGCTGGCTGTTGTAAATTAAAACACAGTTTAATTTATGTGCTAAAATATGCAGTTTTAATTATTTACACATTTATTTACACAAAATAGGTAAATTACCACAAAATAGTATTTCATTTTTTTCAATCAACATACAGCGCCACCGGATGGCTGACTAATCATTAAAGGGAAATCATATGTTCTGCAAATCTATGAGCATATGGGAGATTCTTTCTTGAACTTTTCGTGCTGTTTTCTGCTTTAAATAAGTTTGCTGTCTGGATATTTACCACCCGTCATGTTTCTAGAGTTTTGCTTCTGATGTCTGGAATGAAAGATGAGAAACACCCAAGGCACAATTGTAATTTTGCTTCTTTCTTTCTCATTTTGAATATCGAATGTTCAAACCTGTTTTTAAAATATATTTCAGCCGCACACATACAGTAGAAGATGTATTCAAAATCCATATCACTGGCTCATCACTGGAAAGAGAAATCTTCAATGGCCTGTTTATGACCCATGCTCTTAAACAGTTGATCTGGTTCTAGATGTGGTTGTTACCAAAGACTTAGCTGGGATAGTTGTATGAAAATGAGAGCAACGTGGAAGCTGAAATATTTCTCTCAACAATGTTGTTACATTTGGATATACATACGCTGTAACAATCTAAGGTTTATAATTAGGGTTTCTGGTTGTAGATTTTAACTGAAAAACATTTGCATGTGGGATTATTATTATTATTTTTTTCATTTAAGAAGTTCTCAGGGTGCAGCAACAACTCAAATCTCCAGAAGAGCTACTTTTTTTTCAGGCAGTAACAGAAAAGACCATTCAATTCACTTTTGGGGCATTATAAAAATTAAAAGTCCTGTCTAAAAAAAGCCAAAAGGTTTTGATAAATAAAAATAAAAATGGAAATGAATCAACACAGACAAACAAAAGCCCTTTCAAATGTGACCAAAGTTGAAGTATCTATAAATACGCTTTGCAAGTAGAATGAATTTATAAAATGAGCCGGATTACTGTACACTGTGAAAGACTACTTTGAATTTGTTTTGACATTGTAGCTTGTCAGCTTTCCTGTTTGTGTCTGCCATCCTGTTTTTAGATATCGCTCAGAGGTGTAATAGCTTGCTTGGATCTGACATCTATCTCTCCCATGGGAGGTGAAACGCTTCCATCATGAGCAATGCTCAAATATTAGTTAGCTCTCGTTTGTGTCTCATTGAGAAACAGATGAGCCTCTACCAAAGTACCATAATTTTCAACATATAACACACACTCTGTATCATAACACACCATATATAATGCGCACCTCTTATTAGCCTAGTAAAAACTCGATATACAGTATGCTATGTAGAATACTACATATTCTACAGGCCGTGTAGGTAACACATAACCTGTATGTAACATGCTGAAATGACCCTAATATTTATTAGTTATACTCTAAGATTTACGGTAACACCCTTTTTCTGTTAACCAGAAAAACATAATCCGTAATTTTAATATCGTCGGGGAATCAGCTCTTGTTAACGTGTAGAGTCACAGTGCAAAACAACTTAGGGTCCGTCTTGTGTCTCCATGGTTTGGTGTGCACTCTGAGTCATGTCCTGAACTGCCCAGTCAGAGAACCTCAGATAACTACCTTTAGTGCACTTGCCTAGGTTTCTACTCCCATCGCTATCAAACATTAATTATCTGAAAGTGGAAAGAATATGTGTGAACTGTGACCATAATCTCACACAGGCTTCCCAGCAAGCCTTAAGATACTAATGGCTTCCAGGAGCTGCTCTCCAGGCTTCATTTTAACCGTCAGTTGGAGATAAAGTGACTTCGTCTAAGGCTAGACCATAGTACTGTTATGTGATGTTAAAAAGCAGCTATGAGGAGTCTTTTCAGGAGCAGACCACATGGTTAATAAAGAAAATGAGTTAGAAAGCCTGGTAAACAATAATCTAAGCAGAAGCTCCAACAGAGGGTTTTTATAAAACACACATAAGACATTAAACACATAAGAGACACACTATTCAGAAAATGATAACCGGCACACAACTGTGTGAATAGGATAATTATTGTGTCCGCTTGGAGCTTTGCATAGAATAATAGAATGCACATGATTTAAATGACTTGTTAGTACATTTATTAATATTAACACATGTCTTGTCATTTATTTGTAAGAATAATACTTTCACAATGCTTTCATTTCCAGTAGAAGCTGTGTACCCAGGCGCCATGGAGTTTTAGGAAAGGAAACACAAACAGAAGAAAGCTACCTCAAGCAATGCCATTGATTTGGTATGCAAATCACTAGCTTAAGTCATAAGTGAATTGATTGCACAGGGTTTAGAAGGCTAACCATGAACAACGTGTCTGGCTCATTATAGTAATTAACTTAGAGACATTAATTACCTTTTCAATATACATAATTAGACAATAATTACACATTATCAGTGTACAAATTCAAATTAGGAAGTGCGTCATGATATCTGAACAGGCGTTGTTATTAAACAATTCGCTTGTCCCAGCAGTTTATACATGTGGCAGGAAGCAGGCATCTGCACTGCCATTCAATTGATCGATTGGTCAGAACCTTCCTAAATCTGCATTTGATTGCAAGTGCCATTTTACTTAAGAAACCTAGATGATGAACAATAAAGAAACATACAGTGGGATACAGAATTATGAAACTGACCAGCACTCAGTTATCTTTTGTCAGATCATCCCCAAAATCTGATCAGCCCACCTTTATATTTGAAATGAATCCTGGCATGGAAAAAAAACCTTCTAGACGCTCTCCAGACAGCCATATTGGATACAGAGGTCATAGTCAGGGTCACTCAAATTCCCCATTTGTGGTTGTTTTTTGGAGCCAAGTTTCAATTCCATGCAGTAGATATAGTCCCCAATATAAAGCAACAAACAATACTGTACATTAATCATAAATCAAAAACAGTTTGACTGCTCCCCTGGAAGCCTCTCTCCTCTTTCTTCATGTATTGGTTTTTGTTTTCCTATTTTTGCCTCTTGAGTATATATATATATATATATATATATATATATATATATATATATATATATATATATATATATATATATATATAGCTGGGCCTGTCTATTTACAGCTCTTTCAATGGACTAATCTAAAACCTGTGGTTATTCTAGGACCACTCCACCAAAACAAAACCACGACAACAACAAAACACTTACAGTATCCTGGTTTGAGAAGTCAAAATGTTGCCTTCCTACTGGGATGAACAGAATTAAAAACAGAAACAAGCTTTTTTGCAAAGTTCCAAAAGTCGTGCACAATAGGTTCTTCCATTTGTCAGGGCTTTGTTTAGTTAAGAGAGCGTTTATTTTAGGTGGAAAAAATATAAATGTACAGTTCCCATTGTGAGCAATACACAAAATGTCAAGCCTTTTATTAAGAGAGGATCAAACAGCAAACTCATTTACATTCAGATTCAGATTCAAGGGTACTCTGTCTTGTTTTGTATTAAAAGCCCAGACAACATTGTACATTATGTACTTGTGCACTTTCACACCTTCTAAAGTCAAGAGATAAGTGATTGGCTACACCAGTACATAAGTAGGTCATTTCAGTGAGGTACCAGGGAGTAATATTCATCATGACACAGGCACGTTATCCGAGTACAAATTTCCAACAAGCCACCACAAAGCAGTGTCACCCAGCTGTTGAACTTGAGCTGACTTGCTTGAAACAGGAATTTTCTGTGCAACACAAGTACCAGCCTTCAGCCAAGACCAGATTTAGAAAACCAGCCCACAATGTAGCGACTATATGTCATTGAGACGCGTCATATCCATCAAGGCATTCGGTGAGGTTTCATCCCAACGGGTAGAACGAGTCCAAATGAAATGAAAGAGATAGGGAGGGTATTAAGAAACTATTAAGAAAGATCTTGGAATCTAACATTTCCTCAGCTAATGGCTTATTTCAGTGTAGCTGCAGATATGTAATAATTTGCCGCTGTCCAGTTATTAACTTAAGTGTCCTTTGGTCCGTGGACTTGTCCTGAAAGGTTTAGTCCCTAGGGTTACAACCGTTGCTTCACAGGTGTTGCATTCATAGCAGTATTGACACTGTTAACACTCGTCATGACTTGTGATATGGGCTTCAACAGCGCCTCTTCTGGATACTGTTTTTATTGTTTCATTGTGTTGCCCATACACTCGCTTGTCCTGTGTCAGTATCAACAGTATCAGCAACAGCATTATTTTAGTTCCCAGTATACATGAATAATGGTAATAAACCAGTATTCGCTAAAAAGCAATGCATACGCAATACATTCTGAATGACAGATGGAGAGTCAAGTTTTACACAAACTAATCATTCATGTTACTACTGTATAATATCGTTCTTAGCGGTTTTATACTAAATATGTTCACTGCAGCTCTTGTAAACTGAAAGCCCCAGTATATGTCCTCCCAATCACAAACATGCTTTTTCTATGTTAATGCCTGGCAAAGCCTACAAGCCAATTTGTTTTTGGCTGGGAGGTAATTGGGTGCAAATACAGACCCTGCCCATGTCTTTGAAATGGGCATGACCAGTTATATAATGCACCATTCATTGTGTACATTACATACCTTAATATTTTACATGTAGTTAAGTTTCTGTGGAAGCCTTGGAAAAGACTCTTGCTGAAGCAATATCATGCATAATAAAATCTGGAATTATTATTGGTTTATTTAGCAGATGCCTTTATGAATAACATGCCTTTTTAGATTTTCACAATGAAAAGTTTCTTAGTTTGAATTTTTCAGACTTTATTTTCACGTCAAAGTTTTCCCACTTTCATGGGAGACAGAATTTTTTTTTTATGTGCATCTCAGGCTCAGATGGGACTCTATTACCTGTAACACATGAAATACAATTGTATTGTTGTGGCAGGAATGTGAGTCAAAGTGAAAATAAAATGTGGAAAATAAAACAATAAGGAAAGTGAGAAAGGTGCTATCTTAAGAAGAGATAAGACATAGTTCTTTTTAACCCTCTTTGTTTAAAGAGTAAGTAGTTTAAAATGTAGTTGTATTGCTTTTTAGAATTCTTTTTTTTATTTTGAGTGGTTCTAGGTTCAGTTACTTCAATAATGGGTTATTTTAATGTCACCTGTATTTGAGCAAGAATCCTAAGTGCCTACATTAAACACCCCTCCTATTTCCATTCAAATCATGTGATCATTCAACTCCGCATCTTCTCTCTCTCTCTCTCTCTCTCTCTATCTCTCTCTATATATATATAGAGTAGGTAGGACTGGCAACGCTGAAAAGTCATGTGGTAACATGATTTGAATGGAAAATGGAGGGCTGTTTTTTGTCAATGTCAATTCTTCATCTCAAAACAGGATCAGAGACAAATGGTAATATTGGAGTAACCCAAAAAAAACCCAATAGTAACAAAGAACAAAAAGTACATTTGTCTTATTTGCAGTATATTCTCTTTAACTTGAAAAAGCTTCTAAAACCAGATGGATCAATATATGTACTCATTTGTAACTGCAAATCTGGGATTGACAGACAACAAGGGAATCCTTTACACCGGGATATAATACATGCTGAAGCTTAAACTTCAATTATATCTCCAAAGGAGACGTATCTGATTCTTATATATATAATCTAGGAAACATTTCAGAGAAGAAAAATGTGCAATTATACGGGCTGTCTGAAAATGAAACAGCAACAAAATGTTTTTCACTGTGTGTGTAAATCATATCGTTCCTCCTTAAATATTGTGATTTTATTCCAAGCATGCATGTCGGTTTAAAGATGGTGGGTCAGCATATGTGAGGGTTGCGTTATAAACTGTGTGCATAGACCTACAGTTACATATATTAAAGTTGAATTTAATTTAATATGAATTTAATTTAATATTTTTGTCAGTTTTTCATTAAGTATATGGCAAACTACAAAAGCAGTATGCAATTCTATATGTTAATGTAACATTATTTCAGACAGTTTCATTCAACTTATATAGGAAAATGAGTTTATTCTATAGGATTGTAAGGTTCATTTTTTTTTTCTTAAAAATAATTTTAATCAAAAGAGTTGTATTCAGGAACAAAGCAAATCCAAAAGATAGTACAGGATACAATCGCAACAGCACTCCAAGCAAACTTACAGGTCTCTGCAGGTGGTACCCTAGCCACAGAACACCTGTTACAAGCATTAATATACTTAGCAAATGCTTGCCCACTAGGAGTGAAACTCCACCTAGAAGGTGTGGAAATTCTCTACCTCCACCAATGAAGAGAGCTGGACCCATCATAGGAGTTGTGTTAGCAGGCCTTCCGTGACACAGGACCAAAAGTATAGTGAGTCACTTTTAGCAGAGGTTTGTAGTTTGGAACCAGTTTTAATTGGTTTGATTGTGGTTGTACATATGCTCAAAACCACTTTTTAAGCAAACACAACTTATGCAAAACTGAGGGTTTTATCATCGGTCCGAGGTCACACTCTGTTATGAAAAACCAGTTATACCCTTCCCCATTTACAAGAATACAGAAGATAGTCAAATGCACAGAAACAGAAAAGCTTGCAGAAATGTAGAGGCAGAGGTTACCAGATTGCATTCTTGCAGGGTGATGCAAACCTTTTGGCCATAGCTGGATATCCAACACAAGGGAAAGTTATTCTAATTCCTCTGTGTCCTGAAGATGGCAGCGTTGGGCTGCAGCATGTGAGTTGAAGTTGGAATTCATGTTTTTGGAGGACGTGAATTTGAATGCTCCATATCACCTCTACTTCAGATTTCTTTTCTTTATTGAAAGTTTACATAAAAGCACTGGGGGAAATCTGTTATACCTCGATCACCTGCAATGAGATTTGAAACTTGCTGAAGCACATCAATAATCACTTTTATGATCCATGAACCCACAAGCGCACACTCTTTAAACACTGTCATTTGTACTTGATAAATAGACAGTTTGTTTCACTTCTTTCAGAAAGACAAAAACGAGTTTAATCATGTCATGATTTTGTTTTTAAGATGTAGATTTTTCACTGATTTTCTTTGTAAAGTATATACTGTATGATTACATATGAATGAATAGGTTGCATTCACACTCTAGACTTGAACTAGTGTTGCCTGGGGAATGTGAACTAGGATTGCTTTTTTCTTAGACTGCTGTGAATATATGGGGATTTGCTCCTCAAGGATGTCAATGAGTATAAGTTCGACTTGGCAATGCCAGGTGTGTTTTTCAGTCTTCTGGTCTTTAAATATTTTAACTGATTAAGGTGCCATGTACTGTATTGCTGAGCTGCATTATCTTAAGTCGGACGGATATGTGAACAAGGATTTATTTGGTGATATTATTTTGATAGGATCAACTGAGATATTTGTACAAATATATACACTAGCTTTCAAGACCAAATGAGACTAGATGTGCAAAGTGAGAATAATGGTCACAGGTTTATTGGTTGCCAGTTCTTTCTGAATCAGGGAAAATGTAGGATGTGGAGGAATTTGGGGCAAATGTTTGCATTGCAGGATGTTTGGTTGAACTAGATAATGTCATAGTAACTGTAAATTAGTCTCACCAAACCTATTAAGTGGTGATGCAATATACAATACATTTCAGAGCTCTGCTCTATAGCTTTGCCAACTGGTATTGGTGCCTTCGTTTGATTTTATGGAAACACAGTCGCATAGGTACTGATAAGGGATACAGCTACAACTAGGCTTTCTTATCTTCTCTTAACAGTCCTTTGCAGATAGATGTCTCGTGCTTTCTTGTAACACAGTTGAAAAATTGATATCAGCTATTTAATTAATGTAATCTTATAGACAAAATATAGTTTTTAAGTATTTTTGTTTTTGTTTGGAAGCACTGCAATTTGCGTCAGATGTCGCATTTAAAAGAATAATATTATTCACAATTAAAACCTCAGATCTAAGACTTAATTGTAACTGGCATTAATTGGCATCTCAGATTTCTTTTTTTTTAATTGTTTTTGATAAGATGCAAATTAATACATAGCCTTCCACAACAGAAAAATAGTCCCTATAATTTTTTTTTAAATAAAGACTTTAAATAACAAAAAAAGCATAGATGTGTTTTAGTTCATTTTTCTGACTTTAAATAACTATCAAAAAACCTTGCTTAGTTGTATATCTGTGAGGTGCCTGCCTTCCTGCATAGTCTAGGTAAAATTGTTGCTAGGTAATTTTCTCCCATTGACTCTGGTTTCCTGCAGTCATAGCTGTTTCTCTTGGTGACAACTTTACCTTTGTTTTGCCATTGTTGGTGCACTCTGGTGATCAATATCTTGGAGCAATCTGCCAACATGACTGACCTTGCTACTGTGGCACCTGCTTGACATGCATCCGTTATCATGCCTCTTTTGAATGCTGTTTGCATTTCCCCATTTGTGGTAGACTGTTTGCAATGGTGCTGCTCCCACAGCTTTATAGTGTTGCAGGGATCACATGTCCCATCACATGATCAAACCAATTTGGATCTCTAATTCAGAGCAATACCAAATCCAATCAGGTAGACAAGTCCTAATAAAACAGTCAGGCGGTGTATGTTGGTCTAATAAAAGGTCTCAACTTCAGCTTTGTTTATTCTTTAAGGGCAAGCCAACAAATCATATTTTCTTAGCACTACATTTTTTAAATTCTAGAGTTAGATGTTTTTTTTAGCTAATGATTAAAATGTGCTATTTTACAGGCTTTAAGGCTGGGTCGTTAAGTTTACAAATAACAGTGCTCAATATGACAAGGGGCAGCTGTTTGGAAGACACTGATTGAATGACATGAATTACAGGAAATTCAGTTAGGACATTTTCATTCTTTATTCTGAGTATAAATAATATAAAACCTTCATCCCAAGAGCAACAGAATATTTACACTAGGAATGTATTATTTGGGCTTATATATCTTGACTGTGTGAAGTAGGCCGGTCTTTGCTGTAGACTCTGAAGGGAGCGTTGCAATGGCTTTGGCGCTACCGTGGATTAGGGAGACAAAACTGGCAGGGACTTTCTCATCATCATGCTACAGCGAGCCCTGCTGTCCAGGTGCCCCTTGAGCTCAAAGGCAGACCCCTGCAGGGCTGGCCTTTGTCCCCTAGAGGTTGGTAGCTCACTGACATCTACTCTCGAGTTCTTGGGTGAGAAAGAAAGCTGGCTTGGTCGTGGGTTCAGAGGACGCCCACTTAACCTTTGGGTCTTCTGAGTTGTGTGGGAAATTGCTGCGGTGAAGGGAAAAGTGATTGGGCATTCCAAATTGGGAGAAAATCAGAGGGATAAAATAATAATTGGACACACAAAAAATAGATTCCCAGGTCACCATACAAACCGGTTTTACTAATAAATGCGATCTTTTTTTACTATACAGAATATACAATATACAATATAAATGTCATAATATTCCAATACTCACTGCCCAATGGCATAAATATTTATTTACAACCAGCATCAATAGCTAAGACTAATGCCAGTGATAAAATAAACTAACAAACAAAAGCAAAAAAAAAAAAAAAAAATACTCTGCATGCTCCGATGATGGCAGATAGATTGTGGTAAATGAAAAATACTAATATTCAATATTGGAGCAACAGGACTCTGGACTGTCGAGTGCATCATTTAAAGGGTACTAAAAAGCTTTTGGAACATAATTTGAAGCTACTTACCATTAAAACAAACTGTGCTTGCCTCCTCATTCCACATCCCTAGCTTTATCACCAACATAATGCAAACATCTTGTTTTACACAAGGGGTTTTGACAGTGGGAATAATTTGCATGCTACACAAAGAGCTCCATGTAAATTCAATTATTACCCTTCGCTGAAACATCCAGTCACAGTTTTATATGGCCCTGGCATGTAAGGCCTTAACCTTTGCTAGCAGTAATTGAGAAGGACTTACTGTCAGGGCTAATTAAAACAGGGCTTGTGTGAGGAGTCTTGCTTGGAATAGGAGAAAGGAATAAGGAATAATTTATATTTATATGTGGGTTCACTGAGCCGTGATTCTCTCATTTCTAGGGCTTTGGAGTCTGGGATTAGAACATTAGAAATTTTAGGGATAAAACAGACTATGCTTTTAAGTTGAGTTTTCATGAATGTATCAATACTTTAAATGCAACTACTGTAACTTACTGTAGATAACATTGGTAAATCCCACCAATGTGCTCTCGCAAAGGATAATGCTCACTAACAGACACTGGGAGGATGTTCTGGGGAAGCAGTTTGCTATAATGATCTGCAATTGCATGTGTACTGTATCTATGGGGTTGCTCACCTTCCTGTAAAGTGTGTTGAGAGGATTACTATAGATTTCAGCCTACAGCAAATACATCACTTCAAAAGCAGTTTGAAATGAAGAAAAGAGCAGTTGTGATCAAATCTGTGATGCGAACACCAAAATACAAAACGTGTCTTCAGCTGATCTTATCTGGAATAAAGTGGACATGCCTGTGAAGCTAAGGCTTCCTCCAGTACGGACAAGCACTGACAGCTATTTTCCGTTTGTTTCACTTCAAGCTATATACAGTGTTTGGTTTTCTTTTTTTTTCACTGTAACTACAAAATCCACAGTATAAAAGCGTTTTATCAATAAGCACCATTGTCTGTTTGCCAAGCATTATTAACTATTTGCAATAGACTTAACGTTCAAGATACTGAGTCAACATGAACGATCCTGTGGAAGGCCATTGAAAATTCTTCTACCTCAAATTATAAACCTTAGTGAGATGAAATTGTTTTTCTGTCAAGACCGTACAGCAAGGTTACAATGCTGAGTGTGTTCCATTCATTTTTAGTTCAGTCTGGCACATTATCGATTTCCCTCAAGCCTCATCAGTAGCCTTGTCACATTAAGACAAAGGAGCGTGAAGCAATTCCAAAATGAAAGTAATTTACCTCTGGGCCGGGCATATCACAGGGCAACGTTCTTGTGTTGTGGAGATGGATCAGTTTCTCTCCGACACACAGAACAAACAAATGAGCCTAATTTAAGTCTGCATTCTAATGCAGTGGGGAATGTCATTTAGGGGAAATTTATTTCATGATACACTTTTATTAAGTATTAATATTGTATTAATATTACAGGGTTATAGAGCAAAAAGTGTATGTTTATGAAGGATTATAGACACAAGTAGAAGTAAACAAGCTATGATTTAACCCTCATGCAGATGCTTCCTGTCCTATTACTCTATAGCATTAATATACAGGTTTGCATACAATAGCGCAATGGTATCTAATGGCCAAAAGCCAGGTCAAAAAAGTCTTGCTTTAAAAGCATTCACAGAGTCTGCATCTCTAATACTCCAAGCAAGGGGGCTTCTTTAATCGGACAGAAGATTACTTTGATCCCAAATCAATGTATGTTTATTTGTGTACTTTGTTCAATTCTTTTGTGTTCCAGTTTTCATTAAAATGCAATACATTCAAAACACAGAATGAAAACCCAAGACAGACGATGATAATAGTAATATTTATGTATCAGACCCCGGCGTGGTTTTAAAACATCAGACTATCAAAATTCCTATGTTGGTCTTTTATTAGTCAAGCCCTGAGAGCAGATTTAAATGTTGTGCTTTCCTCTTTAATAGATTCAGGCAGTCTGTTCTAATCTCTAGTTGCAGACCTACCAAAATCAGTATTCATCGCTGCCACTATAGAAGACTATGCAATTTGATTCTTAAATATATACTTAATACAGATTCAGTCCAGCGGTTTCAGCAGAGTCTTTTAACCTTATTTGTTCTGTTTTATGCTTAACTTTTCTTACCCCTTCCTCACAGAGCTTTGAGATGGTTTTGATTAAAGCCGCACAAACAACAGTGACCCAGACCGTTTATATATATTTACATATATATATTTATAGGAGGCTGTGTGGTCCAGTGGTTAAAGAAACGGGCTTGTAACCAGAAGGTCCCTGGTTCAAATACCACCTCAGCCACTGACTCATTGTGTGACCCTGAGCAAGTCACTTAACCTCCTTGTGCTCCGTCTTTCAGGTGAGACGTAATTGTAAGTCACTCTGCAACTGATGCATAGTTCACACACCCTAGTCTCTGTAAGTTGCCTTGGATAAAGGCGTCTGCTAAATAAACAAATAATAATAATAACATTTGTAAATAGTGGCCGCAAATTCACAATGAATTATGACTGAATACCACAATAACACCTGAATATCTTATGCACTTCCACTGAGTTCTGAAGTAATTCAGACTTGTTAATTTGTGTTAATTCATTAGGAGGGGAAAGGGGAACTTACATGCTTTTAAATCATGATGAATTAACAGGGCTGAATTCAAAATGAATTACTTCAGAACTAGAGTGTTACCAATAACTCAATATAATAGCAACATACCTTAGCACCGCTCAGAACGGTTGTACCATAACATAGTATTCATAGCTTTATGAATAAAGTCCTTGATATCTAAGCCAGTGATGATTAAAATGAATGGGTAACTGTAAATTATCATGGAAGTTTTTTTTTTGCTCGATAATCAGAGAACCATTATTCATTCTAACTAGGCAATCTTTCCTAATGTTATTCAATACAAAGAGTCCATAATCAAGTCAGTTAAAGTGCTTCACTCTATGTCTACGTTTTAAAGGTCAGTTTTGGGGTCTTGACCTTGTAAGAAATTGTTATACGTGATGACGATATATAATTCTGTCTTGTTAAAAGTGCCAGTGAAGTTACTGTTAAGACTTTAGGGTTATCAGCATGAAAATGGCTTTGAAGTTTTTTTTTGTTTTTTTTCTCACAGTAATTTCCAAGCTCATCTTTAATGATAATTGCAATGTGATGCTACATTTTTCTGAAGATTTCAATCACAAACAAAAGACAGATTCTATAAAAAAAAAAACCAAACTAAAGCTATAGAAATACAGAATCCATCATGCATGTTTAACCCTTAAAGAGTAAGGTCTGGTATCGAAAATGTTGTGTCTTAACCTTATACATAAAAAGGAGTATTGCACCATCTATTGGATATTTTACATATAGGAACGCAGGACTGCGTCAGAGATGGGTTCGATAAAATGACTGCCTTACAGTAAGCTTATACTACTTCGAGTTACTTGTTTTTCTTTTAACAACATGTGGTTCATTGAATTGCTTGCTGCTGTCTTTTATGGGACCACAGAATAGCACAGTGATCTTAATGGATTTCTTCTTCTTGTCTAGCTTCACTTTGTACAGTATATCATTTTCTGTATCAGTCTTCCCCTCCTGGAGACTTTTTGAAACTCAAGAGTATGAACCACCCCTCTGGCTTTAAAAAGGGTTTCAGGCAGGTCTTCTGCCTGTGCACTGTGCAGGTCTCCCTGCGCAGCTCACAAGTGATTCGAAGTGACCTGGTAGAAAAGCAACACACGCTCTTCCTGTTTAAGGTGGCAGTGGAGATTATCCTAACTTCTTTAATGCTTCACTTAATACATTATTTTATAATACACCTACCAAGGGTTACCTCATTCATAGAGTCCAAAGATCGAAGATCAGCATTGCAAATGTAAAGTGCAGTGTGGGATGATTGACTGTTTCATCCAGGATCTCGCCTTCTGGACTGACAGGAGCCGCCCTTGTTTGACGTGCAACATCCGAAGTCCGTCACAGCTCACCAAGGCTGGGTGATGGATGACCACCTACCCCCAGAAGGGAGATACTGGAACAAGACTTGCAGAACAATTATTGGAAGGTGAGCCTGGACTATATAGGTTAAGGAACCAAAAGGATTAGCGTGGCGAGCTGAGCCTCGCTCCTAGAACTACGGCAAGCCTCTATGCAAAAGTACTGTATGACTGATCCAAAATGTTTTAGCAAGAAATAAAGGTAACACTTTGCATTAAATGCCTCTCATTACTTACACATAATTACAATGTTAGTATACATATTTACAATGTACTTAACATATACATTTTTTTGCACGATATATGTCCGTGCACAATTGAATCAGAAAAGGGTTAGGGTTAATGTAAAGTGTTACTGAAATAAATACATGGCGGGTTTAACAGCCATCTGATTTGAATCACAAAGCAACTAATTGCAAAGGACTTGAAGTTGAGTCCTCCTAATAATCATTGTTGGACAATGGCATTTGAGAACAAAAGAAGCTAAATTCACCATTCCAGTGTGGAGAGTTCATTAAAATATCATTGCCTGCTTTTTATTGCAACCAGCGGGCAAAGGATAAGAGCAGCCTAAGTAAATGACTTGCAAGGTGAAGTGATGAAGACGTAGGGCCAGCAGTCTACTTATTGCCAATGAAAAATAAGAACCCTACCTGTTATAAAAGAGTAGCATTACCATTTAGATTGTATACTCTGCCTCCGGCTAGATATATGCACAAATAAATAATTGAATCTGTGCTCCCGCGGAAAGCGAAATCTCTGCCTGGCAATGTGTCTTCTCCCTTTTAATTTTCATATCGGCCCTGTCATTCTAACAGCTCTTCAATACGCTTCATGGCAGGTTAAATAATAATCAGCATTGGTGGTTAGTTTTGAAGACCCAGATTATTATTCCACAGCCTGTAAAAAAAAAAAAAAAACCCTGAAAATCAATTCATCACCCCAGCCTCCTGCTTTCACGTAACTAGGTGTCAGGTCAATGCTTTTTTTTATCAGTTATATTGTGACTAATTTGCTGCCACTGTACAATGACTTTTCCAGATGCACTTCTGCACTAACTGATGACAACAGTGTTAAGTGTCTTCCAGAGCGCAATGAATCAACATTATTACAGTATTACAGGATTAGTTGTGCACGTGAAACAGACTGGGAGCGAACTGTCATCCACACACTTCCCTGGTTTGTTAACCACTGTACAAATATAGTCGGAGAACCTAATGACTCACCTGCATGCTCTGTAATAGCAGTGTACCACACAAAGCACAGCCCCCAGAGACAGGTGTAACATATTTATTAGCTATTGAATCTACTGTACCTATATATTAAATGGGTGGCAGCCTTTCATAAGTACATTTTCATAAGCCCCTTGTTGTTTTTCTGAAGATGTTTTCCTTTTTTCAGACTTTATTTTTACTTTGCCTTAGATAAATCCCATTTATCCTGACACTATACAACTAAACATTTAAAGATAAACCCTCTGTTTCCTGTCCTGGTTCACTTCCTGTGCTGCAGTTATTAGGGTCCTCCTGAATGTAATTATTAAGTTCTGTGTGCAGCGCAAACAGCCAATAAGGTGGGGTCATATTGCCTGCAGTACAGGAAGTGAAATGGGCCAGAAAATAGGATTGGTTATCCTTAAACGTACATACTGTTGTGGCAGTATAAATGTGCTTCATACAAGAAAGGAGCTTGTGAGACCATTAAGCAAATAGGCTAAGCAAATCAAGGGGTTGTTCAAAGCTCTTAACTTAAAATGTAAGTTACCGTCCTGTAACAAAACTGGAAAAACACATCAGGTATTTAATGAAGGTATTTTTTAGTACAGTTAGGTTGTTTATTTTTCATTTTTGAAGGGTGTTTTTTTTTAAACATGGTAACACACACATTGTACCTGACTACACGGTAATTACATTGTAATAATACAGTACATTTAATTACATAATAATAATAATAATAATAATAATAATAATAATAATAATAATAATAATAATAAAAAGTATTTTATAACTACACTGTACTTATGCACAATATTGTGTATTTAAAATGTAATTACAGTGTGGTCAGTGACGTGAAGTGTTACGGAAATATAAAATATACATTTAGAAGTAAAAGACATTGAAAAGCATCTTCAGTGTTTTATGTGTTCTATCTGAAGGTTTCCATAGCAATAAAAAAGGCTATCAGTCTATATGCTTCTCATACAGGAACTGGGTCAACAAAACCAGCCTTGGGCAGAGCATAAGAGCAGTGAAAATATTTACTTGTGCAGTCTCCCGATTATGAACTTCTTATAATTACATGCTTTCTTTGTGTATATATATATATATATATATATATATATATATATATATATATATATATATATATTAGGGACTGCTTTCAAAACTGGCAGACATTAGTTCATATAGAATCATGTAACTTTCCATTTTCCACTTTTTAAGCAATGTTTAAATGAAGAAGAATACATATTATGGGTTTTAGTATCTATCATATATTACTTATACTTAAATTCTAGTCCTTCTTTCCCTAATTTAAATTAAATGAAGCCAAATGAAAATAGTGCAGTTTAGTTTTGTAATCTTGTGTAGCTAATTGTTCATTTTGCTTGTGGAAATACATTTCTTAAACACGATTCAACTTTCATAATGCTATATTTGCTATGAAAACATTTTACCAGAATAATCCACATATATTAGGCCCTATCATGATGAAATTGCAACCTTAGGCTGTATGTATTCAACTGTCTCCAGGTTAATCATTTCAGTTCTGCTTCTGCAGGTTTACCTAGCCTTTCACCTAGAGAGTGATATTTTCATGCTCTTTAACCCTTTTTCATTCTGTCACTGTGGTGAACACTCCCTGCTGCTGTGAGCATAGCCAGATCATCCTTATTCTCGATAGACAATATGTGGTCTGTGACTACGGTCCTCAATGGACTGAGCATGAATCTCAATTAAGACTGCTAAGCAAACACTGACGAAAAATCCAGTCCGTGAAATCCCTTTGTTGTTATTGCTGAATCATAAAAACGCAACACAAGCACTGTTCACTGAATAAAACCCTCAGAGGATATTCAAACAAATAGCATTGCTTATTCTTTTCCCATTCTGAATTCACAGAGAGGCATGGTATTTGATTTTCCTTTGCTCCAGAGACTCACTTGGAATTATTATGGTGAATGCATTCCAGTGAATAAATATCCTAAGGAAATCTTAAGGCAAGCACAATATACAAAATTGGCATGCTCCAAGAAAATAATGCCTATGCCACAACATTTTGCAAGCTGTCATTTCCTGTTCTTGCACTGTCACAATAATGGACATGACCCCTGTAAAATCTATTCTCCTTGATATTGTTTCACGAGAGAACATACGAGGAAGATGGTTTAGAAACAAGTCAGGTAAAAGCTTCAAGGTATGATAAAGCTTCAGGGTCATTTGGTCACATGCTTCCATGTACATATCTACATAATTTGAACTGACAGTGGAAAAAAATAGTAACAGAAGTTTCACTGGGCAACCCTTTCGAGACATGTGACACTGCCGTCTTGCCAAGTCAACTATGTACACAATACGTATTTAAAGCTCCAAGCTCAGGTGCATCCTGCTGTTTGCCTTTGTGCATAGCAGATATTTATCATAGGTTGCCTATTACAATATTATATGTTGCAGACATATAACACTAGGGACTGTTAACAACATGATGCACCTTGGGCTATCCAAACTGAAAGTTTGTGACTCCCAAAAGGACATATACAGAAAAAAGCCAGCACATTATTAGGCATAACTTGACTGGCAGCTTATAAAAGACTTAATATAACTGCCATAAATTACCCCCTGAATAAAACGAGCCAGGAAGTCACAAAAGAAATAGAAGATCTGTCAATCTGGGTTATTAAAAGCATGCATCTTATACTTCCACCAAGGCTATTTAGCAATAGAAAATTCAAACAGTGCACAGTGCTGCACGTTTTATTACAGCCTTCTCATTTTAGGGTCAGATTCATTTGCAATCCAATGAAAAACAACTGCATAGTCTTGCAGATTAATGTAATATTTTCAATTTCTTTTTATTACACCATAAACCACAAGAATAATAGGATTTCAGATCTCAGGTTAGTTTTTTATAATATTCTATTTCTCTTTCAACATGTGCAGACACTCCACCCACACACGCTGTCTCATTTTTCACAAATATAATGCACACTTTTGCACTCCTTATATTATTAAACCATACAAATGACATTATAAAATGGGTCTTTTAAATACTCTATCCTGATTTGTCAAAACAGGTCACATGGGGGTGTTGATATAACAGTATATCATCATGGGTCAGCACTTTTTTTAAAAAAGGGGCAAATCACTGGTAGATATCCGTACGCCAGTAGAATTAAAAAAAAAAAAAGGCTGCCATTTTATCGCAGAAAAATAAACAGATTATGTGTTGACCTTTTGGGAAACGTAGAAGTGTACAGGAGTCTGAATCACCATTGACTAATTCAAGTAGTGAAAAAAAAGCAAAAGTACATGTATTCAAATCAATTCAAAACTCGCCATTCTGATCGCTTTGCCCCTTCTCTTGTCACTTCCCGGATAACAAAGGACGATAAGAAAAAACAGCACTGTCATCTGATACTGTCACAAATCTTGTGAAGCGTCTATGTGATTAAGGGCAGACTAATGGGTGGTGTGTCATGATGAAAATGGACAGTAATATTTTACTTTAAAATGAGCATGAGCATTTTAGCAGGTGATGCCTAGCGCATTAGGACTACCAAGGTGGAATGGCAAGCCTTGCCAAACTTCAGAGAAAGACACCATTACAGAGATGGAGGATAGAAGCAGTCATTAAAATGGCAGTATTTAGACCCACTGAAGTTTAGATCTACCCTGTATGTATGTCCAGGTCAGGGAAAATGACCTTATTTCTTTATACAGTACTCATATGTCTTATGTTATGTTATGCTAAAAATGTCAATTAAGACAGGCTATTTTGTGTTCTGCTCTGGCAGGGGTCTTGCACGTATCTTTCTACAACATAGCAGTCCAATCTTACTGGCTAAAAAAGCGATACAGACTCACCTGACTCTCAAAGAGCTAGAAAAAATGAGCATTCAGCTACTTTAAAATTCAATACCATTTAAACATTTTTATAAAGAAAGAAAAACATGCCATAATATCTAGTCTAATTACTAAAACAAAAAACTGACTAAGCAGTAACAAATACATTAAAAAGAAAGATAAGATTTTACTAGACTTAAATCCACTCCTTCAGTAAATCTGTGCGTATCAAACATTTCATCACGTTTATACATACAAGAGCAGTGTTGATGAATTTTGACAATGGGTCAGACATAGGGTTTGCAAGTCCCATTGGTTCATCCATAACAACAAAAAAAACTTTAAAAGCCCTACAGAGCTGCTTTCAAATGGTGGTTAAAAGGTTAGCAAATGAAACTAGTCACGTAGAATTATTAGACCAAGAGAAATTATATTTTAGGCTACACATGAAGCTGGCCCCCTTAGCAAATAAGATTGGCTAATAATACAATTAGGAAAACTGTGTTACGCAGGAACAAGTTCAATTACAATTTGTTGTTACAGTCAGGGCGCTTAATCACACAGCACTCAGGTATGTTATTTAACCCTAATGGCAGTGCCTACAATCTAGTGCAGCCACGTGCCATCTTGAATTGTGATCTGATCAGAAGCTGAAGGACAAATGGAACGGGTGAGTGGTCGGATGGAAGTCCTCCAAAGACCATCCTGGGCCAGAACTGTCCCTGCAGGGTAATGAGATCATTATCTCAGCCTTACTTCTGGTCTTCCTTAAGAAGAATATACAGCTAAAACAGCTGGACAACCTATTTTTTTCTGTGCACATTTGTAGCTTGGAATAAATCCAGCAATATTTATTTTGATTCAATGAACCGTGTGATTAATATACCATTGAGAAAACTCTCCTCCTCAATGAACAAGGCTTTCCTGATTACAGGAAATAATCAATTTCCAAACTGCAATGTTAAAACATGTCATCATGAAAAAAAAAATCTTGAGTAGCACCCTTCATAGTTAGAAAAGTACCATGTGGATGGTACATTCCTGTCCAATGAGAATCATTTAAAGACAACATCATTGCCAGCAATGAAAAAAAAAAACAACATTTAGAAATACAGGGAGTGCCATAACTGGTAAAATTGGTTCTCTCTTTTTTGGCACTACAAGATCTATAACTGCTCAATTTAAACTAGCTTGGCTCTTTTTTTGCGCAGTGTGTCAAGTTTGAGATACATTATTTCACAAACAGACTCAATGATCATTTCTCAATATTGTTATTATTAAAAATGTACACATCAGCTGTTTTATTTTTTGCTAATAATAGATTATAACACTGTTTTGTATTTTCACTTTTTTAAACTTTTTTAAACAAATACAAATTCACATTAATATTTAAGCACAAAGCAACGACAAAACAAATGGATGTACTGTTTCCCTAAGGGAAAGGAAAACCCATTAAAAAACTTATCCAGCAATGAGTCAACATTTGTTTACCTTCACTTCTGTATAATTATTAAACATATTAAATTGAATAAACATTTTAACTATATATTGAATTATTTATTTAAGAAGAGGGCAGATATGCCACATAATCAATTCAAATACTGTTTTAATGGAAGTTGGAAATACTGTTTGAGTTGGAATTTAGCCTTCATTGCATAATACAAGGGTTGTATGAGGCATATTTAAAAAAACATATAGTTAAAAGCATATTTAATAGACACATTTCAATAAGCTAAACTAAAAATTATTATTATTATTATTATTATTATTATTATTATTATTATTATTATTATTATTATAGTCCATAAATCCTCTGAAGAATTTCCATTTATATGATAATTTCCAATAAATATATATGATGACATACATGGAAAGATCGACTTTAACACTTAATAAATGTAAATAAATGTAAATGGATAAATATATTAAGCTAAAGTGGTTTTGGATTTTATTGATCTATGGTTAACTGAATATGGTACTTATTCAGGTAAGGCTAAATATTTTGTACGCCCACTTTATTGTTTAATAAACTAAATACCAGTTTGAAATAGTTAGATACAAGCCAGGCTGGCTGGAGTAAGGCTCTAGGTTATAGACAGAAGCAGAGGGTTTGATCAGTAGAAACTGAGCATTGGGGTGTCATTATGGTTAGGTAGCAAACTGGGTTATGTCAATAAGATATCATCTAAGGCACCTTTGAGTTCACTATTGAGTCATTTAATGAAATCCTAAGAACATATTGGAAACGCCAAAAGCCTCAGGCTTATACTATACTATTTATTTTTCTCATTGCAAAGTTACTGATAGTATTCAGTGCTGTGCACCACTGCCAAACTTCATTAAAAGCATGGCAAAGTATAAGCACTAGGGGTCAAGACTGAACTTTGTACCATCACTATTTTTAGAACTGAAACTAAAGGTTTGATTCTTTTGACTTGCTAGATATTTGGTAAATCTGATTTGCCCAAGAGGCATTTTAAGGCTCAGCATACAAACGTTTGTTGTAGTTGTTGATAGCTGAGTTTTCTTTTTTGATTAAGGTAAGCTCTATTACAATATAAGCTATCATCTGAGCTCCTTTTCAAAAAAGATACAACTTAAAGAGGCAGTGCCCCAGAATCATGTTCGAATCTACACCACACAGTATAATTCCATGGTGTCTTTTATTACATGATTATTTTATTACATGATTCCAAAATGTAGCCGTTTTGTTTTATCTGAAAGCAGCCCACACATCATTTTGATTACATTCTGCGAAAGGTTTAGTTTTATCTGCAGGGACAAACATTCCTCTAATCCTGACACTTGCCACAGTTTGAACAGAATAGATGTGGCTGCTACTACTTGCAGCAGTGGGGGGTTACAAATGACATCTTTAATATATATATATATATATATATATATATATATATATATATATATATATATATATATATTGTGATAGAATGAGGGGATTGGTGCGAAATGGGAGATACATTAGGGCAGTCTTGATGGCAAATTCTTGCTTCAGTCATACCGGAAGCAAGATGGCTGCCAAACAGGAAGTGACTAGTTTTAATGCCACATCATCAAAAAGGGCGTTCCCAGGGGGATAAAAAGGGAGGTCCAGGCAAGTACCAGTGGAAAAAGAGTGGGGAGAGTGGTATGCTACAGGAAGTGAGTACTGAGATTGTTGGATTACTTGTTATTGACCTTGAATTGTTTGACTGCCTTCTGTGTGCTTGATACCTGGACTGTTTTGAAAACCCTGGATTGTGTATGAACCTTTGCCTGTTTCACCGACTATTCTGTGCTGGATGGACATCTAAATAAAGCACAAATAGATACCGCCCTGTTTGGAATTAACTTCACAGTATTTTGTCTCTGTTTAAATACTGTCCCGCTACAAAGTACTGTATGCATATTCTACACAGCCTATGAAGTTGCTACAATATATATATATATATATATATATATATATATATATATATATATATATATATATATATATATATATATATATATTATTTTGGTTCAGGATCTATATAATCCAGCAAAAGAAGGCGATTATAGAATATTATAGTAGAATGTATAGAGCTTAACAGCCTCTTAATTCTGATTAATACATGTAATATTGTATCGATATACTAATATGTCATGATCTTCGCTCTGTCTTCATTGAGTAAAACAACTTGGCTATCAGCATTAAAATCATTCCAGAATTACCAGATGTAATCACATCCAACATTTGGAAACTAAGACATTTGTTTTTAGAAATAACAGTAAAATTGATAATGAACGAACATGATTTCATCAAAGCAAAACGTATTCCACTGTGAAACTATTTGACATTTCAAGTCATTTGGTTTGATAATGTAGACCTGGAGAATGATTTCACTTCAATGAATTTTCCAATTTAAGACCAATTTTGGCCTAATTTGTGAATGCCACTTTAGTAAAAGTGACAACCACAATATTATTAGAAAAATGCCCCAAAGGACTTTAACAGCTTGTAGCATTGTCTACAGGTATATGTGCTTCACATTGTCAATTCCTCAAAAAATAATTGAACTTTGATGCTGTTGTTGCTTGACAATAGAATATACCCATGGGAAATTCAAGCATATGGAATACAAAACAAAACGTCTGCATTTAGATGTTATTGCATGTTTGGTTATCCAGTGTAAGACAGAAGTATAACTCTTAGCCTGAACCAGACAAATGCTGTTTATTTAACACCTTCCAACTCTGCAAATGGAATCTGGATGTCCTCAGAGTATTCAATATGCAAGTGTGCAAGTTTCCAAAACAATCGTAGTTTTCTTTTTGTCTCCCATCGAGACTATTGCGTAATTCAACAAAGAATAGGCTGTTGTGGTCGTTAGAGTAAAATGCAATGTTATAACAGGGAGTCAATGCATGATTAAGTGTAACGGAGGAATCTATGTCACAAGGAACTCTGAATAACAATTAGAAATCACTAGAGTTATATAAAAAAAGAATAGCTTTTCATGATCAGTGAAGTGTCAATCCATGGTTTAAGTATACACATATGCACAGCATGCATTTTCCCTGCAATCACTGTACATTATGAGTGTTAGATCCCAGAAGCTATGAACATCTCAGACTACTTATCTATGGGACGAAGACAGAATCTGTGCACATGTATTTAATGTTTGTACCAGTTGTGTTTGTTCCACAATAATTGATGTTTGAGGCCTGATACTTGCAGACCATTAAAATGAAGAATACGCCTTTGCAGAAGGTATCCTTACTAGTGTTCTTTGTATCGGCATTGTTTGTTGCATAAGATTGTATGTATGATTAGTATATGCCTGCTACAACAGATCTAATGATATTGAGGTACATGATATGAAACTACAGAAGTATTTTCCACCATAGAGCGTGTGTACAGTGCATACAAGAAAGGCCAAACAACACATCCACTCACCAAATCAGATGGAACACTGCAGTGATCCAAAAGGGAGACGGTGAGGTTATACAACACTAATAACCAAATGAAGAGGAACTGATCATCATCTCACCAGCAGCTAAATCCCCCAAATTCAGACATGAACCTCAAGGCACTGTTGCAAACCTCGCATATTCAATCAAAAGCCTCTCTGCTTTAGTGAGATTGATAGCAAGATTTGCTTGGCCTTTGTAGGCATTAACAGGGCTTAAATAACATGAGCATAATATCCCATAGAACAATGCTAAAATCCTGCGTGCTAAAAGTATTTGCTACAAAGCCTTATTTCCTCAGTTTAACAAATTAGACTTACATGCTTATTTAAGCTTCAAGTCCAAGTGGATGCTTAATTACTCTATTCAATTAATTGTACAGGACTGGGTTTTTTGTTGTTGTTTTGTTTCATTCTTGCAAGTGTTGTAACAACCGCAATACTGGTAATCATCATTTTAGCCAATAGCAGGCACCACACAAGTTAATGGCTATGGTCAATGACAATAGCAGATCAGTGGTGAATTTCAAATTGAGTTTAATATTCCCCTAATACTTGAGATTGTCTATCGCATTATATACACCGTTGCCATCTGCTGGCCATTTATTATATACAAAAATAAGCGAAATTAAAGAAATAAAGACAAAAGACAGGAGAGCTACATTTAGGTACTGCTGTGATTTTAACTACTTAAATACATCTGAGTTTTTTTAAAAACATTAACAGCACACAAGCAAAGATGCCTGTCTGTGATCCAATAGAACAAGGCATGCTTTGACACTGGGTACCGATACCGTAATGATTGTATTGTATTGTAATTGATGTCTGTACCCAAGTTCGGCTTAGTGTTTAATTTTTGAACAGTACTTGTTCTTTTAAAACTGCCTAATAGCCCTACACTTGACTTGTAAAAGTGATGTGCAGTGTAAGCCATGCTTTTAAAAATAAAAATATGGCATTATTAATCATTGTTAAAAATACTACTGCTCATGTTTTTCAGAATAAAGCCATTTAAATGTAATAACTACAGTAGCATGAGCAACTTCAAACACTAACCAATACCACCTACATGTTAATTGTGTGTAGATTGCATATTATTATTATTATTATTATTATTATTATTAATCTGCTTGCCTCTTCATTTGTCATATTTTATTAACTTCTTAAGTTCTAACATGTAGAAATAAGACGTACAACTAAACATAAGAATTATTTTGTCATCAGCAAATTTGCTCTGGATGACAAATACTGATCCATAGCAACATTTTGATACAGACACTTATAATACAAATGGTAATACTTATTGGCACATTTCGAGTCCATTTGTTAAAGCTTGGATGTCTAAATGTTGGTGACTGAAAATGCTGTGTGACAGATTCTCAATCTGTTTGATAAAGACATCAGAATACAATATATTTTATTATTACAACTTGTAGATATTATAGATGGCTTCAGTATAATAGCAAGTAGCTGTTGTAGCTTTTCTTTACTTTGACTGATTTAAAGCAAACTTAATTTTAAGCATGCGTTGCTGTGCACTAAACACAACTCAAAACTTGTATTTCGTAAATGTATTTATTTTTGCAGCAGCAACGTTTTTTTGTGCTACCATCTTCTGATTATTGAGCAGAAATTGAAACTCCTACTCACCAAATGATGCAGAGACTCTACAAGGTGTTGGAATGTCTCTCGAGGATGTTCATTCCAAACATGCTCAGCTGGATTGAGATACAGAGATTGTGGTGGCCTGAAATCTCTGTCATTGTTGTCAAAACCATTCATGCACAATTCTGGCAGGGTGGATGGGTGCATTTACAGGAGATGTTGCCACCAGGTTACAAAATGCAGCATCATTGGGTGGAAATGATCTGCAATTGTGCTTAAGTAAATATTTTCCGTTAAGTTCTGCCTATGATTTTAATTAGACTA
This sequence comes from Acipenser ruthenus, assembly GCF_902713425.1. Classification (NCBI taxonomy): domain Eukaryota; kingdom Metazoa; phylum Chordata; class Actinopteri; order Acipenseriformes; family Acipenseridae; genus Acipenser; species Acipenser ruthenus. The sequence continues at coordinate 3,554,710 of NC_081213.1, forward strand.
CTTGAGCTTGCACAGATGCTTAATATGCTGTGAAACAGCTCATTAATGCAGAAGTACACTAGCCGGGCATCCATAAACCTAAACTCCAGGGAGAAGAAAGACAACCAAAACAAGAACAATATGCGGTTTCCATCCAAACTATTAGCAACAGGGCTATCACAACAAAGCCCAGCAGTGATAATACTCACTGCTCTTCAGCTTTGCATCACCTAGAGTTTTAAGATTGAGACATAATTAAAAAACAACAACTATATGAACTCAATTTAGCTCTTTTATTTAACATTATGTAATCAAAGAAGCTACAAAATGATAATCACAAAAGTCTGTTGGAAGCCATAATAGTAGAACAGTATTTAATGTTGTCACATTTTTAATTAAGTTAATTCGTTTTTCCATTAAGTATAAGGAAAACTGCAACGCGGTGTGTAATTCAATATGTTAACATTATTCGGTATTCAGCAGGTTTCATTTGACTTTATGAAGCAAAATTAGTTCATTCTGTAGGGTGATGCACAACTTTGGGCCATAGCTGTAGGTTGGAATGAAATGGAGAGTGTGGAAACTCAATAATAAAGCTATTTGATTTAATTTGGTATGAAAGTGAGGATCAAAACCACTGGCTACAGACGAGTACGAAGCAGGAGGGCACCGTGAGAGCTTCCTCTCACAGCTTTGTAAGAGCACCTGAATCCTGACTTGAACACCTTGCATGCCATTGAGTTCAAGGTCTCTCTCCAGAAGAGACTGCCGACCTTGGATGGAGAAAGCAAAACAGATTTGTGAGTTAGCATTCACACTTCCAGGAGCGTCAACATGTAAACCAAACATTGCAACCTGAAATCACAGTCTTACCACAAACCTATGACTTAATCCTAATGTCACTATCAGATTGCAAAATCGCTATGCAGCCCCCCAGCAGGGCAACTGAAATAACAGCACAACAGATTCTCTTCAAAGTGTGGATGCTCCCTGACAATTCAGTACTCGATGAATTGACACCCTGTGCGCCAGCCTGCTTTACATTTTTAGATATTTTCCTTGTAAACAAAAATAGAAAAAGCGTGCATGTGGTTGGATCAAAGGGCTTGACCAGCAGGACCTGGTCACTGAAGTATTAGATTAAATCAGGGCTTTTCTTATCCAACGGACATGACTTTCATCAGTGTTTGATTGTAACATCGTATTCTACCTGACCCTGAAGATAATGGTATTCAGTCTCTGATTCACCACAGTGTGTTCAGCTGTAGTTTCCAGATCAGCTTCGGATTTCTGAGAAGAGAATTGATATTGGCATTTACAGTGTATTATAGCATTAATGAATTGGTTTGAAAGGTTATGAGGGAAAAGAGGAAAGGACAGGTGATATGACATGGAGGGGATATGGAAAGGGTATGGAGAATATTTTCATGCTTGAGGGATCTTATTTAAAAAAATCTCTCTCTCTCTCTCTCTCTCTCTCGCTGTATATATATATATATATATATATATATATATATATATATATATATATATATATATATATATATATATTATTTTTTATGGAGTGTCAGTTTCCTTACATAATTATTTATTTTGTACCTGTTTAATATCCTACTAAGTGGCTATTAATCTTTGCTGTTGTTCCAGCCTATTTACTTTTCAGTAAAAGTATTCCAGCAAAAATGTTGTCTGCTTCTGAAAAGACTCCTACTATCTAAATATCTAAACCGAGGTTGTTTTGCAAGAGTGTTTCTGCCCTGTCTGCATTAAAGCAACTCCAGTGAGGAAAAAGAAAAATCTCAAAAGGGTCAAACACTTATTTCTCAGTGGTTGAAAAGGGGCATTTGTTATCAAGCCAGGTAAATAACGATTCAAGCAGAAACAACAATAGATAGGCCTACCGCATTCCTTTGAATTTAAGACGCTCTCAAATTTAAGATGCAGCCCAAATTTCTCACCCTCAATTTGAGGACAAAATAAAAAGGCAAATAAACATGCATTTACAAATATACAACCTCTATCACGCTGTTGTATCGTACAAAACTGTCATGAAACAGTGTTGTTGTAGATTAACCACGGTGCTCGTTTACATCACAATCTGAACAAATTAATCTATAGAAACAAATACCTCACCTTAAAACATAAATCAAACACAAAAGGAATCCATGGTGTTAAGTAAGATACTTCAGGTAACAGTATTACTTTTATTACAACGCAGGATTAAGTTCTGCAAAGAAATATAGCTGTTGAAAGAAAGAAAAACATAAGTAATGTTTCAAATCTAGTAAGAAACATCACAGGTACACTCCAGTGAATTTTCTGTACCTATCTGTTCACAACTGACATTGCTTTGTCCCTTTCAAAAGCATGGTACACATTTTGAAATCAGTTCTCTTGAAATTATGGTAAGTGCCAAGGGTTCTTGACTTTAATAAAACGAAATAAAAAGGCTGTAAAATTATTTAAAAAAAAACAAAAACAAACAAACATCCAGATTGTATAATGTACATCTAGTAAAGATATAGTTTGTGTCTTATCCTTGCCACAATAATGTGGATTATCCCGTTAATCTTGGTTTTGTCTGTTATTCTCCCTATCCTTTTAGTTTAAAGGGACATCAAACGCAGCTTTTATTTTAAGTGAATAATAATAACATCTTAGATTTTATGGCCCACCAGCATTTCTCAACTTAAATGAAAGACAGAGCGATTTACAGCATTGGAAATACAACACAAATGAATTTGGTGTAATGGAGAAAGGTAAGCGACCTTGCTTACAGCAAGGTTTCAATCACTCAATATGACTATGCGACGTGCAGCAACCAAGAGAGTTTCTAATTCACAGCTTTAAATAATGAAACTCACCAACCTCTAGCTGGGGAGGGCTTCAAAAAACACTCCGTTCAGGCCTATACCATGCAGTCAATAGAGTAACTACTCAAAACTATTTTCGTATTTATATTGACAGATTTATGTTTAAAGAACATAATGTACTGCCCTTGCCCTCCAGGGAACCACATTGTAATAAAGGACTTGCAACTACAGTAGACTGAAGAGCCTAAAGTAGAAAATACATTGTCAGCTGCTTGTAACAGGCCTGTGTACTCCGCTGTTGCCATGAAGTCCCTAGACCTCAGAAGGTACAGTAAACAAGCCCAGTACATGCCATTGTATTCTTGGTGGACTGCTTCTCTAATTAGCTTAATTTCTATTTATTGAACTTTTCTTCATCAAAGTACTCGCTACTATTTTTAGGAGTATTTCTTTGCCAGTTTAAAACCCTCTACTGGGAGACCACATATCGATACTATACTGTACTTTCATTTAGGGTGGTTATATACATTATATTATGTAATAACATATATTATAACATTCTTATAACACTTGCTATAGCAACACATGTTTCAAAGCAGTGCTATTATTTATAATCATCATCTATAATCTTAAATTGAATAATAAATTAATTATTGTGATGCATTTTCGTGACATCTGTTTGATGGTAATTTAAGGCCTTGTCAACTGTGTATCTCGATAAATACATTCTACAAAAATGTTAGAGGGAAGCATTTGACACAACAGCCTCTTTTTACTGGTAACATTTTTAAAAGCAGGAAATACTGCAACAGATCTCGTTGTTCTGTCCCTGTTTCCATGGCGATGTTTTGTGTGTTATACGGGGCCTCTTTTTGAAGTGTAAAGGAAATGAATAAATAAAATAAGCATCATTCTGGATTCAATTTCCTTTAGGTTTACAGGTCAGAGAACATGTAACAAAAAGTATAAAGGACCAAAATATTTTAGAAAACTGAAAGAAATTCTGAAATTGCACTCACGCACATTGAACTTAAGATGATCAAATGTTTGTTGACTGAAGCCCTCAGTCTCTTACCCATATATATTTGTAGTGATTTTGATAAAGTTAGAAATCTTTCATTAATAATTTCTAAACACTCCATTAAAATTCTCAGGGAATGTAGACAAATGTTTCAGCTAGTGCCTTCCTCAGTGTACAGAACCAACTATGTGGGGATAAGGGTTGCCAACTGTTCGTTTTTTGACCAGACACCGGTTTTAAGGGAATTTATACAGCGTCCAGTCAGAACCACTGACTGGACAGCAAAAGTACAGTTCTTGCGAATCTTTCTTACTCACTGTTCATTGCTGTTTGGGTATTTCCCTACTTACAGTGGTACTAGCCAATCAGAGCCCGCTATATCCTTGTTTCTCTGTTGACATTCCTCTCTCAGCACCCTCACTCCTTTGCAGGATGTTTTTGTTCCAGAGTACTTGTTGGCAACCCTAGTGAAGATATTATTATACCAGTAGGGGTGACTGCTCCCTCAGGTGAGCTATTTGTCAGCCTGCACTTATCATGATTAGTCTGCTAATGGTGGCTGGATAGGTGTAGGGTTGGGGAAGTGAAGAAGGGTGAAAATGGTGGAGGATTCTATAAAGTTCTACATAACAAATCTAAAACATCTGACGGCCAAGTTTTACCCTAAAGCTAGAAAATCGATAGTAAACTATAGTAAGATAACTCACAGGGTTCAATATAAAAGAGAATATTAAATGTTTCTTCTCCTTATTAAATTAACAGAAGAATAAAAAAAGAAATAATTTGCTTCACTTTGCTAGTTTCAGTTTAATTACTACAGCTGCCATGACAACTAGGCATCAAAATGCTATCTCTTGAAGTTTTGTCACTATTGTGTTTAAAAAAACAAATGCATAATGGATCACTTCCTACGTTCCATCTGTAAGTAGTTTTAATGTAAAGGAATTATACATTTGTTCCCCAGAACCCTAACAAAATACATTTAATAACAATAATAATAATAATAATAATAATAATAATAATAATAATAATAATTATTATTTATTTATTTATTTATTTATTTATTTATTTATTTATTTCTTAGCAGACGCCCTTATCCAGGGCGACTTACAGTCGTAAAAAAAAAATACATTTCAAGAATCACAGTACAAGTAATAATACTATTAAGAGCAAGATAAATGTAAATCTTTTTGTACAATATAACCCTAACCCTGTCCCTAACCCTAACCCTCTTAACCCTTTTCTGATACAATTGTGTACTTACATATATCATGCAAAAAGATTTACACGTGAAGTACATTGTAACTATGCATAATAACACTGCATTTATGTACACATGTATTTACCAGGTAACTTCTATGTAAATACACAGTAATTAGAGACAGACAATGTAACATGCTGCCCATTTTCACCTAATTGTTAAAAACTTAATTATAGAACATAAACACTAAGGGTCCTTGGCACTATGCATACGTTATAATGAGTGAGGTTCCTGTTTGATTGTTTACTGAGGTGGTAATAAAACACAGCGAGAGTGCTGGGCCAGATCCAGTGAAGCCAGGTCCTAGGGATTCATGATCAGGGTAAAGGGGATGCAACAGGATTGGTGGTAATGTTATAATACAGGAAACTTTTATGAAAATGTATAGGCAATGCTCAAATGCAAATGCAATCCATCCCTTCAGCTGAGCCATTTCATTGAGAGACAAACAATATACTAAAAAATATATAAATGCAACCTCTGTTTATATTAACTGGACCCAGACAGAAACCAAGAATATTCCGTTTTCAGATATTAACAAATATTGCAGCGCTCTGCTTTGAAATGGCTGCTGAGCCTTAAAATGCTATCAACATATGAGTTATATCAATAACATTCTCCTTAGGCACAAACATTTACACTCTCTTGTTGACCTAAAACAAATGTTCATTAAGTTAGCTCAGGAAAGCCCATCAATAATTTGTGTTACTAGCCCTGGCACCCCCAATAACTGATGTATGGGTTTATAGAAGGTGATGTATGGCTTTCTGCCAAGGTGTTTTTTAAGTCTCTCTATCTCTGTAACTTATAAGAATCCACATGCTTAGGTCTGAGACTTTCAATTGCACTTCAAAGAGACCAAATAAATGGAATCTGTCACTCAAGCTGAAATAGCTAGGCTTTGAGATTCAGCTTTGTTTCCTGCACTATTTTATGCAGAAGTGGTAGAAAGGGGAGTGTGGTTTCGCACCAGAATTTGTAGTCTATTGATATTTTAAAAGAATAGTAATCTGCATACGTCTTCTAAAAAGTAAGTAACCTTGCCATGCTTTGAAAATGAGTTTCTTTTTAGAACTGAGCGGCCTCATTTAGAGGTCATTGTCTGAAACATGCTTTGGTCACATGTTCAGTAAAGTCTCGATACTAACAAGTGGAAAGCTATCAAATAAAGGCATTAACGACACATACACACATTAAGCTACTTTACCAGGCACATATGGGTGGAGGTACTGCATTAGTGTCCTCAGAAAAAACCCTAGTCTGGAGACAGCTTCAATTCATATAGCAATCAAGTCATCAGCAGTCATGAGCTTTCACTTTGTATTAAACCTTAAACATACAGCCCTTAACCTCTGTAGATTGGTACGTTATTCGTGTATATCAAGTACCAGCTACTACAACTGCAACTACAAATGCAACTGCTTGTAGCTTTTGGCAAAAAATGCTATCTATAAAACATGCACCTAGCAATCACAAATGGTTCCTTCAATTTAAGTTTACACTAATATGTGTATATTGCTATTTTTGAACATTGACCTCTTTCAAAAAACAATCAACCAAACCTATTCAACGTATGCCTACTGTGAATAAATATTGTATTAAATGTGAAAGTTAACATACGAAAAATGCTGTGATGTTTTTCTTTCCTCGCCAGGATGGGTGTGCACTAGCCTGAAACATATACTGATAACCAATGAAGGGTATGATCAATATTCCATGCCATGCATCTGTAGTACACCATAACCACAGTGTCCCTTTCAAATGTTATTTTATTTTATTCATTTGGTCCTAAATGTTTTTGTTAAATATGCAGTACTTTTGAGCATGTATGCCTATTTGATTTCTTAACATATTGTAAAAATCACTGTGCTGTAGAACCTTCCAAATGCCTCTCGTTTTATCCATGTTTCAATCATTAACGATGAGTCAGTGATCAGAGCTGATGTCAACAGTCATTTTAATAGTGAGGCTAGACGATATAATTGAGGGATGATCGAGTCAGCTCTGATTTGAATGAGAAGGTCCAAGTCTTACTGCGTCCGATTAAAACAGGGTCAAACTCGATCAGACTGGTTCAACTAACTTCCATTTGTTGATTTTCATGACTATAATAATTTTGCGGCATTACTGTGGTGCACTGCTTACATCTGCTGGGTTTGCAATAAAGGATTTGCAAGGGGTTTGAATAAACAAGATATAACACTAACTTGTGGATTAAAAGTGACAGATGCAAATATATATTGCGGTTTATGAAATGGCTTCCAGCAATATGATTGGTGTGTAAATATTTCAGTACGAATTTACAGTATTATCTGATCACTGCAGTTTCTTGTAATTTTTTTTCTTCTATTTTTTATTTATTTTTTACATAAAGCCATTTTATAAGCCTAATAAAACACTCTACAGTCATTATTTAATATGATAGTTGAAGGCGCTTGGCTTTGCCATCACACACCCTACGAATCTGTATAATACAGTATCAAAAGGATCCATTGCTGTACTTCATGTTCCCCATAAGTTAATACGATCATGCTTCATTTTAAGGTGCACGCTGTTTCAATGATAGGATATTCTTGGAGTTAATAATCCCCAAGCGGAGATATCTGCAGAGTAGTTTGAGCTAACAGGTCTTATTCGTTTATGAATTCGTTACTATATATTAGCTAGCAATAAACTCATCAGCAGTTGTCTTGTTCCTTGATTCCCTGATTGTAGTTGAAGGTATGCAGATCCTTAAGCACCAACTATGAACTACCCCACTGTAGTCATGTAGAGGATTACTGTAAAAGGGGAGCTAGGAAAGAGGGGAGACGTGTGAAATCAATCCATAAGTTAATTACAACAACCCCCCCCCCCCGTAATAGATAGAAAAAGGGAGAAAGCAATGCCAGCTTTACACAAATTCCACGATAACACTAAAGAGGAAAGCATCAGGCTGCCGGGTTCTGCCAAATAACGGTTACCTAATCCATTTGTATCTAGTTATTGTGACACTCAGCCCATTAAATAGAAATGATTATTGATTTTGCTCTCCCCACCAGCTGAAGGATTTTCCATCACAGCCTCGCTGATAGGAGGAGAAGAGAAAAGCACAACTCATTAGCTGCATTGTCACTCAATGATAAGCACGTTTTATTGAAGAGAGGGTATCCAGACAACACCACATAAAATGGTTTACTGCAACAATTATGAGCCATGGAACACACACTGTCATGATGTTATCTAGTGGGGGGGGGGGGGGGCGGGGAATGCTCGCTGATATGGAAATATGGAAACACAAAAGTGGGAGGAATCAAATGCGGTAAAACCATTTAATATAGATATATAAAATAGCTATTTACGGGATTGGACAAACATGTAACATCTATCATACAGAGCAGAGGCTATGTACATTTTGGTCCCTTTTTGACTTAGCAAATGGTATCCTGATATATATTTTGCAATATATAAAGGTTGAATCGCCGTGTTGCCATCACAATGAGCAACGAAAGCACTTTGATAGAGGCGGGTCTTGGTGGGCAGGCTCTTCTGTATACAGAAATGCACCCATTATTGATGCTTTAAGAGCCTAAGGAATTAGAGGCAGGCCTCTTTGAGGAATGGTTATCCTTCCAAAACATTTTAAAAACCTTCCACACTTATCAGTGCCTTCCTGGCTTCCCATGGTGGCCCGGCTTCTTATTACTTGACGTAATTTTTCATTATTCTGGTAAGTGTTATTCTTTTTGGTATCACAAATATAACAAATCTTTTTTTAAGGAGACAAACATTTCATCTATATGTCTTCATCAGGGTTGTAAATATAAAGATACAATAGGTCAATAGGTCACCCGTTCCTTTTAGAGAAATCCCTTTCTATTGTTCCCTATTCAAGCCACCAGCACAGCATGATTGTATGCTGTCACCCCTAACTAAGTCAGAGCTCGGATAGACAGACCTCATCAAAGAGAATCTGCTGCAGCAGTGCAGCAGTAGCAGAAGTCGTGAATGTGGAATTATTTTTAAACAGCATGTTTTCTGTGTATGGGATAGAACAGCTCTGTGTTGCGCTCCTGGTATTACAATGCTGAATAGGTTGTGGAGATAGACTTGAAAAGAGGATTATTACAAACTAAAAGTACAGACCCGCATTTGGAAAGTCTGCCAGGGTTGTGGAATTAGGACAAATACAGTATGTTGACTGCAGGCACAGATTGAATGCAATATTTCTGTGTCACACAGAACTGTCTGAAAGACAGCAGGGAGCCTTTGATGTGAAGAAGTTTTTAATGGTGTTTAAATAAAGTATCGAATTAGCCTAATTCCTCTTTTGTATGTGTTTTGTCAGAGGCTTTTTTTGTATATACAATGGCACTGTATTTTTCTTTTGTTATATCACTGTATACAAGCTGATCTGTCTACAACCCGAAATCGGTTTACAGTCATAGCTATCTTTTCAAAAAAAAAAAAAAAACGGAAACTTACCATATTTGCATGCGTGTACGTGGATACACTAGGAATTTAAAAAAATTGTGTTTTAATAATTATAACTTCATTTTTAACTACTGAATTACAGACGCTGAAGCATTTTTCAAAAGACAAATCAACTGTAGCTACTTTTTACTTTAAATTCCCAGTGGCTGATATCGCCTTATATAAAATAGGTTAAAGGTGCCTGGCTAGGACATTTAGAAAACCTGAAAATGTACCAATAATGAATATGAAGACAGTAAAAGACACAATACATATGCTGATTAGATCATTACAATATTGCACTATCCCATATCGCTTTATGCCCTGGATCTTTAATTATAAATGAATGCTTCTTAATTAAAAGTAAGCATATTTTTAAAAATCTTCAAGACAATAAATGATGTTTAGAATACGTGTCCAGAATTTGGATTTGAAGTTCTTAATTTTACTATAGAGGGCAGTATAATGCAGCAGGAAATTCACAGAAATCCAGTGCAATGGCTGAGTTTCTGTCTGTTTGAGTGCTAAGTGAGTTTGGATATATTCTCTATCCCCCTCATTACAGTAGTATCAGGCTTTTAGTGTGCTTTTTAATATTTACCCATGGGAAAATCTTAACCCTACCTCTCTTTACAGTCTGAACTGTTTCTCTGTCTGTCTATCTCAGTGCTGGCTGAGAGATGTCAATTAACATTTCAAGGCAAGTCAGCACCAAGTCTCATGAAAAAACTAGGCTGAGCAAAAACCGAGCGAGTCAAAATACTCGGTTAGGTCAGCTGTTCTCTCATAAAATGCTGTACATTAACCTGCTCTTGTGTTTGGAAGTGTGTTGGAATGAGTTGCAACTGCGATTGCAGTTGTATAATAGAAACGAGACAAAGAGGAAAACGTGTGTTTATTAATCAGAGATGTCTACTCCTTCTTATAAATGTCTCCCTATAAGTGGAAGTGTTTTTTTTATCATATAAACTAAGACTGGTGGTGTAGAAAGGGTTAATAGATATTGAAGTTTGCTATCCATTTTCTGTGGGTTCGGCTCATTCACTTCATGTTTTCCAACTGTGTGTAGACTCTGTTCCTTCCACTAGCTTGTCTGATACGATTTTGTTCACTCATTTGATGCAGTCTTCAAGTTATAAAGACAGACAGGCAGACTATATCAGTTATAAGCGATTATAAACAATATAAAAATGACAAAGGTGTATAATAGTCTTATTATTTCTAATAATATTATATAAGTGTTAATAGTGTAATTAATAATATGTTTACATATGGTTTATAATCGGTTATAACCAATCCCTAAACTAATGGGTTTGCTTCATAACAGCTTTGATTCAGCACATCTTTTTGAATAGGGGCTGCAAACAAACCATTTTGAATACATAATGAAATATTAATTAACACATTTTCTTTCAAAAAAACGTGAAATATGACGGTTGCTTTTTGCATCTTTAACTACATGATACATAGTAACATGCAAACAAACTTTGTGTGTGTTTAATTACAATGTAATAATATTAGCACAGTTTCAAGAACAGTTGAGGTTGTTATTATTTCTTTCTTAAGTTGCTGACTTCTGGAATGGATTGACCTATTCAGTCTTTGGCACAGACTGCCCTGCCCTGATGTGACACTGCCTCTGCATCACCCCAATTCTCATTCTATTACATGGGGTTGACACTGATGCAACCCATTCTTGCTTTCCTATCTCATTTGTCATTGGCAGCAGCTCCTTGCTGCCTCCCATCCAGGTAGAGTTCTGCTGTTTACAATGCGTGAGATTGAGCCAGCCAGCTGTTAAGCCCAAATGCTGGCACAAGCTTAGTGTGCTCCCAGAGTAAAGTTATTTCTGATTCAGAATGTTAAAGGATAAAAATCGAGTAAAACTAAAGACACCTATTAGACCAGGGGACGCATGTTGCAACTCTGTTCCATTCTGAGCCTGACATTTTAAAATAACACAATGCGAAAATGCATCTAGAACAGATATGGAGATACATTATCGAGGTGTGGCGATTTATTTTGTGTCCTGTGGTGTCAGTCTATAGTGAGTCAAAAAAGATGTTAGGATTCTCATAAAAGATGCTTTAAAAGCTGTGTGAATTTAAAATAGTATAATGTCATTTCACACCTGTAAGGGACTCTAGATGCGTGTTAGTACTCATCAGGTATGCACAGTCTGCATGGGTCATTTGTATTATTATTATTATTATTATTTATTTCTTAGCAGACGCCCTTATCCAGGGCGACTTACAATCGCAAGCAAATACAAATACATTCAAGTGTTACAATACAGGTCATACAATAAGAGCAAGAAATACAATAATTTTTTTTCAAGTGTGACAAAAAACAATTCAATAATACAGCAGATAATAGTGAAAGTTACATCAGGATATGATTAAATAGTGATAGTTACATCAGGATATGATTAAGTACAAAATACTACAGGTTAAACACTTGGCAGATTACAATATTCTGAAGTACAGGATTAAATGTAGTAAAATAGGGGGCAGATAAGAGCTAAATAAAACATATTTAAATGAAGGGTGATAGTGTCCCAGGATACAACAGAGGAGTTCTACAGGTGCTGTTTGAAGAGGTGAGTCTTGAGGAGGCGCCGGAATGTGGTCAGGGACTGTAGGAAGGTCATTCCACCACTGCGGAGCAAGGGTGGAGAAGGAGCGGGCTCGGGAGGCAGGGGAGCGTAGCGGAGGTAGAGCCAGTCTTCTAGTGCAGGCGGAGCGGAGAGGTCGAGTGGGGATGTAGGGAGAGATGAGGGTCTGGAGGTAGCTGGGTGCAGTCTGGTCAAGGCATCTGTAGGCTAGTACAAGAGTCTTGAACTGGATGCGAGCGGTGATCGGGAGCCAGTGGAGCGAGCGGAGTAGTGGAGTAGCGTGGGCGAAGCGAGGCAGAGAGAACACCAGGCGGGCAGCAGAGTTCTGGATGAGCTGGAGCGGACGGGTGGCGGACGCAGGGAGGCCAACCAGGAGTGAGTTGCAGTAGTCTAGGCGGGAGAGTACCCGGGCCTGGACCAGGAGCTGGGTAGCATAGTTGGTGAGGAAGGGTCGGATTCTTCGGATGTTGCTCAGGAAGAATCGGCAAGTGCGTGCCAGAGTGGAGATGTGCTGGGAATAAGAGAGGCAGGGGTCCAGGGTGACTCCAAGGTTCTTAGCGGAGGAAGAGGGAGAGAGTGTGGTAGATTCCAGAGGAACAGAGATAGAGAGATCAGAGGAGGGGGAGGAGAAGGGAAAAGAAAAGGAGGTCAGATTTAGAGAGGTTGAGTTTGAGGTGATGCGAGTGCATCCAGGAGGAAATAGCAGACAGACAGGTAGAGATACGGGAGGAGATGGTGGAGTCAGAGGTGGGGAACTGTGTTATATTAGGTTCTGGCCAACTTGTCACTGAGGAGCTAAGCACATCATTCTATTTCCTGTACGAGCCAGATTTAACCCAAAAGAGCAGTATTAACCCACTTTGCCCCACATCACCCCACCTCGCCCCACCTCTCACCACCTTGCCCCACCTCACCCTACCTCACTCCACCTCGCACCACCTCGCCCCACCTCACCACACCTCACCACACTTCGCTCCACACAATTTGTTTTATTAGCTATTCATTCTGTCCTCCAAAAACTGCTCTCTTGCCCCCACAGAATAAGCCCCTTTAGCGACATTAAAGGGAAAGGACATAGTTGAAAATGCAAATTGTATTTTTATGGGCATATAAACGTAGACCGAGTTGTAGACCATAAGGTTTTTTTTTTGTTCTACCCTTACAGCTATCCGCGTGGCTTGATGAAATGGGAAATGCCACTCAAATGGCAATCATTCCTGAGAGAACATTTTACAGCATCATCCGATTTATACCTTGTGCTTGACAGAGCATCCAAAGTAATTTCAACGCTATATGTCATTGTCACCTTTATTTGCTCAGGGTGTCTGTCACTAGCAGCTATGTCTGTGCCACTGTGCGTTTCTTTATTTTTATAAACCCCAAGTACAGTATTCGTGGATGGGACCTTGTTACACTTAATACTATTTCATGCCAATTCAGTGTATTTCTTTATTTAACTATTATTTCAGCTCAAAACGTGTGCAGCTTAAAGAGTTTCAGTTTTATGGGATCCACAATCACTGTACTTTTAAATGTATAAAGGCTTGATATGTTGTGGTTAAGTGCATCTTCTGCTCCCATTTTAAGTGCTCATGTAAATGGAACTATAACATGCTGTGCCATGACAGGGTGATGAATGGTTTTACACAGAGAGAGGCAGTAAAGTTTACTTGTATCTAATTATAGTAAAGTGTCAGGGATGGTATTCTGAAATGCGTGACTTACAGCTCACATTAACAGGTATGCTTTAAATCTCACTGTTGAACGTATATATATATATATATATATATATATATATATATATATATATATATATATATATATATAAGGGGACTGCAATTGTACTGTAATGTGCAAGACTGTGGTCCCATCTCTCTCCTATGTTTCTCTCTTCCCATATCTCTATCAAGGTTCTGCAGCTCAGAAGCCCAGGCTAAATGCAATGAGTTATTCTCTGTCTGTTTCTTATGTTTTTCTCTGTTTCTCTGTCTCTATCCATCTGTCTCACCTCTCTGTCCCATACAAAAGCACACGTGCCCTTCCAAACACAGTCATATAGTCACACAGATATAACAGTACTACCTCAAAATTCACTTTGTGCACTAGCTTTAAAGTACTTTTTGGGGGCAATAATTGTATTCGATTTTAATAATTGTAATGAATTCTAATTTATTAACACCCATGCTTTCAGTTCCTTCTTCACACAGCATTTTAAATTGGACACTAGTTTTACATGCTGGTGAGCCCCAGTCCGAAATGCAGGAAGAGGGAAGATTTAAACTCATGATCTTAATGATACAGTTACTAAGATGTTACAATCCCTTTCATTACACTGATTAGTTTCCGTATAATTTTAACTCCCCTGTTACCATTGATATTTCATTTCTTTGAAAAAAAAAAACCACACAAAGAACGACATTAGACTAATTTTGATTCAACTGCACAATGAAAAGGGGGAACCTAGCTGCCTGTACACCATTCCTTCATAGGACTTTATTTCTCTACAACATTATCCTGCTGTTTAATGAACCATACCCAACACAGCAGCCAAATTAGATTCCTAGAAATGACACTCATTAAACTCACAAAGGCAGAAACACATTCATGCTGTTGTTGTACATTGTTATCAGAAACCTTTTCAGTGGAGGCTAAGTTATAGACAGGATTCTGTGAATTGGTCAAATCTAAGGGCAGAAAAATGATGACCCATTTAAATCACTCTCAGACCTTGGGTTAATAGAGGAAGGTATAGGGAGGTAGGGACAGTATGTATTGATTTAATTGTGTCCTTACCCTTTGTAGAAAGACGTCTGGGTTTAAACTTGGTGTTAGCTATGTAATTTAGCTCTGTTCTGATTTTGGTCACCATTTGGAAATATATAATTTCATGCACACAGTAGAAGGATGTTACCTGTAGAAGGTCTGTGATGCTAGTAATTATGACACACGAAAGGTAAAAGTGACAGCCCAATATTCTGTTCATTATTAAAGCCGAACGTTTGCTGGCAACAAACACAGGAAAGTGCTTTTCATTTACTATGACATTCATACATGTGTAGCACTTTTAATTAATGAGTGTGGTATTTCATTGAAATTGCAACATGAGCTAATCAGAATGCTGCAACTATTCGCTCTACTGCATCTATAAGAAGGAACAGCATTTTTTATTTTTCTCAAACATTGCAAGCTTTGTGTTTTTCAAATGCCCTCAAGAATCTGTTAATCCCGCAGTGCCTTTTTTGATTCACAGCATGGTATATGAAAACCAAACAGCACATGCCATTGAGTTCCATCAGTCAAATGTGGGAAGATTACATCAGTTCAATCAAATTCTGACCCGTTTCAAATGTGGCCAGCTTCCAACATAAAGGCATTAAATCATGGTTAACCAGGTCAAAGGCACTCACAAGATTGATGAACCTGCTCCCAACTTTAATACCTTTCTCTAAAGCATTAACTAATGAACTCTTGAATTCCAATAATGCAAGACACTGCAGTTCAAATACTGAGCTGAGTTGTTGTGAATTCTGCATGGCATTGACAAGCAGATAAAAAAGGAAAGGAGTCATTAAGGAGGATATCCTGCTAGTGTTATTTTATATTTTCTACTGCAATGTTTTAAATGTAATTTTTGCTAGGTTTATGGACAATATAGTAAACAATAGTCTCCAGTTTATTTTCAGGCTGTAATGCTCTACAATAATGTTAAAGTTAAACTAAAGTAACGACTGTGGATCTTTCAGCCAATCAGAAGCCTTGTTTCGTCTGGCGTATGCCACGGCACATCACAGCAAAACCCCATTCATGACATCAACAATACCTTATTATGATTTATAGCTTGCTTTATTCTCATTATCGTTACAGGTGATGTCACCTGCTTTTAAAAATCATACTTTTGGAATTTCCTACAACTGCAAGGTTCTTTCAAAATGGTGACATCACAATCTGCTACCTTCATTAACCTTTTACCTCTTTTCAATGTTATCCATTCTTTTTGTAGTTTATACTTTGAGTTATAGCTCTTTTCTACTCCTTTATGAATCATATACATTTATATTATTATCCCTTTTAAAATAGAATAAGACACACAAGCCATTTTGTAAAATGAATTCATTTGTATTCATGAGCGTTTGCTCAGTGCCATCCAGGACACAATCAACTGTTATATTAAAGCATTTTTTTTTTTAAATCACATTTATCAGCATATAAATTATGGAGATATGCTGTTCAGTTCAAAGCAATTAGCCCTTGTATGTTATCTGACAAACTATGATTGAATTCCACCTTCATTATTAATCTGATTATTGAATGCTTCCCAAGATCTCTCATCTTTTTTTCTTTGACATGTTTCATGTTGATTTACAAAACGAAGCCTAAAATCCATGGAAACAAGTTTGTTTAATATCCCTTGAAGAGACTGGCTGGCATACACAGTGCAGTATATGCTTTTTGGATGAATGTGATCGCTGATCTGATTGAAATCAACCCATTCAATGCAGCATTTTTAAGTATCGTCCAACTGGTATGGACCAGTAGGTAGGATGATTTTTTTTTAACTTTTTGTGAAGAATAGTATGTATTGATTTCAGCACTGATCAACCATTCACATTGTTCATAATGATTACTGCAAGAGGTTTGAAAGGTACCGACTGGTACATAGAGCATTGATGGGGTGGTCATTCTACATAAAGGTAAATTGAATGGGCTCATATTCTGGTTTAAAATACTGTCAAGAACAAATACAAAAAAAATAAAAATAAATTAATATATAACTCAACTTTTCCTGATAATTACCCTGCAATTTAAACTCAATATATGCAGTACCGCATATTGTGACTATTCATAATAAAGAATATTCTGATATTCAGAGAAAATTTTGCAAGCAATTATAATGAATGTATTGCATTATAAACTCTGCTAAAGATTATTATTATTATTAATAATAATAATAATAATAATAATAATAATAATAATAATAATAATAATAATAATAATAATAATGCACAAACCTGCAATGCTACAACAAACAAGGCAGTATATTTTGGTTTGATTAGCCGAAATGCTACTCAGTTCTCCAAAATATGTAATTGTTTAGTTGACCAAATTACCCCATTAAACCAGTCCATGTTTTGAATTAGTCGAGGGAGCTGTTTAAATTACTTCACTATGGGAAATGCAGAAAGGGACTTCGGAGAGGCCCTTTGCGATTAATAAAAGCACCATCCAAGGAAATTCTGGATATATTTGGTCCCAGAAAATGTATTTGAAATGAAAAACAATGCTAACGTATAACTAAAATGTAACCAATCCTTTCAAATTTCTGTAATTTAGTTTTGTTAAAAAAGAAGGTAATTACAGTCCTGAAAAGAGTCTCCTACTCGGGCTCACAGCCAGACTACACCCAGTCACACACTGGTAATTATAATGCCCATTCCCTCTTCCTTTTACAATTACATTGTATTTTATTTGCCATTATGGTCTTCAGGGAACAATTCAAAAATAGACAACTGCGTCCATTACATTTTAATTCAAAAGCTACTGTTAATTTACAGTGTCAAAGCAAACAAGGCTATGGGGTGTTGTCAAAGCAGAGTATTGGGGACATATTTTTCAAGTTATTTCAATACATATGCTACTGTAACTGGCACAGAGCTAAAGGGTGGCTAGTTTGTAGATACTTGGGCAACTATACAAGTGTGATTCTCTCATGTAATGTGCATGGTGCACCCCAACCCTGCATATCTATACATACAGACTGACTCTTCATTCTATTGAAATCATGTGACAATGTAACATTTCAACTGCTGGCTGCAATTATATCATTTATTTATAACAGAACCTTACCTTTAATTTTCTCACTGTACTGTAGTGTTTTCCTGACATCTACGTGACCTTTAACCTTGACCTTAACCATAACTTCGAGCTAGTCTCTCTCCACTGGGTATGTAGCATATACTAGAAGCTTGTTCATTCACACAGTGGAGCTATGCTTTGTGCTATGGTTCAGCAGCTTTGCAGTGTGGAAACAACACATCATTGTGGTGCAGTGCTGAGGTTGATGGTACAAGGATTATTATTTTCAGCAAGCTTTGAAATACATTGCCTACTGTCTAATGCTGAGTGGCAGTTTTGCAGCACTTTCCAAGGAAAATATCCAAAAGAACCGTATCATACATTTTTTTTTCCCACTAATTATGCTATAAGACATACATGTCGGTGCATCAGTGCTTAAAAGTGTTGAAATTGAGGTTTTAAAATCCACTTACCTGCCCTTGAGTAGCTTTAGTAAATGTTTTACTAACCCTGTATCATTGTTTAGTTCTGCATACTTATCTTCCATTTTCTTAATTTTGAAACAACTTGTACATTAAGTTCCAGAGGTACTGTGTGCTGGACAAAATAATAATTGCTGTTCGCCCCTCTGAAAGTTTTAGAATAATGGGATTGCACATCATGTCTGATTCTAACCATGAAAAAATTCAATACACCTAGTAAAGACAACATAGGGAGCTTTATTAGATGTGAACAAATACAGAAGAGATGATTGTAGCTTCAGAGACATTTCAAAATGAAAATGAAAATGGAAACTGAACTAATACAGGATAGGACATTACACTGGATAATAATAATAATAATAGTAATAATAATAATAATAATAATAATAATAATAATAATAATAATACTTTTCTATTTAAAAGCTTGCTCATTTACAATCCTGGAAAAATTTGGTTGTCGTTCTAGAAGGTGAATCCGCCTACTAATCAACACACCATATCCAAGTGTCATAAAAACTCTCTGTGGCTTGCATTCATGTTGTTTCTCTTTGTTTGGCCTCTCAGTCATGCGTGGCAAAGCCAAACGGGGGGACGGCCCTTTTTAGAGCCTGGAGGAAGGGTTACCCTCAGCCGGAGAGGCTGGGTTCTCCCTCAGCGCATTTCATGCTTTGGGGGGCGGGCCTGTGTTTCAGCTACTTACTTTTCATTCATCCTTTTCCTATTTTTGGGGGTAGGTGGCATTGCGCCACTGCAGTTGTTGCATTAACCATTCATCATTTTCTTTTCCAGTCATGGTTTGGTGGCCTTGTCTTTTGGGGGGAGGTGGCCCTGTGAGCCACTTCCTATCCACTGCACTACATGATGTCATTGTGTTTTCGCTAGCTGGCCAACATTATAGATAGCTGTCAGCACCCACGGACAAGGTCTCTGGCCAAATTCATTATCATCATTAAATCATCTGTTCAGTTGCAATTTAAATCATCCACATTGCGGATTCTCCGTACTGAAAGTAACATTCAAAATCTTCCTGAGGCAATAATAACAATAAACAAAACAAAAAGGTTTATCTTTGAGGAGCAGCAATGCCATATTAAGGGGGAGAAATATAAACACTTGACAATCACACACAAATGACATCAATTTGAACCAGGCCCAATTAAACATGTTTAGCCTTTAATATCCAGCATTTAGGCAGGTGTCAGTAACTGGTCACACACCAAGTATTCTAGTTATTTGCATTGGAAGGTCCTAAAAAAAAGTAAAACTAAAGTATTTGGTTGCATTGTTGTGTAATGTTCTAGAAAGTGTCGCAAATTCCATCAAGGGTATGGAAGGAGATCTGACAGCTGTTTAGGATAACTGCTTTTCTGTGGATGTTCAGACTGTGAAATTCAAAATAACAAGTCTGCATAGTGCAAGTACACTCAATGAAGTCTTGTTTTGTAACAACTGTTTGCTATGTAAGCCTGGATTTATGGAGCAAAATAAAATAAAAAAGTAGACATCCACCAGGAATCTCTTTAACTGAAATGCCATCTTAAAATATGATTAAAGCGTCCGCTTCTTAACTGCAGGCACTTCTGATCTCAGTTTTAAGCAGTAATCTGGTCATCCAGATTGTGAGTGTCTGTCATGGGAGAGCTGGCATTGATGGATGGTTTAAGATGGATTCCACAGGCCCATGAGCTGATAATGATGCTCATTTGAAACATGGTCACACTATTTAATCTCGGGATGTGATTTGGTAGCAGCAATCCTCCAGGGACTGTGGAAGGGCAACTTTTTCTTGTAAAGCTTCATCTTTGTTTGTTTGCAGACAGGGGGAGTCAGCTTCCCACACCTCCGGCCCCCTTTACCATTCAGATCAGGAAGACAGATAAGTGTTAGAAAGCTGTCCAACTGCTTTTCCTTGTCGCATTAAACTTTGGACAACAATATTATATGATTGCCACCAGAGGGTACTCTTTTTTTATATGAACTGTTTTTTAGGTCATTATTTGGTTCAAGGAGGGCTCCCATCATGCATTAAAAAGGTGTTATATCTAGTATAGGGTTCACCGTCCTGCTTCCATGTAATTACATGTTTATTCCACCAGCAGTTTTCATGTAAGAACGGAATGAAATCTTAATTAATCTTTATTCTCCAGATACTACATAGGCAACTGATAAATGTGGTTTTGCAAAAATCCATTGAATGCATAATTAAAATTGTGTAACATGCTTTATTGAATATTTATCTAACATTTAACATTTTTTAAAACCTTTAAAATGCATCTTGTAGCTCTCAGTTCAAACATGGCCTTTAGAATAGTATTTATCATAGGGAAGAGCATGCTAATACCATTTCCACGTAGCTGCACACATACACCTGTTGTAGTTACTCAGTTATTACCATGTTTCTACATATTTGCCCTGTAATTGAAAGTAAAGTTTTGATAGAGATACACAAGGATAAGTCATAAGTTGCCACAGAAGAGATCAGTTGGTGTTCACAGTATGGCTGACAGCTTAAGTGGAGTAGTACTTTATAAACACTCCAACTTTATAGAACACTTACATATCATCAAACAAAAGAAGAAGAAACATTATTGCATTGCAAAGTGAATTTCTTTTGAAGACATCAATGCAAAAATCTATAGCAATTGTTGTAGAAAAGAAAAGTGACGGTGCGCCTCTAAGTATTATTTTGAGTCTGCATTTATGAGCGGAAAGAAAAAATGATGATAACTGTCGCTTCACGCTTCTGGGTACAAAAGTCCTTTCTATCCTTTGTTATCATGACAGCTTAACTGTGCTTTTCTTCTCCATATTTAATGGACCGTATTGTCCTCAGTGTTGGTTGTGACTAAACACCTTCCAATGCCTGCCTTTAGGAGAGGCTGTACAGACACAATTCAGAGATGGCCAATTACAACTGGATTACTTCTCATGTTCTCAACGGGGTGTTGGGACTGATGATTGAAATCCCCAGCCTCCAAAGAAAAATGAACATTATCACAATGTATGGTCCGGTGATGAATGTTATTAGTCTCATTCATTTTCTCTCTCTCTTTCTCAACTTTTGTTTCACCATTTTGTTTTTGAGTTACTTCTTTTTTTTCTGAAATTGATAGATGGGTCTTATGAACAAATGTAATTTGCCATTGTCTAAGGAAAGATGGCTTTGTGGCAAAAAACAACTTCTCTTTAATTTTTCATGGTGAAGTTGAATGGAGCCTGCACAGAAATATGGAGTTTACCTGTGTACGTACTGTATGTATAACTTGAAATGGTGTCAGGGATTTTGCACTTGTAAGTGAGAGTTTTCTCCAAGATTTGTCATCTAGTCAAAGCTAAAGTATTACAAGTCCTTAAACAATTACTTTATGTATCAAAAATAGAAGAGCTTCCATTGTTGCCATTCACCTATTCTTCAACTGTAGAATCTCCTCCATATGCAGAGCAGTCTTCTGAATGTAGTTCCATAACTAGAGAACAGTAAGCTTACATATAAGTTATTACATATGGTCACACGCAATAAGCCCTAGAAAAGTACTGGATTGTATGCGTTGCACTAGTGCACCAGTGAGGGAGCCCTGCTACAGGTGTATTAAAACTCATATCATTATTCCCTTTCATTAATTTTATTAAGTCAAGCATGACCAGAAGGCAATCATTTACTGAGGATAGATGACCAATTCGACCAGGAAACATTTACATGAATTGGAATATGTAATTTAGCCCTTATTTTAGAAGCTAACTCATAATATGCTGTAACAAGAAGAAAAACATGCCACCAATATAGTAACTAATTATAATTCAAACTTCAGTATTAAAGTTTAGGTCTAATAGCGCAAACACAAAAAATGTACAGGAGTCATATACATGATGTATGGCCATAAAAGCTTGAACATTTTTCAAATCAGTCTGCTTGCTGGGTAATTATTTCTTCATTAGATAAGTTAACAGGTGTTCTCATTTCAATTTTTTTAATATATATTTTCTAGCTTTGTCTTGTGTAACATGAATGTGACGGATGCTGTTTTTATGCAATTAGTCTTACTTTCTTTTACAATTGCAATCCATCATCACAAGAGAACATGTCAATGAGAATTATCAACAAACTATTTAATTACTCTATTAGAAGGGTTATTTTGTTCATTTTAATTAGATCTCTAATGATTGTACTCATTTTATTGTAATTATTACAGTAAGTATCATGTTCCAAGCAAAAATGTAATTCACTTTCTGATGACTTACTGCATTCTTCCACAGTTTTGACATCTGTACACTTTATCTACAGCATTCTTGGTGATCCAGCATGCTCTTTCCTCCCATGAAACTTGATTCCCAAAACGTTATGACAATAGCTCCCTTTAAAAAGAAATAATAGTCATCCTATGGCCTGGTTTTGGCAGTTTTTATTACAAATCAAAACCACATCTATGAAATCCTATGACAATGTTTTTGCATGTCGTATACTAAGAAATCAATCTGAAAAAATACAAACAAAAAATCAACCATTAAGATACAATATCTATGACCAGCACATAAACATATGGTTCTCGTTATCTCTGATGCATAAATGCATAGGTAATATATCTTTTTTTTCAGAATATTCCAAAATGCAATGTGAAAGATTTCTAGAAGGCAAGAAGTGGTAATAGTTTGAAAATTCAAGGCAGTAGTAAACCAAAATAAATCTAATAGCAAAAAAAAAAAAAAAAACACCTCATTATTGTATTTGAGTTTTATTGCCACAACTTAAGTATTTGTAATGTAATATGCATTTTTGCAATTAGTTAACTCAGATTAGGTTTATTTGTAATAAACTTTGCAAAGTGTGAGCTCTGAAAGTGAATAATTATAAAACCTGTGGTTTCATATCGTTGTAACAGCTGTGCTATTCACAGAGGGATTTTTCAAATGTCATTTGTAAACTACAATGCTGTTCAACTCACTGTCGGCAAACACTTAATGTCTACAATATAACATATTTCCCACTGCTCCAGCTAATGATAATACTGCAGATGATGATTACAAGCTTAGGCTCTATGGAAGGTAGGGGGTAGACAAGCCTGCAATATGTAGTGCGCACTTCAATGTGAATAGGCTGCTAATGGTGTCACTACATGTATTCTGCATTATATGAAAGTTGCATCTTCCATTTACAAGTCTGTTTCAGTTTCAATGAGAAAGCGAGTCAGTCTGGCAGAATATTTATTGAGGAAAGGTAGCATGTGCCTGATTAGCATGTGATTATTTATCCACAACTGAACAAACTGATGTTACAAAAAAAAATAAAACCCAGATCCCTGAACATAAGGATGTAATAAAACAAACCCATGTCCTGTAAAACTGTGAGATAAACAATGACACGCATGTATGCTTTCTGTACTGGTGTTTTGGAGGAGTCTGGTTAATGCAAAGCTATTTGGCCTCCCCTGTTAATAATTATTACTAAATCGGTAAGCTGCCATAGAAAAAGTCAAACTGAAACAGCACCGTGTCAGTCAGGTTTGGGCTTGCTTAAGAAACAGCAGGAAGGTTTATATTCTGGCACTCAAGACCAAGGGAGCAGCAGATTAATCCAAAGGGGGTCCTGTCACGAAGTGGAACTTTGTAAGGTTTTTGAAACAGCTGGAGTGAAAGGCAGGGAATACACAGCATTCAGTTCATTCAATTGCCTTTTTTCACGGCTAAGAGTGCTGCTTAATGATTGCATTCCAATTCTATTTCATCAACAAAATGGAGAAAAAAACATTTTTTTATCTATTATAAAGCACAATAACAAGCTTATAAAAGGTTACCTTTAAATCAAATTGAAAGATGTTGGTTGAGGGAAACAGCATGACTTTTTAAAACAAAATGATCTATTATAGTCAGACCATTTCTAACAAATCTGATGACCAATATATATATATATATATATATATATATATATATAAATATAAAATTAATAAAGCTAATAATAATTGTTTTGGACACACACGTGGTTGTTACAATGTTGTTACAATGTTGTTACTACTACATGTACTCAGCACACCAGTCAGAGATAATAAGGATGAAACTCCAAACATTAAAAATGTGTGTTTAAAAGAAAGCTATTTCCCTGGTTATATTATTTCTTTGTAATTTCATATATTAAATAATGTAACTGTAGTGTAGGCAGTTATCATTTTAAAATAAGTGTCTGTAACTAAAATATAATTGCATACAAATATGCATATAATTTGCTATTAAATTAAAATGAAGCAGACTTAAATCTAACACAAACAGTGATTAATCAAGAACATGTGTATATTTTAAAAATAGCAACAACATGGGTAAGTGTCCAATGCAACCTAAATTGATGAATGCATCATGAAATAGGAAATTTGTTAGTCCATAAATAATTATATTTAAATGGCAAATTGCATAAAAACTGTGTTATTAGGCCATACCAAGAAAGAACTAATACATAATAAACTGGAAGGCATATAAAATACTAAACAAAAACACTAATAAAGGGAGAACTCTGGCCACCTATATTAAGCCTTTAAAAAGCTGAAAATATTTACTGAAAGACTATTGAATACTGCACACTTACAGAAACAGACTTGAAAAGCCATATTAAAGAAAAATACAGAATAAGGTTTCATGACAACCCCTAATCCAACACTGCTTGTGAACTAATCATGTGTGAAATCAAGTTATCCTCATATCTGAATGTATTTTAATCAATTTTGTTTTAAAAGGTTGCACATCAATGACTATTTAGGTGATAGCAGCTTCATTTGCTGAATGGTTTCATATCCACCGTTACCAAATCATTTGCCTGAAAGATGGGGGAATCTAAAAATACCAGTCTAGCACTTCTTAGAACTAATTGTATTTCTGTATCAGATGACAAACTTCAGGAAAAGCATTTGTAATTAGACTCCTACTCTAATCAAGGAGCATAATTACCAGGATTGCACATGATTAAGGAAAGAGGTTCAATAAATTACATTAACATACTTTTTAAAGCAACACAGGAGAGATTGTTTGGAAGCTAAAAGTAATTGGAGATGACCCGCTAATATTGATTTCACTTCCCTGAGGGAGATTTATTGGACGAATGCTGAAGAAGAATGTAGCTCCAGGGATTCTGCCCATATTACAAATGGGGTTCTCCTTTATTTGTGAACAATTTGGTATAAAAAATATATATATTATTTTGTTTGGAATGTAACTCTGTACAGCTATGTCCAAAAGTTTGGCATCACCTAGAATTTTAGGATTGAGACATAATTTAAAAAACAAACAAACAAACAAACAAACAAAAAAAACAAAAAAAAACATCATTTAGATATTTTATTTAACATGTAACCAAAGAAAGATTTTTTTTTTTTTTTTTTTTTTTTAATTATGTCTCAATCGTAAAATTCTAAGCGATGCAAAACTTTTGGCCATAGCATATTAAATTAAGACACAACTTCACTATTCTCCTACTTTGAAGAGTTCTTTTGTTGCATTTTAACAGCATGGTCTACCAAAAACAATACATTGTCCTTGTTTTACCTATATATTGTGGAGCCCAAGCTCAAATATTCTGGAGCTCAACATATGAATGTAACATTTGACAACTAATAGACAGCGAACGCTTGACATGAATACTCTCATGAACAAGAAACATTTGAAGCACAACTTATTGAAGTTGCTTGTAGCAAACTACCACCAGTCCGCAGTGGTCTAATGGACTCCAGCATTATCCTCTGAAGAAGTCTGGCAGTGGCTGCTGGCACTGGAAAATGTACATCTGGCACTTCAATAGACTTTCAGTGCAGATTTCCTTCCTGAAGATAGCCACTCCAAATCTGCTCTAAACTCCTAGCAGAGAAAAAGTTTGTCTCTCAGATCAGATGCCGCCTTTAAAACCCCTCCTGATCATCTGGCCAGAGCATTAAGACAGTCCCCAAAAAAGGCTAGTTGGAGCAGTACTGAATTCCCAAACACACACAATTCAAAGTTTGCAGTGTTCGTCAACCAGTCTTTAAGGATTTTCATTTGCATATAAATCAAATTAGAGAAACTGCAGGATTTTACACTGACACAGCTCAGATAGGTCTTTTGAATTTGTATTTTTTTAATCAGAATTGAAAGTGAGCAAAAGACAGGTACATTGTGTGCACTTACTGACCAAAGCATATTATCAAGCCAGATTTTCTTATTTGAACACAGTATGTCGCCTCATATGTTGCTATAGATTGTTTGTAATTCATATGATCAATGCCGGTTTCGTCAATTATTGCAAATGAAAGATACATAAAACGTGTTTAAGTTGTTTATTAATAATCCATCTTCAAGGGCTCCTAACATCATTCATCTTTATACAGTCAGCACTCAGATATCCGTTACCCAGATATAGGTCAGTCGCGTTTTACCGCCCTTGTAATAAACATAAAATCAATCCCCATTATATATATATATATATATATATATATATATATATATATATATATATATATATATATATATATAACAAATGAATGCACTTACCCGTCACACGCGATTTCCGACTCCATCACCAGTTTTCTGATACACAGCCCACCTCTTCAATTTTACAATTTATTTGAATATCAGTCAGCCCATGTTTTTTTCCATTTTTCCAGTTTTTATTGTGCAGTCACACAGTGCTTCCTCCAGTTTCACCTGACGAAAATGCAACCAAAACAAAGTGAACGAGACAAGCTACGGTGATGTAACAGTTAATCAGTAATTTTTTTTAAATCTGTGATCTTTAGTTATTTTTGTGCATTTTCATTTGCAAGTGAACTGTGACATTAAGGCTTTATTGAGCACTATATTCACTATATATTTTGAATACTGACTTTTTATACTGTTTTAATTCTGGAAACTGTTTTTTTTTTTTTTAAATCTTTTGCTGAATTGCATTACCTTTTACATTGTATGCAGTTCTGTGCATGGATAACATTTTGATTTTGTAATTATCACCAGCCTGCAAAATGTACATAACAAATCCCATCATGCCTGCTAATAGTGAACAGTATATAAAAACAGAGTCCTTTAAACTCTTATGAAAGTGCTGATTACAACTTTTAAAATATCACTGCTGATTAGTCAAAAAAAGTGCTTTCAATTACTTCCGACCCTAGATCATTCCTGAAACATTTATAAATAAAACTCTAAGCAATTGAAATTACTGTAGACACCAGTATGTTAGTTATGTTGACATTATTTAAAAAATAAAGCTAAAATGTCATATGGTTTAAGAAAAAAAAAATGGTTTTGCACATGTTTAAAAGGTATAGTGGTGGCTGGCTGCAAATGATTAACCATATTTTCTTATTTTCTTGTTTACAGAGACTACAAGCAGCCCAGTATAGCTGTGGAAGCAATACAGACGATATATATGTACACACACAAACACACACACATATAATCAAATATAAACTGAATTATGGAGCACCAAATATATAACTGTGTTTGTTCCAAGACGGAAGTTCAATCTGGGAGATTGTAAAACCAAATGTTGTATTTCATCTAGTTTACTTTAAACAAACTATTTACAAGCCCCGCTAAGCTCCGTGTTTAGTCATTACTGTTTGTTCAAGCATCACGAGTTACATTTTATAATTAGCAGGACACTGGTATATCTTATATCTTGCCAGAATGTTAGTGACTCTATTCCATTTATTACACAAACTATAACATGCAAATTGTTTTGCCATTGTTGGAAGGGTCATTTAGGTATGTACTGTATCTAGTTACGGGACATGGATGCACTGAAACCCAGTTAACAGCATTTGTAATGGAAAAATAATGGCCATTTTCGAAAAGATTTAACCTGCCAATAACCAGGCCTACAAATTGCTGTTAATGCTAATGCTTTATGAATACAGAAGCATTAAAGGTAGACCATGAAAGTGAGACTGTGGCAATTAAATAAATGAAAGTGAAGCTGATTAGAAACAACATTTCAACTATGGCTTTGTGTTATCTACATACTGTATTCCAAATCAAAGCTACATACAAAGAACCAGAAGATTCTCAAAAGACATAAAGGGGGGCCAGTAATATTAGTGCTAGTGCATCAGGGTCGGGTCAATTCCTGTTTTTCAAATCCAATTCCTTTTCAAAATCAATTCCCAATTCTAATTCACATGATCTTTTAATCAGTTCCAACACATCGTTGATCACAATTGCAATTAGCAGCATTCTGTTAAAATGAGCTTCTCACAGTGGCAATGAATTAATTAAATTGAACACTGTTAGTCAATTACAATGGCTTCAAATGAAAGCAGTTGAACAATCTCAACACTAATTATATCTCGAAAAATATCAATTGGGAATTGTTTTTAAAATTGTTTTTTGTTTTAAAAACCAATTCTCGTTTGCACTCCTTAATGCTAATAAGAGGTAAGAAAGTTGATTTTGAAAGTCATTCCTTTAATCACAAAACATATTGATGGATAGACATGTCAACTGAATCATACTTTATAAACCAGCCAAGAGTAAAAGAATAATGGGGAAAAAGCACACACCTTTTACAAATACCTGCTGGGTTATGATTTGAAACCTGTAGCGGTTATAATTACTGAACCCAGCAGGAGCAAATTAATTTCATTCTATGTTTCAGAAACATTCTGGTATGTCAAGACCAACAACACATGATCAGGGCACTAATCTAAATATTGTCCTCAACTCTCATCTCTGTGACACTAGGAACAAAGCTAAACACACTTTCAGGAGCTAGTCAAATGGCGGCCTGTTACTCAAATGGCAACCCAATGAAAGAGCATGAGCAACTCCTCAACTTTCAGCGCTAACCACGTGTTTAATCTTGTGGCTGTTACAATCACCTCTCGATTCCCATATCCCAGTCTTTGACTGTTTTCCAATGGTTTTTGTTTTTTCAAACAGCAGCTGAGAGATAAAAAAAAGCAAAAAAAGTGTAACTCATTAGCTGGAGTGACATTCTGTGACTCACCCAATACACCAATAGGTTACTGCTACAAGGGAGTATTTAGGCAAAAACATATCGGCAACGAAGAAAGAAGTGGAAGTAAGCCAAATGTTACATTCTGTGTTCTTTTTTTATTGTTGTATTTGGTTAGATTTAAAAATACACAACACAATATGTTGCTACAAAGATTTGGTATATCTTTATGTTACAGGTTATGCATAGCTGTGTAATTGTATTAACAGGGTACATATCAATCACAACTGCTCTTACTTGGTAACTACTGCTCAATTACATAGAAATGGCCTTCTGAAGCAGATTCTGTTGTAACAGTAACAATGGCACATTGTTAAACACGTTATTCACCAGTAGTTACCACTGGTAGTTACCCAGTTATTCCCGTGTTATTACATGGTCATGTATGTAATCTGAAGAGCTGCAAGGCGCTCAGAACAGAACTGACTCAGTTAGCTTTGTAACAGCCTGTAAAATTTGCACATTTTTGACATTACTCTGCACATTCAATTCCTTTCCATATGTCTGTCACTGCCACACTTCTGTCTTATTGCTAATGAATGTCGCACATTGAGGAAAGCCACCAGGACATATGCTTTGGATGCACATCCATAACTATCAGGAGCATCAGAGTTCCAGTAAGCTGAGCACAAGTTTTTTTCAGACTGACACATTGAATATCAATTGCTAGTCAAAACCATGTGGCACATTGTTTTACTGTAGTTCCAATGTTACGCTCATATGTTCCGTGTTTTTACATCAGATTTGGACAGATCCTGATTAGCACTAATGTTCGTCTTCAGTTTCGGCGACCATTTAGCTGCAGGTTAACCAGGACGGTTTTGGGAGAGCTCACGGTTTGTAAGCTTTCTCGTACTGTAGTCCAAAAGAAAAGAAAAACTACTTGAGTGGAAAGGGAAGCTTTAAATATATTAACTGCGCCAAACTTTCCTGGTGAACCTTGAGCCATAAGGTCAACTGATGTGGTCTGTTTAAGTTCTAATATTGTCCTAATTAATTCCCTCAAATGAAACCTTGGGGTTCTCCATTTCCATAGCAAGCCATCCATTTTTTGACATAATGAAGTTAACGTGCGAACATGTATAGCAAGCTTTAAATTAATACAGCGACAGGATGCGGTTGTCAAGATGAAAGATGGTCACTAAAACATGTCACTGACAAGATAATGAAGCTGTTTTTATTGCCCGTGTCATTTTGAGTGTACATGACAGCTAAGTTTTTCATTTCCCCCTGGCATCTCCAACATCTGGTGCTGAAACTTAAAACTGAGATGTTACCCACCTTAAACAGCAGTTTGAGTGAGGTGTCAGAACTGGCTTGAGAATGGTTGTTAGTGTTATTCCTCACTGTAATGATATGGCAGAAATAAGACACATGACAACATTTAGTGGATAGGATCTTCAGAGTGATGGAATCAGTCTCTGCAATGTTCTCCAGACTATCAGTCATTCTTTTTGCATCACTTAGTTAGCAAAAGCTAAGAAATCTATTTTTAATATTTTAAAAACTGATGAACACTAGTAGACGGGCATTTATTTATTGCTACACAGATACATAATCTGAAAAATTGCACAAAAGGTTTGGGTGATTATTAGCAAGGAATAACGAATGAGTACAGGGACATTTCAGCGACACATTACCAGTGTAAAACTCCATGTGATGGAATAACATCATTATGATGTTTCTTACAAATATGCATCAAGTGTTAAAAATGCAATAATGTATTAATACCTGTAGCCTGATTAAATGAGTATCTGTGCTTTTTTTACTGTAGGTTGTAATTTACATCCAGATTTGAGTCATTTAAACCATACCCCCATTTTACAAGGTTGCCAACACTGTGACAGTTTATCAGCCTAACTGTTTCATCGTGTCAAATGTTTTTCTGAGAGCACGCTGAGTGACACCTTTCATCTGCCGCATGTAGAATTTATCAATTTCAATGGCTTTGGGTTTTGTTATATATATTATTCATGATATGCATGCTTTTAAGTCAGTGTTGGGTACTTTAAATTTTACTGTGTGAACACTAGTGCACGTTGCTAGATTTTCGCATTTCTCTGTGTATCACCAGTGTAATAAACCTGACAGCTCGCAAAAACGCCATGGGGAGGCATTAAACTTTTTACTGGAGGGATTTTGTGGCCATATTTGTTATACAACTGTTTATTTTTCTTTTGAGGATACACCAGAGAGCATTTTAATGTTCTTTCAAGTCCTCACAGAACCTTTATGGGGAATTTATAGAATACATTACAAGCCAATGTTAAAATGCAGCTATACAGATATAATTACTTGATATATCCATGTGCTAGTACTGTACTCTATCTTCTTCAGAGACGTAGCAAACCAAAAGCAGTTTACATGATCCAGCATGCCTTGATGAGCCATGTTTCTCCTTACTAATATTATTCTTATTATTTATTAGGGGTCACTATTTAACATTTAGATTAACTCAATGTCATCAGATTATTTTAACTTCTGTATTAACCGCTACAGCCATTGGCGCACAGATGCCTTTATTATTAACAACATTCAAATGGGCCCTAGTGATTGATGATGGGAACATACTAATCAATGCAGGTTGTAAGATGATTGTTTATCACAGATAATAATGCTGCATCGTTGCTAATGAGGTAGGCAGACTCCTTTTGGTAACCAAATACTATTGTATTTGAGGTAATCCCATTTTTAAAATTATCAATATATCTGGATCACATTTAAAGTTATTTAGATCTATATAGGATACTATAATTTACAATACCTGTTGACTGACACACATTTGGTAGCACTTTACATTACATGGTAATAATTAGGTAACTACCGATAGACAGGTGTAAAATGAACTTTACCATGCAAACATCACGTAACAAAATGAGGTTCACTTGGTCATTCCCATGTAATTACACAATAGTTACCATGTAATGAAATGCACAATCATTGCATGTTGAAAACTGGATTATTATTCACGTCACTCACAATTTCGCTTTAAATATGTGTTGATTGTGCATTATTTAAGGGTAATAATAATACAATTTATGCGAATAACTCACTCTAATTAATAGTGAATTTGAAACCAACTGATTGCTTGGCCCTTCTGTCACGGTCTTTGTTTCAACCTTGTAAATTGTTTAATTGAACCAATTAAATCCCAATCCATGTCCTAAAGTAGGATATTAATGATTAACCAATTAAATCTGGAGTGGACCAGAATTGCTCACCCCTGTTCAGTTTCTAGCAACAACAGGTCCTGAAAAATTAACAGACGTGAGAAAGAAAAAATAACTGTTCTGTACAAAATTGGTGTGAACAACCAAGCACAATTTTACATTCATCACATCCAAACAGACTGAGTACTAAGTGTATGTGCTGTTAATCACAACCACTTCAGCACCTGCACCAATAACGTTGCTCAGCTTCTGGTTCACCTAGAAGAAAACATTTGGAGGGCATTGCTTCACTGTATTTGTTACCTTTCAATCAACGGTGTTCTAATGCCCAATTTTTCATTACTGTAACCTTTGAAGACAGAGAAAAACAGTAGCTTCAGGTGAGTGTGTGGCACTCGACAGCTGTTCTGAGCAGCCCTGGGGAGATCACCCTAATTAGGATAAGTATTGTATTTACAATGACTAGCAGTGGGATCACCTTGGTGTGCAGTGTACTTTGCTAAAGGTGATGCCTTTGGATTTTCACAGAAAAAAAGGTGAGAAAAGTTATTTGAAACAGGCAGCTATCTATCACCTCCATCCACCAACATCTGAATAATTTTTTTTCTAACACCAATCTGCACACTCAAATCCATTATCAAGTAGGGCATATTTAGTGCAGGATGTGCCCTATAGCCTGGACATCACCGGTTCTAGTCCAGGCTATTCCATTGCCGACCATAGGAAAAAAGTAGAGCATATTTATGTTTGACCATTTCTGCTTTCTCTGGATTTTAAAGTGTATTATTAAATCTCTTAGTAGGGGTATATTCCCCTTAGTTGGGGCAAATGGTGTGCTAAGAATATCAAGACACTCTACTGAAAGAAAGAAAGAGAAAGAAAGAAAGAAAGAAAGAAAGAAAGAAAGAAAGAAAGAAAGAAAGAATATGTTTAACTGTTTAAGATTAACAATAGGCAAGGATATTAAAAATGAAAACAAATAAAAACACAATACAATAACAGTAGAGAGCTTTATATTCAGAACAGGTTCTCTGGTCTTTTCTTCAGTATACCCAGTGTAATGTTTTTTTTTTTTGTATTGTTGCTGCCTTTTACCACACATAGGAATTCAATTGGGGATTTACAATTTGCACGCTCAGCGATGAGAAATACATCAGCAAATGTAATGTTTTGTATGATTTAAAAGGTAGTCCTGTCAAATCTGTTCTGGATTTGGATTATAGATCCCCTGAATCTCATAGTTTGAGAAACAAACTGTACAGCTATAGGTGGCAGTGTTATACCACCACTGAGACACCGAATCATCACTCAGTAGTTATTTCTGCTTTCAGTGTCTACATTATTATTATTTTTTTAATAGAAACACCAGCAGCCGAGAACAAAAAAGCAATCAAACCAGATACAGTATGTTTAAATCCTCTGGAAAGAAGGAATGAAAAGAAGCCTAACAAGAAGGAATACTGAGATAAAAATATTCTTAAAAGGAATAGGATATCAATTGTACCAAACAAGAGCAGATGCTTTTTTAATTTGTGTGCTTTTAATTTAATTTTTATTTTTTTTAATAACTATGCTTGTGTTTCCCAGATAAATTTCATTCTTTTGGAAAGCAGTAGAATAACAACACTGAAATCCTGTGTTGGCAGGCCTTGCCCATTCAGTACTCTTCCTCTACAGTATCTAGGGGCTCCTTTTAATACCGTTTAGTGCTGTTCATATACTTGTTACTGTCACAACAATAAAAACATAGCTCACTCCTGTCTGCCAAAGCGCCACCTACAGATGTACTGGACCACCTCCCTTAGGTTGATCACAAAACAGTGAAGAACATACTGTAACTCTCCTGCAATCATTTACAAATATTAGATTAGATGTTTTAGAATTCATGTGTGTTATATATTGGTTATGTGTTATACACAAGATGAGCAGACCACTCATGATAGAGCATGCAGAGATAACCCAAAACAGCTCTCAACAATGCATATGATATACGAGGAATATATTCTTAAAAGAACTCTGAAGCACTCCTTAGTAACTTCAGCCATCTTTTTTTCCATCTCTAAATTATATTTAACACTCTTTCTTTTGGGGGTTGTTTATTGCTTTCTTGTTTTCATTTTGAACTTTTTCACTGCCTTCATATTATTTTTGAAAGCCTCGTTAAACAGCTTTTACTGCAAGGAGAATAATGGAATGATGTAACCTGGAGTCATAATGAGTTATATATGAATCTTTCGATGTCACTGTTATACCGAAACATGGCACTGCAAAGCTGTATAGTTACTATGAAGTCGCTTAAGTCCCTTAAAATAGTGTTACTGAAACTCAACTTAAGATATGTCCCAAAATATTTTTTACTAATCGTCAATTTACTAAGGTTGTATGTGATTTGAACTCGAGCCTGTCCTAGCGTCAGTATTTCATTCACACATTTGGTCTGATTTAACGCAGTCAAAAGTGGGACAAGGCTCCAACTGGACCCAGGGGTTTAATTTCTCTGGCTGCCAGGAATAAAAACAATTAGTAATACCAACTGGATATTAATGGCATTGGAGACAATGCTCTGCAGACATTATGCAGAGGCCTATTTCAGCTATGATTAGCTCACTGCTGAAAGTTGTAAAACTGCTGTGAACCAAAGCGTATTCTTTTCACCATATTTTTAAATTATCAATTTGATCATTCAATTATTTTATTGCAGTAGGACATTGTTTCTTATTTTACTAAGAGCACCTTTAAAATGCTACTGAGAATTTCTCCAGTTGTATTCTTAGTTAACGAGAGAGTAAATATAAATTGATTAAAAAAAAAAAAAAACTAGATTGACCTGCTACCAAAGCCCACAATGCATAGCTCCTGGCCCAGTTTTGGGCCACAGCACCACGTATGCTTCTTGCCTGTCACAGTACGTTTCACAGTCTGTAGGTATGATCCGCTCTGACCCGCTTGAGGAACCTCTGGTGAAAGTTTTCTGTAACAGTTACCATTCCAGGAAACCACACTATCTGGGAGGACACAGGGGTCAATGCAACCCCTACACTGAGGGACGAGATGACTGCATGGGCACCGGGCATCATGCCCCTTGTGAAGTCACAGAGATCCCTCAGCTTCTCATGATTGTGGGTGAATACTGGCACACAACTCACAGGCAATTTACATTGTTCAAGTGGATCACATGACACACCATGTGACCACACAGATTGGCATACATTGGGAATCTCTCATTTTACTTACATTCTCAAATTTATTGGCCAGGCACTGTAAGTAATACAGTTCAAAGGTTATAGTCAAGTGATCCGTTTGATGTGTGGCTGTCTAATATATATAATGTTGTGGAAAGGGACCATTAGGAGCCCCTTCACACTTTACTAATTGAGGGTGGAGTCCACATCACCCAGTGATATACACATGTGAATCAAAGCTCATTTCAGCATTGACGACATTGAGGAAGAGGTCCAGTCAAAACGTTTGTCCTTGAATTTATTATGTTTCTTTTAGTATCATTAGCATTCATAGTAGGTTAGTATGCAACTGTTGATCCATACATATGGGATGATAAGTAAATACATTTCATTCAACGGGATGGGATGAGATCATATGGAAGAACCGGGTTTCAGGATAGAAATTCTATTTCTCAGATCGCTGTAACTGAGTAGCTGAGTACGTTTTGAAAATGCCTTAAACTTCCAATAGCTACTCATAACCATCATATCATTTTAGGGTACAGAATAAGTAATTTTTTTTTAAATCACCCAAAATCCATATTTGTTTATTTAGTAAATGTGGTTCTCTCAGGGAGACCAATTAAATGAATCCACCAAGAGCAAGCCTGCAAATTAAATCAATACATTACTTAAATTATTGTTATTATTTTATTCTGCATAAATTATGCATTAACTTAGTTATTATGTTAACTGTAGAAAGTAAATGTCCTCAAAGTAATTTTCCAAGATTGCTACGAGTTACAGTATGGTTGAGGCTGTAATGTACATTATACCAGTTGATAATTTAACCGCCAAACTCATATACATGTTTATTTCCCTCATCACTGTCATACCTCTACTCCATGCTTTGATGTTGTAAGGTATTTTCATATGACATTATTACACTTAATAGTCTGGAATCAACTGTGTCTGTCTGTCTGTCTGTCTAGCCATTCACACGTCTCTCTCGCTTTCAAAATATGACATACAGTATCAAGTATTATTATCAATAGATAGTTGTCATTGTTGGACAATAACTAAATAAATGATCATAAGAAAATGTGTCAACCGCGAAGTATAAAGCAGCTGTTGGACTAAGAGATCTCTGCTCCTAGGGTGATCTCCATACAGTATCCATAAAAAATGCAATGTATGTAATAGCTGTACATTTAATACTGGAGTGAATTTATCCTCTCGGCAATAACAAGCTATAAAATATAGACATATATATTTGAATGCATCATGCCTTATGAATAAATTGAAGGTTTCCTAATGCTTTATACTGAGCCCTAGTGGTTTATAAATTGAAATTTGTACTGAGGCACTCCTGACAGACACAGGGAGAAGAAAAGGATGAGGCAGCACAGTGCTGAGGGAGAGACTGGGCATGTACTGGGTACCTTGCACTTCCCAGCTTAACAACTGTTTAAAAGAGCTGGGCTTATTTGGGCAAGCAGTCATGTTTTGCATCTCCTGCCTCTTTCACACCACAGGGGTAAACCTTGTCCAGATTTGCTTCGTGTCTTTCTCTCAACCCCCCACCAGATACGCTGCAGTATATTTGCTCTTTTTTAACGGCACTGTTTGTTGCTCATCCCACTCCCTTTATATGGGGGTTTCAGGAGGAGCTGCATCTTTCTCCAAAACTTTACATACTAGACTAAGAAGATCATTTATTGTACTGAGATTTAACTGCTGTTGAATATTTACATGTTTGCTTTTGCTTAAAGTCACTTGAAGAGTGGTGGCTTGTGACAGTGAGACACAGCATTGAGTGAAGACTGCAGTCAGCTAACTAGAAAACATAGTACCTAGTATATAAAAGAGGAAACTTTAAGAATTCAACTGATACCTGTTAAGCCATTCGTGTATCTTAATCACACCTGAGAAACGTGTTAATAGTAAAATTGATTTAATTTACAGGGTTTTATCTGTGAAACAACTAAATTGTCTTTTAAAGGAAAGCAGAAAAATCAGCAGAAAACACTGAAAATCAGAAGTCCTAGAACATTTACCACACAGTGCATTTGAATGTATCGATGAACCCCTTCAGTACCATACTGGTTTCTGAATATGACGCACGGAAACATATAAAAATAAAACACTAACAAAACACACCTATTAAAAAAGAAAATAAGATGCTTTACAATGGAACTGAATTTCATCTTTAAATCCCCCACACCAACTATCAATAATTCAATTAGGCAGCCTTAATCAGCAGGTGTTCTTCAAAGTGACAAGCGAGTTGTCTCTTTGGAAACAGCTTCCTAATTACAGTCTAAGCGTGTTTAAATCACAGTGATCTGTGTCCCTCCGAGTGATGAAGTAGATTCAAATCAGCTATTATTCAGAACTTTTTATTTCAAAACAGAAGTTTCAAAACATCTCTTGCTTTTTTAAGGAGGGAATCGCAATAAATCCTTTTTTTTGACAGTTAATGGATTATAGCATTTTCAGCTCTGTTGCAGCAAAAGCAAATATCAGGGGGACATACTTTAATTACTGGTAACACACATGTAATTAACTTTAAGAAGTACACTGGGCCTGCTGAGATGTAATTAAACAAAACAAAACATATTCCTTTTTTTTCAATTGCAGTCAGGGACAGAATAAGCAATTCGCTATCCAATTGTCTTTAGTTACAAAAGCAGCTATATCAGCCCGACATGAAATATACTTTATGTGAGCTCAAGCTAGACAAACAAAATGTAGTCAATCTGATTTATTTTATAAATGGTTGATTCTTTTAAAAATTGCTTCCGTTATTTTACTAATGAAATAGCTGTACTTGATTTGGAATAATACTTGCTCATAGACATTTTTGATTGAATATTTTGTGCATAGATTCCAAGGTTATAATGTTTGACGAGTGTTTTGTTGTCTGTAAAATGATGAACAGGCACTTCTAACCAACCATGATAGTGAAAGTGAATAGGGTCTGGAGGTGAGAAGACAGCTGATCTTTTAATCTGTCTATGAATGTATGACTGTAATAACTGTATAGGTAAATAACTAGTCCATGAACTGATGCTGTATCACATTCTTGTAAGGGATGTTAAACTACTTTGTATGCAAATGTATGATACTTTACTTACTTACTCCTCTTTGTTCCTGTTGGAACATAGGGCCTTTACTACACTTCTCCATTTTTCTCTGTCTTGAGCTGTATGCTTTGTCTCTCCCCAGGACATGCCAATGGACTTGAGCTCAGCTTCCAGCGTTCTACTCCATGTTATGGTTGCTCTTCCTCTCTTTCGTTTACCTTGAGGGTTCCAGTCGAAGGCATGGCGAGCGATGTTGGACTGTGTCCAATCCATCTCCATTTGCTCTCCTTGATGGTAGCAGAGATGGGCTTTTGTTGCTTTCTTCGCCACAGCTCTTGATTAGAGATTCAACTTGGCCATCTGATATATAAAATCTGTCGAAGACAAGTGTTGACAAAGACCTTACTGAGGGATAATTTCAATTAACTTAGTTTAATTTCTTAACTGTTTAAAACCAATTATGTGTGTTCTGTATAATTCGATATTGATGTTTCCTCTTAGATTATTACCATGCTTACTAACAATCTCGGCAACAAAGTCTCCTCAAAGCTTATGATAGGGGAAGTAACGTGAGGAAGTATGAGTGTTGCACAGACTTCAGTGCACTATTCTTCTCCTATGGCTGCAGTGCATTGTGTAACGCTAATATGCTTCCCCACCTCACATCAGCCTAGATTCTTTTCAGAAATAATCACTGCTTGAATAGTTAGTAAGCATGACAAATAATTATCTAAACAGAAGCTATGTTACATACTCCAACAGAAAACACTTCATAAAATATTGATCAATTTAGAAAATGAAATATTAGAAAATGTGCAGATGATACAGAGTATCCCTTAAAATGGTGGCAATAGATAACCTTGTGTTGAAAGCCTTGGGATCATTTCTCTATGGTGTCTCCAAAAAAAATGATAATTTTGAAATCTGATCTCATGAATGTTACAGACCATATTATAATGAAGCTGATGAGAAACAAGACACACAAGGCAAGGATGAAGTAATGGAAAGTTGACAGAGCAGAGTGAACACTGAAATCAACTCTCTTATCAGCGTCACCCTCCAATCTGAACTCAGAAAAGTTTTACATCCAAACCTGACAGCTCGCTCAAGCTGTTAGAATGAGGACAGGCAAGGGCACACCCTGTCTCCCAGCCTCTGGCACTATCACACTCTCATATTCATTGAAACAGACAGGTAGAAGTCACATGATCCATGCCTCCGCTATTCCAGTCCTGGACTGTATAACTAATAGGGCTAACCCCACAAACCCAAATCTGAGTTCATAACAAATGCAGCCTAATCTGAATATTCTAATTCTGTAGGATTGACAGGATGCTGTAGAATGCAGATTTTAAAACATGTTTATTGCTGTTGCTTGATTCTTGACTGCTGGTTTATTGAAATGGTTGTAGATGAATTCATTTTTGCATATTTAGATCTAAGCATCATGGGTCTTATTCATAAAGCATGAGTGTTAGTACCTAATAAGTGCACTGCAATATAGTTATAGCTCCAAGTTTCATGGGTGTCCTTGACGAAACCATTCAAGGAACAGCACAGGTTAATCGTCTTGCCCTGATTAACATATCCGCGACCTTTCTCATTGATACAGTGTTTAAGACAGGTTGCTGTGGTCTGTTGCATCATTAAACAGGGCATGTTGATGATCTATCTTTCATGCTACAGGGAGTTGCAGCCCCTATCTGTTGGTGCAACCTTGGCTGTCTTCTGTGCAATGCTGAAAAACCCCATGGCGCGAAACAGCTGGCTCTTATCCAGCTGCATCAAAACAGTCTTGTCTGTGTTGCACTCCTGTATTTCCCAGTCCAAATTAACTAAATCCTATGTAACTTTTGCAGTCCTTTGGGTGAATTAATACATCTTAATTTAGTGGGTCTCCAATTAGCTCTGTCAACGTAAACCAGGCTAACAGATTAGGGCAAACATTTGGGAACCTTCCACTCAGTGTGCTCAATGTGTTTTGGATTGTGTTGTTGTATATCTTTGTATATACTGGAAATGCCCATTGTGCTCAGGTAAGGGTGATCATTATTTTGACCACTGAGTTTTGGTGTTCCTTAATCCTGTATAATATATATCAAAACAATTAATAATTTAAGGAGTATTGTATATTCTTTGAAATCAGTCACTGGAAATTTTTAATTAACGCACAATTTTACTGGAGTATTTAATTATTATTATTATTATTATTATTATTATTATTATTATTATTATTATTTGTTTATTTAGCAGACACCTTTATCCAAGGTGACTTACAGAGACTAGTTAATTGCTATTTTGTGAAATGAAACAAAAAACCCATCCAAACAAAGGTTTCTTTAAACAGAAATACATGTTTGCTCTGCGTTTCTTATAAATTGTCTCCATAAAAAAAAAAAAAATCAGACGTTGCCTGTATTTTTACATGATTTCGAACAAGACCACAAAAAGAAGTTCTTCATGCATTCCTGTTTAGCAGCATAAGGAGCCCTGACTGGGGGCTGTTCCTCTTATCTGTGGTGGGTATTTTATGATAGATTGTTTCTAACTGCTGCCAGCTTGTCTGTAGATTTCAGCGCTGCTCCTTTCATTACCAGACTACTATCATCAGGTCAGACGGGAAAAGCACTCTGCCTTCCCCTGCAAGCACTCTGCAAAGCAAACAGTACAAGCATGCATGTATATTGTGAATATTGCGGTTAGAAAAAAACTCTGTTTTAAGGATGAATAAACCAAGATGAACAGCTTTTTCAAGCTGGGATACAAATGTATCAGCTTCCCTGCTATGTATAAGGATCATAGCGGCTCCTGTTATACGCTATTAAACAGACACTTACTACACGCTCAAAATCACTGGTTTTAAAGATATTTTTTGTCAACATCTTAGCTCACATCCAGTTCAATGTTTTTTTCCTCTTAAATGAATAACTCATAGACTGTGGAAAAGTAACTGCACTCATTCATGACAACAAACTGTTGTTTTCTCAGCTATAATGTTAGATTTCCTCACCATATTAGCAACGCTGAATTGGTCACAGCAGGGCAGACTTCATGTTTTTCCTTTTTTCCCTTTTTTTTAAGTGTGTTGGTGAAAAATATACCAGTGCTATAGTATTTCCTCATACTTTATATGTCTTTATACAAAGGTCAAGGTCGTTTCAGACAATTGGAGCATAGACAGCCATTTATTTATTAGGCAGCAACAGCACAACCCGAATCTAAATCCTCCACTGTGCAGCTATATAAATGTGTAATTCTAGTCATGCAGTTGTACTACAGCCCCTGACTTGCATCTCAATTGAATTACACACAAATGATTTGCCATGGTTCAGTTCAAACACAGCGCATCTCAGTTTTCTTACTAATGTTCCATACCAGCAGCGATACTGCTTCCTTCAACCTCAACACCTGTCCTTAATAATATATATATACACACACACACACGCACGCACACACACATATACATACATACAATGCAGAAGGTTACAATTAAAAGGAATAGTAGATCACTGCATCATTAACTATGTAGTAAATTATATCACAAACATTCATAGATTTAGACAGAAATAAGTGAGTGTAGTTATCATGGCATCAAAAGCCCATAAGTACCTCCACTGTTTGTTTTCAAACACACTTTCCCTTAACAAAGGTATTTTAAACATACCGAAACGTTGGGACTTGTCTCTCTTGAGGTCATTCTGATCATTATATATATAATGATCATATATATATATATATATATATATATATATATATATATATATATATATATATATATATATATACAGTATATATTTTAAATAAGTAAAACCTTATGGTGGTTAAATCACAACTCCACATTCAAAGGAAAAATAAATAA
This sequence comes from Acipenser ruthenus, assembly GCF_902713425.1. Lineage (NCBI taxonomy): Eukaryota > Metazoa > Chordata > Actinopteri > Acipenseriformes > Acipenseridae > Acipenser > Acipenser ruthenus. The sequence goes on from NC_081213.1 coordinate 3,597,361, forward strand.
ATAAATAATAATGTATTTCCATGTTATAGTTTTCCTCCAGGTTAACTGAACAGGTCAAGTCAAAGCAAACAAAGGTCAAAAAATCTATATAAAAAGAAAATATATTAAACACTTGGCTGAGTCCGGAGATTCATTTTATAGACGCCATATATCATGTCATGAACAAAGGAACCAAATTGAAAAACACAAGACACAATGCATCCTGAATGAAATATGTTGCATGAATCAATTAGAGCATAAAACAAGGCAATTACCCTCATTCCAGAGCAAATAATGGGACTCCGTCAAAACTTGCTGTAACAGTATATGCCGATTTCACTGTAATACAGTAAACTTCATCTACAGCTGCACCCTCACGATAAAAAAAACAGAAAAAGCAACATTATTTGTCAGCATTGACAATGTCAAAAACAAGGTTTGTCCAACAAAAACAAGGATTTGTGCTGTTGCTGCCTAATAAACATTCAAGGTCCAAGGCATGCATGTTTAATTTATGTTAATCAGAAAGACACTAATATAGTTATATTTACTGGTCCTTGCCTTTGTGTGATGTAAGCAATCATAGTAGGTCTTATTGTGAGTACAGGTGCCCAGGTGCTTTTGCCTTGAGCTGTTCATTGCTGTCCAGAACCAGCACCAGCGCCATCTAGTGCTCATACGTTGTATTGCCAGCAACATAATTGGAAACTTGCTTAAACATAGCTGAGCACCAGATGGCGCTGGGTCTTCCTTCTATAAAGACAAAGACGAGTCTAACCCATGTTATGTCTGTGGCAGGCAACTCATTGAAATCAGGCAAAAGCACCTAAAGAATGATTGTCAACTTCATCAAACAAATCACAAAAAAAAATATTTACTCTTTAATTATTACAAAATAGAAATAATACAATAAATGTATAAGGATGGGGAGATTTTAAAATTGCATGTCAAAACTTAGTATTTTTTTAGTTTTGAGATTTGCATAGTTTGCATTGTCATTCCTACATTGTATCATCTTGTCTGAGATTAAGCTTGAACAATACAATACAGCTTTTATATTGTGCTTTTCAAGGGGAGCATCCCAGGGCGCTTTACAATAAAATCTCTATAAGATAGAAAATAAAAAAGCTGGCTGTCAGTTCTGTGTATTATACATTTGAAAACCACTTGTCACCTGAGACTTTTTTTTGGTTAACAGCCACATGCACCAAATTTTTTATGCACATGTTATTACTGTCATTCAATTCTTGCTTTTTGCAAAGTTTTTATTTAACTTAAACCCATTTATAAGTGACAAGGTAATTCTTAGCATGAGATAATCTGACAAGCAACTGAGAAAATTCAGAATATTTTTTGTTTTCCTTTTTCTTTTTGAAAATGACATTTTGAATTGCTGAGTAAACACACACACACACACACATACACACAAGCATTTTTTTGCAAAGACTGTGTTAGCATGTGAACCTGCTTCTTAAAGAGCTCCATTTTGTTTGTATTTTATCTTGTGGATAACTGCCACAACTTCAGCTATGAGTGATAATGCAACTTGGGCACTTAAAATCATATATCAAATGTTTACCAATTCGGTTCCCCAGTATCAATTTCAAAGCTGAGAGATTGCAAGAGTTAAACACAACGACTTGCTTTGCCTTTCTTATAATGGTTCAAATATATGCTTCTTTCCCACTTACAAATGACACTATAAAAACCAACAGAGACAAGCTCACAGACAGGCACAGAAAGATAGAGAAAAAAACGATAACTACATTTTAGATCAAACAGAACCAGATTTGCCAACAAAGATAAGGGAAAAGGTAAAAGAAAAATGAATGTGTAACTTCAATACTTGCTCTTTAAACAGATACAATTAAATATTTAGAAAAGAGATAATATATTTATTTTTGTTCATGTTATCAACATTAGGATCAATGTATGATGCTACCAGAGAAAGTATCTTTGCCCATGAGTATGGGGGAAAAAAAACGTAGCACACCACTGCCTTAGAGTGTTTCATCACAGTGGTTTTTTGCTTCAATGTTTCAAAGTTTTGATAAGACATGACAGGCCATCACAGTTTACTGAGATCACGCTGCAATCCACATACCACACTCGGTTATCTCAGTAACAGTGAATCAATTATAAGTACACAGATATGAGAAAGGTTTAGGCTGCAAAGATGTTTTTTGACAGCTGTGATGATATGATGACTGTAAATAAGCAGAGTAAATGTCAAGCTAAAAATAATACCCTCTTGAGCAAATGGCTGTATGTTGAGTTAAAAAAAAATACTGCAATAATGTCACTTTTGAATTAGGTGCATGATTAAAAACAAAAACCTTGATTGCAAAATGTGTATTCAATCAAAAATGAATGGCTTGCATATTAATGATAATAAACAAACAAACAAACAAAAATGAAATATGTTATATTGTCAGTTTGTTATTAGTCGGAATTACAATGCCGGTTTAAAAAAAAAAACGGTTTCAATAAAAATAATGAGGTAATTTAACCATTAAATGAATGCATTCCTTCTACACACTTCATGCTGGATACATAAATCAGCTTTGCTGTCTTTTCATTCTCAACTTCATTGTGTTTATTACTTGCACAGCAATCATGTGTAAGGAGACCAGGATTATCTCAAAGGATTTATTTTGAAAAGGAAATCTAAAGCATTTTTTAGTGGATGGATTCTATGCACAAACTTCCAGAGAGACTCTAAAATGAAAATGATATAGAGCCCTGTAGGACATACAAACTTTAACGGTTTTAAGGCGACCATAATGAAAGGGTAAAGCTTTTATTGCTGGATCTCTTTGAGTGTTACAGATAAAAAGTTTAAGCCTTCCCTATATCCAATATGAAACAAACACAATATCATCATTATATTGCAGAGAGGGTATTTGTGGGCCCTGCTGTAGTAAATATGACTATTTACTGTATGAGATATTTTTTTCAGAGTACAGCGTTTGTGAAGACTGGTAATAGATTCTCACTTAATAGCACAGAAAGCCTATGGGTCAGCCTACAATATACACAAGGGCACTCTTATTTAAACAATACAAATTTGAGGTCAATCAATAGAGGGGCACGAGGTGAAAAGGAAAAAAAAGAAGGGTGTGTGACTAGGGGTTTAAATAGCAAGCTGGAGAGACCGTGCTGATGCCCCCTGAACCACACAATGGTTACAAAAACAACAACAAATGTTTTGTAACAATAAATAGTTCATCATTTACATATTCACAGTAAATATTGTAGGATGCAACCCTAATATCACACATTATTAAACAGTGTAGTCGTGGACTGTGCATCAAGTTACCCCTGCATTTCCCAGTTTATTGTGAAGTTCACAGAAAATCATGTATTGACAAGCATTGAGCCACTTCAATAATTAGCTGTAAAAACCCAAACATGTCAAAGCACATGAACTAATACCTACTGTAAAACACAACTTAACTGCACACAGGGAAATGTCTAGACCGTCTAATAATCTTGTAAAATGACAAATAAAATGTAGTATTTATTATTTGTGGCTTGAAGAAAATCTAAATGAAGCATGTCTTCTATTAGACCCCCTAAAGAAACAAACTAATAGCCTGCAAAGAAAGCCATCTATAATATAACTATAATTTCCATGATTCATTAAACAGAAATGGAAAATGCTTGGTGGTTTTTTTGTTTTGTTTTTTTTATTTTTTTGTAACCAAAATATCCTCAGTAATAGAATTACCAAGTTTATTTTTAATTGTTTTAAATATACATATACCGGATATTTACAGTCTGAAAAGTTAACATTCTTTTATTGAATCACTTGAAATTCATGCGAGATAATCAATTGCCATTTATACAGTTATATACAATGTTAGCAGGGGAAATCTGCATTGTAAATTTACAATTTACTCATACCTAACATGCATATACCATAGTCATCTTTTTATAATGATCACATTATTTACCAAATGGATCTGTGCCTTACCATTCTTGTCTCAGCTTGATCATGTTCTATTATGATTTGTAAAGGTTTATTCTTTATAATGCTTTTACCATGGCTTCGTGGATAGGATTCACCATCAGTTGAATGGCAAAAATGCATGTCAGGCAAGAAACTAAATACAATGCAAAAATGATAATTTGATTGTCAAGCAGACATTAGATCAAGGAGGTAACTCCCACATGCATGTCAACTTTAATTCTGTGGCAGTTTTCAACAGTATTCAAGCCAGGCAAATTCAAACCTATCTCTTTGCAACATGCTTGCTATTAAGTTTACCTCCTCTTCTCCCACCTCTACCTCATGTTCAGCTTTGCCAGTGGGGTTGGCATTAAAACTGCCTCTAATAATGGAACATTTCAGCTCCAATTGTTCCTAAAGGCAAGGCCAAGCCCCAAAGCCAAGCAAGTCAAAATGCTGATATACATGCATATTTCATTTTTATTCTTTATCATTATTAAATTGCAAGAGGGGTCTGGACTGAATATGGTTATTTTAGTTTAAATTGTATTAGTTTTGCTTCAGCTCAGAAAGATGCACTAGAGAATATCTGATTCTGTTGCTGTCATTTTTTTAAAGAGATGGTGGAAACTGGAACGGTTCAAGATGTCTATCAAGCTGTTTAAGTGTTTATTGCAGTCACGATCCTGAAGAGGATGTTCATTCTAACGCAAAATTAGGTTCAAAGCCATGAGAAGTTAAACACGGTGTCGCAAAACTGTAGAGTCGGGACTGGTAGAGTTGAAAGGTCACTTTGTCACCTGATTTAGATGGAATGAGAAAGGTGCAGGTATGTAGTATTCTCTAGACAAGCTCAAGAAAAGGCTGATTTGCTATTTTATATTGGAGCAACGTAACCCACAAACTTGCAAAACAGGAAAAGCAAACCATTCCATCTTGTTTTCTATTAAAAAGGAATTGCTAGCTTCTGGTTATCCTTTTCTCAGCAGATGTGATGTTTTTGTATCTCACCCTTTAGGTCTCACTTGAGATGAATGGTCTTGCTCTGGAACGAGGGTTCATTCCACAGCTGTCTGTTTTCACCTCTCCTTTAGGCTTGGAAAGATAACTATGACAAATCGAAAGTGATGATCATTTCAGTACTTTATACAGACATCCATTTTAATGGCTTTCCCTTTACATGCTGATTGCTTTCTATTAAGTCCTGGGAAATCAATACATTTCTTAAAATGTTGTTAAATCGTTAATCATAATAGCCCTGTGTGTAATCCCACAAAGCAGAATATATAGAATAAGAGTGTCTTTATTCTCTTACATCATATGTCCTTTTTCCTATAACAAAAAGAAAATAATGATTATCTACATTGCCAGGCCACTTTATTCAGACCTATCTACCATTTAACACATTGTATTTGTTTATATATTAACACTTTAAAATAATAGCCGCACATTCATAATGAATTCCAGCTGAATACCACAGGAATAACACCTACATGTATTAGGCACTTCCTCTAAGTTCAGAAGTAATTCAGTTTGAATTCAGACCTGTTATGATTTAAAAACATCTAGGTTCCTCTTTCCCCTCCATCCATTCCTAATTAATTCACTGTTTATTCTTCACTAATTCATATCCTCATACTTATTCAAAGGGGATTGTTAGGAGTCTTTATTCATGCATTAATGCCTGTGTTTTCCATGCGATTAACATCATTTGTTACAAAGCAACATGGAATGAATATGGGTTATTAAATCTACATGAATTGACAGGGCTGCATTCAAAATGCAATTGTTTCAGAACCCAGAGGAAGTGCATAAGATATGAAGGCGCAATTCCTGTGGTATTCAGTCGGAATTCATTATTAATTTGTGGCCATTATATTAAAGTGTTACCATTACATTCATAGATTTAATATAAGATAATATAAGAACAGTGTGTTCTCCCTTCAAGGCGGGTGTGTTCTTTGGCTCTTCTGAGGCCGACCTAATTTATGAAATAAAAAGACAGCAAGATAATAATTCTCGCAAATGATGAGGGTGAGCTTCCAGCTGCCATCACAACTGTGCTCGCCTCAGGAGGGACATCTGCTACCCATAAATCACACAACCCTCTTATACATCTTCTACAGGTAAGAGGCCCTGCTAGATAATATCTGTTACAAAGCTTCTGCAATTCAGCTCTGAAAACATACTTGACGTTTGTGAACAGATTGCCATACTAAAGTGGTGGAAGTAATTTTTCAAAAATATCTGGGGGCAAATACATTATGATACAGAAACCTCAGAGCTTGGCATACTCTTGTTTTTTTGTTATAATGAGATTAATGTAACAGAGATGTGCTATGGTAACTGGAACAAGTTGCATACAGCGGTTGGTATCTCCATATGTATTAGACTAATACACATACAGTTTTTTAGATAGCATCACTTTTTTCAGAATCATAATGACAATTACAGTATCAGTATAAAAAAGGACAAATGTAAATTGGTTTATACCAACATGTACAGTATTGTTATTAATGGACTAAAAAATGCTGGTTCTCACAGAATGGTTGCTATTGAAGAAAATATTTCAATTGAACATACGATGATTGAGCATTATCCTGCCTGCATATCCTCATTGACATTACAGAACGGTTTTCGCTGTAAAGAAAGGAGCCTTCACTCAGCAAGAGAGACAAGCTTTGATAGATATGTAAAGGGAATAGTGATTTATTAGACACATATGTACACTTCTGCTAATTGACAATTTAATAAGAAGCAACGGGGGGCTCTTCTTGGCATCACGTGGCTGTATAAAACAAACACTGCAGAGAAAATGAAATGTCATCTTTTTGCCCAGCTGATCATTGTACTTGAGTGTAGAGAAGCAGGAATCACTGAGCTGAAACATTAAACAAGCTTCAGTGGTTGCCATCCATTGGATCTCCAGAGGCCACTGTCTATGTAATCTCTCACTGGAGATAGGGAGGTGACGAGTGTTAGTTGTATCTATCCTGTGCTACTGTATGTCATCTTGAAATAGAAAGAGGTGAAAGCTAGTGTAAGGATCGGATTGATACACAGCTAACAAAGACCATGATAAAGGTTAATACAACAGAACTGTCTATTCCTTGTTTTCAAATGAATAAAGTTTCACAAACTGCAGGCATTTTTTTTTTCGTGAATATTGAAGTCCACGTACAAAACACAAACAAATGCTGTTTACAGTACAGGGAATGCTTTGAGACTCCGACTGTGTAGATGTTTGAACAAGTCAGTGTTTCCTGTCATGTTTTCCTACTGCTTCTCATTATAAATACACATGGAAATGTCCAAACCTTTTTTAACAGTGTACAAGCCCCTAATTTAAAACACACGCATACATTAAGTTGGATTGTATGTTGTTATAGGAAAATAAGTTAGCAGAGATATTGAAGCTAAAACTGAATGAGTCTCTAATCTAGGGATCAATGGTACGGTGAAGGGGGTTGTCAATACCAACATAAACTTCAACAGTGATTATTTTCACTTCTTCTGCCTTAAGGCTGCATTTATTAAGTAGCATTTGTCCTCAGTTGTAAAAGCTTTACAATTCCTTATCCTTTCTCCTAAGAATCCTTTTTAGTGATCGTTAATTCCCATTTACACTTATCTAAGCCTCTTAGAACCCTAAACCTTCTATCACGAGTCCCAGATGTGCATTTATAAATATCATTTGTGGAAAGTCCAGGTAAGCCCCAAACCTGAATTCATTAAAGAGGCTTTGAAGTCTTTCGTGTATCATTTTTTCTGATAGCATTTTTTATTTTCTCCAATGAACAAATCCTTTGAAAATCCTCTTCGGACACTCTACTATCGTTCTTAATGATCTTTACCTCCTGCTTGAGGTTACCACTTTACCTTCACATATCAAGCTAAACCATTACCCAGAGACACAGTGCACTTACATGCTTTCTTTTGTCAAGCGCACATTATATTTTAACACAGCCGCTATACTGACTGTCATTGACACTTTATCAAGCAGTGTTCTAAATTCTAGATTTTGACAGGCATTGTCATTTCATAGTAACCTTTGCTCTGCTTTTTGTATTAATATTGTCTACCATTCCCTGTGGTCTATTTCTTTGAAATCCTTCCTGCTCAAACACATATTATGCTCTCTTTAGTTCAACACCTCATGACATATACATTCCACAGTCATGGTTACCATGTATAGCACGTACAGTACATGTTTCATCTCTCGGCTTTGGTTCAAACAGAGTTTGTAATATGTTTTGTATATGTTGTATTCACTCATTATGGGTCAACTGGGGAATACATTTCGCTACTTTCACTAGGGAGCGTCTGCCAGGAGAAAGAGAATTATACCCATAAACATTCCAGTGTATCCAGATCATGCTCCCTACTGCAAAAACGCTGGTTATCTGATTGAATGGTATAGTGTGGGAACAGAAATCAAGCTAAACTATTTTGCTGCAATATGGATAGCACGGGATACAGTAGAGGGAAAGTGGTGCTGTAACAATCGTATATAGCTGTACAGTTATGCATGGCCAATACGTCTTCAAGTGTAGTTATGACAAGCATTTCTTTTTGATTTACACTATTCTCAACATAAAGCATCATATGATGTTGTTTATTTCAAACACTACATTCAAGGTAAAGCTTTATTAAATTAATTTATTGTTGTTCATGCAGCTTTTACCTCCATGCTTTCCCAATGTATCTATGAGCAGCAGTATTCTTTGGCACAGTACATGGGTCTTATCACATGAAAAATAAATAGAGCCAGGCAGACTGTTGATTGCTTCACTTGATGTGGGTCATCACAGAAGCAGAAAGTTTCCCATCAACATCTGCAATAGCCTCCAGCCAGTTTTTCAAACTTCCTGACCCATCGTCCTGAAAGTGACGTGAGCACGGGTGCCATCTCCACTGAGTTCCCCTTTCACCCGCATGCACCTCCTAGATATGCCAGTGACATCCTCTGCTCCAGCTCAATGCAATCTCACATTGCTGCTGACCTGAGGGATTTGTTATTCTGTGCACACAGCGCGATATTTGTTGTCTTAACAGTCAGTTTGCTGGAGACTGTTGCTGGAGTTTTTAAAACTTGGGTCATGTGTTATTAATGGTTATTGGCAATTGATAACAAGGAATATTGTACCAGCATGTTAATGACACATTACTAGCCTCTGTCAATTTATGAAGGTACATTCAGCATGTTATTATTAACTTTCTAATATTTTTAATAACATCCTTTATAACACATGTGTACATGCATTAGCGATTACCAAATTGCATTTAAGAAATATGGTTTTACCAAAAAACATCCCCAATGGCAAAAGTGTATAACTGTATTGCAAAAGAAAAGCAGCCCCATACAATTGGAGAGACAGACATATCAAAGACAGACAGACAGGCATAAAAAGACAAACAGATCTGAAAAGAACAGGCAAACAGACTATATTTGACATAACTGATTATGAACAATAGCACAAAACCGCATCACCACAGCTATATTAATAACCTTAGTGAAAACATCAGTATCAGTATGCAATAAAGTCTATGCTAATACCCAAGGTTTTCGGTTCACACAAGGCTGACAGCCTACCATTATCAACAATCTACAAGACTATGTAGTTTCTGTGACTGAGGCTGTAGACGCAGATAAGCAGATCCATTGACTTCTGTGGCCTGGCAGCTTCATTAATCTAGGAGCAGATTTCAGATTATTGACCGCAGCAGTGTTTTAAGTCTCTTTCCATGCCCTTAATTTAACTAAACAATTTTGTATGTGCAAAAAAAAAAAGAAAAAAAAGAAAGAAAATCAAGGAAACTTTTAAATAAAGTTATTAACCCACTTTCTACCACATACCGCAAATTAAACATTTTATGAATATTCATTTATGCTACAGGTTTAAATTTAAAACATGAATTAAGCTGTCATAAACAAAACATGAAGCTGGAGGTTGCTACTGTAGATGTGCAAGTTTTTGGGCACAGCTGTTAACAATTCAGTTTCGATCTGAACAGTAAAACTTCATTTGAATATGTGGTGTAGCTAGGATTTATATACTGCAGTGGGGGTCAAATACTCCTGCATGAAAAATCCCCTTTGTATGCTCTGTAATTGTTATTTAGTAGTTCCTCAGAGGAAGAAAATAGTGCTGCAGCAATGGTTGTATTAAGTTATCATGTAGTATCACTTGAGCTAATAAAATAACAAACCAACAACATCTGTGATAAAGGTAACTGTTGTTTTACGACATGCACTGTTAGAATTTAATATTTGTAACTTTTTAAAAGCGGATGACATTCATATGGCGGTATGCACGTATGTATGTATGCATGTATGTTTTTACGGAAATGCATTTTCTTTTTAGAAATGTAATTATCTTCGTCTGTATTAGTAAAAACACCTGAACACAACTGCTGCAACATACTGCATACACAACTATAACCTTTAGCCTTCCATGCAAAATACTTTCAAACTCAGATCTGCAGCATATCTGCTACAAGTGGACCTTGTAACACCTTTTAAAATAAATGTTCTATTCTAGTTTCTGCCAGTCAAATGTTTGACAGCTCTTTAGTGTCAATGGTAATTTGGAAGTCTGAGTTGTTCAAGGCATTCACAGAAGAATAAGTAATACAAAAAAAAGAAAAAAAAACTGTGTTCTACAGCCACCTACAGCCTAGAGCTGTTTTATCTTATGTGTGATCTGGTTGTCACAAAGATTGCTGTTGGAGCTGCTTTCTCAACATGATGAATAGTTTCAGTAATAACAGATACATGCCACTACTATCTAATGCTTGAAATGTCACCAAAATAAAGGACATGTATTAGAAAAAGTTTTGTAAAAGCTTTCAAAGCTTTTTAAATAATATAAAATAATCACAACCGAAAAAGAAAAAGAAAAAAAAAATCTTAAGGGCTTTTGTCTGACACACCCTGAAAAATGTTTTAATCATTTAAACCTTTTGTGTACATCCTTCATTTCTTCAGTTTTGTACACTGCCTTTATACCTCCTTTCAAACCTTAGAAATTATAGTTTTCAAGTTGAGGATAAGGTAACCCCGCAACAGAAAACCACCACTATACAAAAAATGTATTACATACAGTATTTGTGTATGCAGTTCTTCACTAACCAAACCTCTTCTTAATATATCGTATATTAACTAGCAAAACAGCAGATGGAAAAGTGTGTTTCTCATTTTCAAAATGACAGAATCGTATTTGACATGCTGTCAGGGATGTCAGCTCTTAATTGTTTTCCTTTTTGATAGAGATCTATATCTGGAAAACTCAGTAATTAATTAGGCATATAAACTGTAGCTACTATAATTTATTTAATGATGTCTTGTTTTTTTAGCTCAACATTGCTTTAAAATAGCAGCTTTTCTGTCTGTTTCAAACTGAATGATTGAAATAAAGGTTTTATGCGTGAGAGAGACTTTATCAATTTTGAAATTCAGTCCCAAAGTGTTGTAATCCACTATATGTAACTCTGTCAACAAGCCTCGGGTGCTTCACTCTCTGTTCTAATTTGTTCTGACCTTGTCATTTCCGTTAACGGCCTGAGTGGATTGCAGTGCCCAGTGTTGAAACTAACAGTGGGAGTAGAACCTTCTCCTACCTCCAACACTCTACACAGAATTCCTTTTTTAACGTACCAAAATAATCGCCCCAACACTAGCCTCCGAACACACACAGTGAAATGCATTCTCTCATTCCCAGTCGTTTATGAGTCTATACAGTATAATGATACCAAAGGCCCAGTTTGGTTTGATTCCCAGTTCACCCCTTGTTGAGCTGTATAACATTGAACAAGTCACTTGGGGTTTTATTATCAAATTGCCTCAGGGCTCATTAAAAGGACATTGATATTGTGAAACTACTGTATAAATAAACAACGCAGAAAGCAAATAATGCATCATTCATGAGGACCTTTGGTGTCAAGCAAAAGTTCAAAATTACCTGTCCAAGGTCAGGCTGTACTTTAAATCCGTGTTTGACTTTAAACCTGGGATCTCCCTTTGTGTGACCTCTTAAAGCAAAGGGCTCACTGCCACTTATACAGAACTAATCTGGATCTGAATTCAGCATTCTAGAATCATAATACATCTCCATTTGATCCCACTCCACAGCAAGCTTCATCTGCGCTCCATCTCACGGAAGGATGATTTTCTAATACCTGTTACTTCAGTGTAGGTGTGCTTGTTATAGAGAAGGGCTATGCTGGACCTAATCATTTCAAATCCCCTCCGCCCCCCAGCAACCCTTTAACACCCCTCCGCTATCGCATCAGGACTTCTCCACGCTTTACATATCATCTTCAGGAACATTCAGGACCATAATCGTCTGTCAGTAGGCATGGCATTTGATCTGAATTGTTGTAACTCTAGTGGTGTCTTGGAGGAGGCGTCTTGTTAAGCATGCTATAAGCCTGTTAAGGTGAACTTGAATCTTTATTAATGAACTGGCCCTGTTACATAAATCATATACTTTCTGTGGCTAACTACCTAGCTAACCCTCATTATGTTTAGTCAGGTAACATTAGTAATGCCCACTATATCACTTGCTGTCACTTAACTCTCACAGTCCATCTTTCTCTGCTCAAATTAAGTTGATAAATTCCCCCAAAATTTTTTTATCTGACTGCAGAAAACACATTACCATCCTACAGTATCTCCTGCTGCAACATTAAGCTACATTTGACAATTTCGGAACAAAAAATAAAATAAAAAAATACTTGAATTATTAAGAATATTTCGTCAGCACTCTAAAATCATTGACTCCATCCAAGAATAAAACAAACAGCATTTTTTTTATTATAGATCCTCACACGTCGATGCAGAAGGGAAAACAAGTTAAATGTGTGTACTGTAGTTCTGTTCTCACAGTGTTAATCATTTATGGTTCATTCTCTGTGTGTGTAAGTGTATGTCCATTGAACTAGATCCTTATATGGCTGTCTTCCACCATTGGTATCAATTATATTTACTCTTGGATTTATCTATTGCATGGGTTTTCCTTTGCTAAAGTGTTTTTTTAAAACAATACATACAGTACCAAGATAGAGTTTCTTGTTGCTTCTTGCTTTCCTTGATTAGAGCATACGCATGGTCTTGCTAGTTATCTGGAAGTTGTTTTTTACTGTCCTCAGTACTTCACAATTTGTAATCCCAAGCAAGATAGTGAAATAACGAGTGAACAATTAACTGTGTTTGTGCGTGAAAATACAACAAAGTAACATTATTGGCACAATTAGCGGTTGACAGATCCTTTGGAATATATGTCATAGATCATGGCATTAAGAAGCAACAGATGTTTTCATTTACCTACTAATGGGAACTGCGTCACTGCTTGTGCTTCCTGGGGTCAATCAAACAGCATCATCAATGTGTTCTGGGTTCTCAATTGTGCTGAAAAAAAAAATGCAATTACCTTTGCTGCTTGTCCTCATGCCAGAAGGAGAAACAGGCTACCTAATATGGACTATGTATTCTGTTGAAATGTAGATATCCTATTGTGGCACTGCCACTTAAATTAAATGTTTGGTTCTACATGGTACAATAAACGTACCATGTGTTGCCCCTTAATTGGGCAGCACGGAAGCCTGGCCAGGTTCCAAATACATTTCGAGGTTCTTATTCGCTGGAAGCGGCAGCGCTGTTAATGGAAAGATTGTTTTAGACAAGTATAAATAGTACCTTTGTTACACTACCAAGTGGTTGTTTCCAAGTCATTAATTACAATATTTTTACAATACTATCATGACAATCCATTGAGTGGTCATCTGGGTGAATGAAGACTCATACTAGGAATTGACTTGATGGGGCCTTTCCCACACAGTAAGAAAGGTAATACATGCTTGGTGGTGATTGTGGATTATTACACCAAGTGGGTGGAGGTATTCCCACTGCGTGATGGAAAGACTCATCGCATCGTGCAGCTTTAACTCGGGAGATTTTTACGCGCTGGGGGACACCAAAGTACCTGGCGTCTGACAGAGGGGCTCAATTTACCAGTGGTGTTCTGATTGAGGTTTGCAAAAAGTGGGGTGTTACACGAAAACTTACTACAAGTTATCACCCTCAGTCTAATCTTACGAGAGAGTCAACAGAACTCTGAAGCCAATGATAGCTTCCTTTGTGGGTCAAAATCAGCAGTTGTGGGATCAAAGGTTGCCCGAATTTAGATTTGCCATAAATTCAGCAAAACAGGAGACCACTGGCTTTACTCCCGCTGAGCTAATGTTAGGAAGGGTTCTTAAAGGTCCTCTTGATCGTTTAGTGTCCAAATCTCCTTCACCTGGGGAGTCCAGTTACTCTGTGCTTGAGAGACAGGCTGGTATTGCCAAGCTGGTTAGAGAGCATGTGAAGGAAGCTCAAGGGCGTCAGGCTAAAAATTATAATGCCCGGAGAAGATGTGTGATATTTAGCGAAGGAGACTTAGTTTGGGTGAGGAGTCACCCAATTTCTGATGCAGCTGTTTTTTTTTCAGCTAAATTAGCCCCAAAATGGTCTGGACCAGCCTCAGTAATAAAAAACTGGGACCAGTTAATTACAGATTGAAGTGGGTGGATCGTCCTGAGAAGGTCGAAACAGTAAATGTGGTAAATCTAAAGCCATATTTTGGGGTATTACCCTAGTTACTCCACTGGGGGGGGGGACGACTATGTGGCACTGCCACTTAAATTAAATGTTCGGTTCTACATGGTACAATAAACGTATCATGTGTTGCGCCTTAATTGGGCAGCACGGAAGCCTGGCCAGGTTCCAAATACATTTCGAGGTTCTTATTCGCTGGAAGCGGCAGCGCTGTTAATGGAAAGATTGTTTTAGACAAGTATAAATAGTACCTTTGTTACGCCATAGGGGGGTGCTGCTTACTTGCCTTGCGAGTTCCGTTCGTCTCCTTAGTTCCTGTTTAGGGACTCTATTCCTTGTTTTTGAAAAGTCCGCTGCGTTCTTTTTCCCGGGGTGGTTTGCCATGGTAGAGCGATCCTGTTTACCTTCGACTGTCGTTCTTGTTGGAAGTTGTTTTGTTTTTTTATCAGCAAGTGCTTTGTGCCAGTTACAGGCTGTTTAGCCTGTGTCGTTCACCTCTGCTGCCCACGATCGCTAAAGCCTGGAGCCGGCTTGTAATGCGCCACGTTGCTGACGGTGTTGGTTTTTCAAGTGCATGTTCATAGTTTTTGTGGATTACTGGTCATCGTCTCTGAGAGGATCTTCAAGCAAGCGGGTACCAAGGAGTTTGGTGAGATCGTTGTTTTTTTTTATTTTTGTTGCGGGACTGTTCTGTTTTTTTGTTTTATTTTGTTACTTTGTTCTCGCAGTGGATATTTTGCTGGCTTGTTTATGTTTTGTTTTTTTGCTCGGAACTTATCTTTTCTATTTTGTTTTGTTGAACAGTTTCAATCATTTTAGCCAATAAATGTTTAAGGTTATCCTGTGTTTCTATAGTGTATTTATTGGGGGATCTCGCGTTCTTGATGCACTGTCGCTTCGCCCTTCCCCCTTGTTAATAATTTGGGTATATTTGATACAGGGAGGTAATCCCGCCGTTGGGATTAGTTTTGTGCTAAGAGCGAGACGTTACACTATTTAAAGAATTTAGAGTCCATAGTGATTGTGATAGCTAACAGGTAGTCTGCTACCGTTTCTCTTCCTATATCACCTAAGGACCTTTGGTGTCGTGCTGACAAGCATGTCAGTCATTAGGGGAAGTAGCTGTTGACAGGAAAGAAGACATTGAAGGGGTGGGGGCAAACCCAGTCTCCAGATAAAATGACCTAGGAAGTGCTAGACTACTTGAAGATAAGGCATGCAAACAGAGCTTTGTTCAACTGTATCACCTATCCTTCTTTTCCTTATTAGCCACGGTAACTGGCAGGTATTTAGACCTATGTAACAGCAAGGTGACATCAGGTGCCTGTGCTGCATACTGCAGTCATGTGTTGATTCACAAGCTGTCACATGTGTCTTTTAGGATTGTTACCCGAGGTGTCAAAACTTGTCGATAAGGAGGAAAGAGCAAGAGAGGGATGTGGAACCAATTAATTCCCCCAGGTGATGCTCTGCAGAAGGGGGCTGTCTGTTAGATAGATACATGGAAACCATGACCAACTGATTTCGTGGTCATATGCATGGCTGTCATTCTGCCTTTTTTCTCTAGAATTTAACAATGTGTAATGGCCTGGTTGTGTGTATGTGGGTTTTCTACAAGCTTGGCTGCGAGGAAGACACAACTCTGTTGATTTTCAGAATTAAAGTAGAAGGTAAAAAAAAAAATGCAGCTGCAATGCATTACATTTCTGTAAATTCACAGTGCTGACCAGTTTGAGAAATACACATAATGGGATTGGACACAAAAAAAAAAAAAAATCCTGCTATAACACAGTCTATAGGGTATGAGTTATTTGGCATTTTATAACCAGTAGCATTTACAAATCAGTTTTTACTTCTTTTTTTTTTCAGCTGTTTAAATCTTGAAATTTAAAACATTTGAATTGTGTTACTGAAAACCGCCCTGCTCCTATAAGATATTTTAGAACCAATAAATATTTAAAAATATTTAATCCCTGGAACTCACACAGAAATCTTGTTTAGAATAGGGCTCTACAGAACTCTCAAACAGTTCTTCTCTCTAAGTACAGCTGGAACACCAGAGTGTCACAGTAAACCTGTCCCCTTGCATCGATAAAATGTGGGACAAAACACATTGTTTTATGTGGTGGTTCTTACTGAAGTATTTCTTACACCACCAGAGGCAGAGTGTCGCAGGGGGACAGCATTGACACTATTGTTAAAGCAAGATGTTTGAGCATGCTATTTATACGTCTGTACTGAAAGGTTAAAATTAAATCCAAGTAGTCCTAGCAGACCACAACTGTACCAGCAAAGGCAACATAATGGATCTGGAACCTCCCTGGCTCTTTACAATTCGGCAATGAGAGAGGCACAATAAAATATAACACAGACTATACTCTTTGGATGATTGAATGCATTTCAAGGACATAATTGATGTGTAAATAAATAAATAAGCACCCATTCAAAAACCAAGTTTGCAAAATGAAGTAACATGCATTAATTGGGACCCTTAGCATATACTGTATTTTATCTGCAAGGAGGCCTTTGCAAGTGCGGCAGTCTGATTGACAGCATGATATGTTAATCCCCAAATCTACATCAGAACCCCGTCTATGTTGAAATGAGTTTCAAAAAGTCTGTCTTTCTTTGAAGTGGCAAGGTGAACATCCTAATAAACATACACTGTATTCCTTGGGGTACACAGCTGCAACATTGATGTGCAATGATAAGAATAACACATTATATGAGCGAATCTATAAACCTAACGCCGGCATTTAATTTTGCTCAACTGCAAAACATATTTTGATGTTTAAGTGTTGTAACTGCTTTGTCGCTTCAAGGAAAGTAATAAAAAGATGCTTCCAGTCCCACTACTGGAAAGATTTATATTAATTTGTGCCTGTGAGTGTTTTGCCAGTTCCTGTAAAACAGTTATAAATCATGCGTTATGACTAACAAGTGTTTTGCACTTGCAAAATGAACCCACTATCAAATTGAGACTGATGCCAAATTATTTCTCTCTGAAGCACGGATATTCCTCACAAGGTTGGAAGCTGTATTTTTTTTAAAGGTGTAATAGATGGTGTTTCGCTGTGTTATTGCCATTGCTCTACTTCTACAAACATTGCTTTCATACTTACAGACAGCATCTATTTGTAAGGCGGATATATTAATACAATAATTCTAATTTAAATGACGTCATGTCTCTGGTCACCATGCACTGCCTGGAAGTTTATTAGATCTTGTACCTAATATCAGGTTGGCCCCTAGCTTGCTCTGATCACAGTCTTGACACCACAGGCCCAGTTTTGATCGGAGGGGAAGGTACTAACACTAGGCAAAGATCATTAGCTCCTGATTACGGGGCACTAGGAGGGTGCAAATGGGCACAATCAGTCTTTGCTCTGTGTATTTTGGTAGCATGTGTTGCCCTGAGTTTTTGCGCCTGTGTTTTTTCCTCTCTGGCCTCGCTAACTGTTTGCGTCCACAGATGTCCTCTTGGTGTCCCTTTATTTTGCGGTTGCTGATACACTCTGATGACCTATATCTTGTAGCAGCCTACCAACATGACTGTCCATCTTACTGTGGCACCTGCTTGATGTGCATGCCTATTTAGAATGTAGTTAGATCTTTGCCTTTCCCCATTGCTGGTAGATTGTGCTGCTCCCACAGCATTCTAGTGTTGAAGGGATCACACGTCACATCACATGATCAACCTAATTTGTATCTCTAAGTCGGAACTTGCCAAATCCAATCGGACAGACGGTCCCAATAAAGTGACCCGACAGTGAATATAATAACGCAGTATATAATAACTTCTTGCTAGAGGTCAAACCTTGTCGTGCATTGTGTATTACGGTAATCTCTAACACAGATTTATCTGCGGTTTGATTTGTAACATATCGAGCAAAATTGTCCACAAATTATAATAAATATTGGCAGTTTATAAACTGACAATTCTTCCATCCTACTGAATTATCAAGCAATGATTTACCAATTGTACAATGCTGTATTGCATTAAGCAGTCATCATTGTGTATGTCACATCAATGTGACACTGGTTATAGGACTTTTACAAACTAAAGTGCTTTCTCCAGACATGGGCACCTTTATCTTCTTTTACATGCTATAATTTTCAAGATTGTGATTACGCTGAAGTGGGAACATGTGCTTCTCTCTAAGTACAGCTGGTACACCAGAGTGTTACAATTAGCCTGTCTCCCTCCAGCACTGGTATTTCTTACTGATGTACTGCAGGGGGAGCAGGTAATGGTTACACTCTGGTCTATCAGTGTTTTAAGGTTTAAAAAGTCACCAGGGTGTAATTGACTGAAGCAGAAAGTGAATCTAAAAATACCAAGATAACTTTTTTATTTCATACTTATCAGTGGCTGCCACCTGAGTAAGATAAGTAAATAATGATTTTAAAAGGCTAGCAACTGAAAAACTTAACTTTAGTAATTGAAAATGTCTACTCTATGTGGAGAGAACACTGGCTGCTAGGGGCCTTATTTGCACAAAGTTTACAGCAGCAAATCATGGTCAAAGTTTAGCAAATAATGGTAATGCGTAGCGCAAAACATGATACAGAGGTGAAACGTTGTTTTGTTCAGGCACAAAATCACAGAATTGTACACATAATAACCCACTCTTGGTGAGGTTATTAATAAGATGACCCATAGAATTCACATTCATGGACATTGCCATTGGAAAGCTATTTGGGAATAAATGGAACATCTTTTCATTGAAGTAGCCAAGAAAGGGAGTATTTTTTTTTTTAATCACAATAATTTCAAGAAGTAAATAGGTATTTTCTAGTTATTTGCAGTGCCCGTCTTTCTTTCAGTGTGCCTTGCTTGAAATAAATGTTGAAAAAAGATAAAGCTACTCTGAGGCATACCATTATCTTGCAAGTTACTGTACTGTATCTCTTGAATTTTAAGTAGTTTGCTCTGTGGACTCCTGTAGCACAGCCTGGCTCTACCAGACACAATGACATATACATATATGGCATAATATTGTCTTAACAAGTATCGAAAATTGAAAGATATATTGAAAACAAATATGTTTTCTTTCCCCTTTTTGAAATGCAATGACTTATTTTCAAATGTTATCTAGGTTATTTTGAGAGCTTAGTTCTGACAGCATCTGCAATGTGATTTCAAACGTTGCCTCATCTTGCTTTGCTGTCCTAAATAATTATTGTTACCGCACATGCTCTTTAAAGCATTTCTGATGTTTAAGGAGTTATTGAAAGCTTAATGTATTAGTAACAAAAAGACACATGAGTAAACATGTGAAATATAGGCCTGTGTAATATGTATATTGTGGCAAACTCTCAAAAAAGCACTCAAAAAAGCCTAACTCCAACTAAACTTTTTAAGATCCCAGTCTCACCACTGGTCACCAAAACCAACACTTTTACCAACAGTATTAAATACCTTTTTCCTGTAGGCCTGTTCACCTAGGCCTTAGTCTTCACACAGACACAGCAGCCAGTTTTAGACTGGTTTAAATACCTGCCTGTTAATTACAGGCAGGTGTACCTAATTAAATTAATGCCAGGTGATTCTCATTCTGGCTTAATAGCCCAGAGGCATTCTGGGGAATGTAGTCCTGTACTAATCCCAGGACTACATTTTTCTTCTTTCCTCCCCCTTCTCTACCACAATATGTAGAGACCTAAGCCGTGGGAGATTGTTGTGCAACTATTCAACAACATTAATAGGAAAGCAGAAGGTTCTCAGTTATGTCAGAAGGGACATGATAGTGGGTGTCCACGTTCGTCCATTGACCAATATGTCCATCAACATTACAATCTCCTGGGTGTTTCTTGAAGGGCAACGTTTGCAAGAAACTGCGCTGGTTTCCACTTGAACAATGTGCTGGAAGCTGGATGGTCTTACCCAAGTCCATTCTGAAACTCTTTGGCCAACGCATGAAAAATAATCACTATTCAGGTACAGATTTTTTAAACTGGTAGTACAAGTGTTTTGTATGTAACATGGGCAATCATTCTGAGAGAATGTGAAAAGCATTTTCAATTTAATTTATCTATAGATTTTGTATCCTATTTATACAATTCACACTAGGGTTTATTAATGTAGAATGGGGAAGCCCTTCTATGATCAATTGAGCCACATACATCCAACTTTTGTTCCCGTGTTTGCCCTGCTGGCTTTAATAAATAAGCCCAGTTTGACCCCTTGTCTTATTACAGATAATTCCGTATCTAATTTAAATAGCTTGGAATTGCCTAAGCAGAGCAAAGAAAATAGTATTTCAGGAAATGTTATCACTGGAGATTGAACTGTTTTTTCAAGAATTGCTTCCCTAATATAGCCTCAAAACATGTTCCATGACTTTCAGGTACCATGAAATGATGCTGTGTTAAAATCCAACCCAGGAGAAATTTTAAATTAGAATGCAGTTACCATGACCCAGATCAACCCTGATTCAATCATAGGCTGTGAGGCTCAACATGGTAGAGCTAAATTTAAATCTGAGCCACCTCTATAATCATAGCTATCTATCCTTCTCATGAAATATACTAGATGAGACTCTGGTGGCTTCATGGTATCTGATTATTCCTTTAAACACATTGAAAAGGAGTAGCAGGACATTGATATCAGGATATTTATCCCACCAAGTCTTTACTCATTAAGACCCACATCAATGGTAGCATCTAATGCAATACTAATGCAATACGAATGCAATATAACTGCCTAATGAGTAGTACCTTCCCTGTCTTAGTCAAAATAGAAACCCCACTGTGCCCTTGTTATCAGCTAGCGATATATTAAGGCTATAGTTGGCATATGATAAGATATTGTAAAAAACATTGTTATATAAATTAAAATTAAATAATTCTCCAATAGGTAATGGTATTCTCATTATAAATAAGGGTGAAGGGCTTGTAAAAATTCCAGAACATAAATGTCATCCTGTGTATAGATCAGAAATCTTTTTCAGTTTGAGCAGACAGAATCTCTTGCCCAAACTGCATAATCTCTTATAACAGTAATAGACACCCAATGCACAAAGCATTAACTTATATTGTAATCCAATCAAATGATCTAACCATAGCAATATTACAAACCGCGCCTTTGAAAAGAAAACCACCTCATAAAAGAAAACTGCCGATACACTCTCTTACAGCTACTCCTTGATGCCTTCATCTGTCATTAGATATTCTCTTTGATCATTACATGCTTAAAAAAAAAATCAGATCTATATACTTTGGGGTGCCTTCAATTTTACACTGTCAGTGTCTCAAGAGAGCACGAGATCTCTGGAGCTTTAGGGAAAGACAGGAGTCAGGGAAATCGAAGCAAGCACACAGTCCCAAGAAACAATATTTGACCTTGATGTATTGGCATTTTACTGCTGGCCTGTTTGTTTTGATGGATTAATTTCCTGAGGCTAACTCATACAGTTTCAGGGCCATTCTCCCCTGTACAATTCTCCCCTTGCACATTAAAAAATAAAATAAAAAATAAAAAATAATTCAACACAAAGGTTGTAGTTATTTAAGAAACACATATTAACATCTTAACATTACTCTGTTTTATATGCCCAGGAAACAATACTGGAAACACAGCTAATATATCTGTATAAATAAAGCTCCAATATAGTATGAGGCGCCATTCAGGAAATAATTAATTGGTTAATTATTAAGTGATTTTAACACTGAAATACTTATTCACTGAAGTTACTTATTCAATTTGCGTTAATTGGATAACATGCCAACTTGCTATCTGTGCCATGTTTGCCGGCATGACAGTAAGGACCCCAAGGGTGTCCTTCACAGTGCCATTTAATGTCCCGATCATATTGTTTATAAAGTAGCCATCTTGAAAATAAATTCACCATACTGTTTATAAATTAATCATACTGTTCATAAATTAACCATCTTAAAAATAAATTAACCATACTGTTTGTAAATTAACCATCTTGAAAATAAATTAACCATACTGTTCATAAATTAACCATACTGTTTGTAAATTAACCATACTGTTTGTAAATTAACCATACCGTTCGTAAATTAACCAATTAATTATTTCCTGACGGTGCCTCATAATATATAGCACTTGAAAAAAACGATTTATGTAGTCTATTAAACACTTGTGCCGCTTTCACAAAATTTGTAGAATTACATATCATCTTAACACACACTACCTTAATTCCAATATGTGCTGAAGGATATATGCATTTGAAATAAATGTGAAAATAAAATGAACAGAATGGATGCTTTCTTTTTTTGTGTGTTGCAGAGCCTCAAAGGCCAGCAGTTATTTCTCTTCAGACTGGCAGGACCGCTGCGGTTTAAGGAGATGCTGCTGTGCAATCAGTAGAGTCAATTAGAGTTCTCAATGAAGCCACTTCAAAGCAAATCGGAACTATTAAACCCTGAACCTCTAACCTAGCAGCAATGATAAAGCATCACCAAAATGCATGATCAGTTTCTATACTGACGGGCAGTGGTATGTTTTGCACTGCTGTTACGGACCCCTGTTGATGAGATGAGGTCCAAAGATCTATAACCATGAATGCAAGCAAGCCTGGTCCACATGGCTAAGCAAAAGGCAAACCATGGTCCACAACTCTCCATGGATATAACATGATTAATGTTGAGTGATTACAGTTTTTTTTTTAGTCTGTCCTGTTCATGATCCCTTACACACAGTACACACTGGCAGAACACGGATGGCTATCCAAGGATAACTCTGTTGATACATGAAGACAGTCTCTTGACTAATTTGTGATTGTATCGTAATTGTGAATAGATTATTCCAGAGATTAAGGGGTTAAATTATTAGCAGCGTTCATGTGAAAGAGTATTTAAAAAAGAATGGAACAGCAGCAGATTCTGCAACTCATCAAAAGAAATAACACTGACCCCTGTGAAAGAAATGGAACATTTCTATTGTAAGCTATAGCATTTAATTCCTTGTAATACTTTGGTACAGACATTGATTCTGATACTTCTTGGTCTGGTGATTTTTTTTTTTTTTTTTTACAGAATATGAACCTGCGTGAATAGACTACTGATAAACTGACATATGCAAAA
Source organism: Acipenser ruthenus (assembly GCF_902713425.1). Taxonomy (NCBI): domain Eukaryota; kingdom Metazoa; phylum Chordata; class Actinopteri; order Acipenseriformes; family Acipenseridae; genus Acipenser; species Acipenser ruthenus. The sequence goes on from NC_081213.1 coordinate 3,620,940, forward strand.
TCGACACAGTATTGTTGTACTGTCTATGAATTAATTGAGGCCCTATCGCATCAGTAAAGATATTTCACATTACTCACAGATTCATAACCTGAAGTTTATACAGTACAGACACGTATTATTTTATGAAAGAAATGTAAAATATACTGGTTGCATCTTTGGCACAGGTTAGAAAGTATCCATAAAGAAAAGGCTTTATAGAGTTATTGATTTGCATACATATTGTAATAAGCTCTTATAAGGATCATTTCTAGTTAAAGATAATGGTCATAATTAAACTATTAAACCAAATTGCTATTAAACAGTAAATGGTTTACATTTACTTTTTTATATGCAGTGTTATATTCTGTGTCAAGGTGTCTTTTACCTGAGTTCAGGTGTATCACATTTCATTTGTATTGCTGTCAAAATGCAGTGCTTGTACACAATACCTGTTCACTAGATGTCTTATGTCAGTTGTTTATTATAAACGCTATTGTATTATGCACTATTACCAAAATGACAGCAGTTGTATACACACACATACATTCCTCCCCAGCTACTGGTTTTAGGGTAGTGTTTATAATAATGGTCACTTAACACTTATACACCAGAAATGCCTTAAGCCCAGGATAACGATTAATACTGTCTCCGAACTTCTATAATTACCAGGCTAAAATAAAGCAGCACCTCCCATTGTTCTTCTATATACAAGGACTATGAACAGTGTGTGGTCAATGTTAATCCTAAAATCTCACAGACCTGTCTGCTCTAGGGGGGTAATGACTTGAGAGTTTCCAATTCAAACCCTCTTCAAGGAGTCTTACACTTGATAATCTCTATAGACTGATAAACACAACTTCAGCGGATAGATAGTGTGACTGGTGCTTGTAATACAAAAAAAAAAAAAAAAAAAGGATCTGTTCTTAAGCTGTCAGTTGTCACCTAAGTCATTTATTTTATCTCTCACACCATCACCTCGGGTGCTTGTGTAAGCCCTGAGCCTTCACCAATGGGCCCTGTCACTCGAATAAGCCTTGGGCATCCGGACTGTAAGGCCTCACAGGAACAGATATCCTTTCACACAAGAATGTAACTTTCACTGTCTTGTTTATGGAACAGAGACAGAAAAGTGATATCCACAGATTACACTGTTTGAGAATGCTAACACGGGTTACATCTGAGCAGCCATTTTAGTCTTGGTGTTTCTCCAAGGAGGGAGTCTTTAAATAAAATTCCAATGACAGTTTTGTTTTATTTAAACACTCTGGAAGGACACAGATACCTTATTGGGTAACTTGACATTAAGGCTGGGAAATCAAAACTTTGACAACCCGCACTTAACAAAACTGTATTTAATAGCATTTTCTTTTTATGTGTAGAAGAAATAAGATACTTACAAAAAAAAGAAAACTCTATTAAATACAGTTTTGTTAAGTGCGATTAGCGGGTTGTCAGAGTTTTGATTTGGTCCGGGCCTTAATGTAAAGTGTTACCCCTTATTGTGCTCCAGCAAGTTCCCACATCACATTCCAAGATTTAGTGTTGTTTAACTTCCATAGCTTCAAAATATAGGGAAATAGAAGAAAAACAATGATAAAAGCATGGTTGATTGTCTACTCAATACAAATCATTTCCATATAACAACACCAACTTGAGCAATGCAGGTTTCAATTATTTGGTGAATAAATGTATATTATTTGTAACCCAGATGAAGCCTAGAAAAGGTCTGGTAAGTTATTTCAAAGTCAGTAATTCATGACTATTATCCTTGACGAAGCCAGTTTTTTCTTTTTTAAATGTTTTACTATAAATAAATAAAATGTCAAGGTAATACACATTGTTATATAAAGCTCTTAAAACATAATTGTAAAAAAAAAAAAAAGCTTTCTGAAATATTGAACCTTTTTCATTTTTAACACATTTTTCTATCAGAGGCCAGTCATGATGATTCATCATATCAGCTGTGGGTATTTTAAAGTTTCATCAAGGGAATATGGTTCTGTGATTACAGCAGATTTGACAGTCATATCTGTCAATAACTATGTTTATTGCTCTCAAAAGGGAAACATGTTATACAACCTCCTCACCAAATGATGGATTTGATGATAAACACAATCACATTTGAATCTAAAGTGCAGTATCCTGGAGAATTTTACACATTACATGAATTTTACTCATTACATGAAAGCTAAACATGGAGGGTATTTAAAACATATTTATATTTGTTTTACAAACTCTCTGAGTAGTACAGTTGTCTCTGCATATAGGAACACCTCCTAAGAGAACCATTTTGCTTAGGGAACACCCTTGAGGTGAAACTGACTTTTCCCATTGTAAATGCTCCGCCTAAAGGAACAGGAACTTTTCTTAAAAGAACACCTTTCTGTCATCACGATGTGTGTAGGGGTGCTGTGTTAATAACCATTGTGTTCAAATCCATTCTCGTATTCATAATTACTGTTAGTGCATTTTTGCCATATGTAGGGTTGCTTTGCTAATTGAGTTTGTCAGTTAGGTTATTAACGTTAGTTTGACAGTTAGATTATTAATATACACTTGCCTGTTGCTTTTCTATTACTTATTCTGTTCATTTAATATGTTGATGTACGTGCGTCATGACATAATAAATACACTTGTATTAATTGATTCATATTGTGATTAGCCTTGGCATATTGTGTCCGGTGGTCAACACTTTGGCTAAGATAACACTTTGATTGCTTCCTGAGCGGTGTTAAAACATAATCAATTTAACTGACCAAGTTCTTGATAGGAAACATTACACACACAGTGTAGTGCCATAACCAGTAAATACACTTAAATATTGAAAATTGCTAATGTTTATGGAGATTTGTAAGTGATCAAGATAAGACAATGTATTGTCTATGCATGCAAGTATGTATATGTTATGAATATAGCTAATGAATGTTGGTGCATGTTTCACAAATTCAACAAAATGATTTCTTAGACATTTACACAAAACTCTTTAGCATTCCGACTGGGATACAGATACTGTAACTTCAGAAAAACTTCCTGAAAAGAAGTAGCTTTGCCACTGCAAAATGTCAGCATAAAGTAAGCCCTTTACTTTTAGTATGATTTTTTTTTAATGGGTTTATGTTATCGACAGCTAATACCCTGCTAACATTTAACAACCAATAGAAGGGCTGTATAATAATCTGCTCTTGCTGAATGTTTTTGTCAGATGAATTCAAACGGTACCTGAATACTTTTATATATATATATATATATATATATATATATATATATATATATATATATATATATATATATATATATATATATATATTCTGTGTATATATATATATATATAGAAATAAGCAACTTAAGTCAAATACAGTTTGAAAATGAAAAAAAGCAAAATACCAATATCTGATGATAAATAATGTAAACTACCCTACATAACTTCACTTTTGGTCAAATGTTGTTGAAATGGTGTAGTAAAGCATTATTGGACTATGATAAAGCTGACATACGTGAGGTATAGCTTGGGGAAAACCATAGTAAAAAGTGCGAAAGAACATACATTTAGTGATACAGTAATAGTCAAAGCCCAGGCCATTTTCTGAATAATGGTATGGGAGAGCTGGTGGTTGTTAACCCAAGCCAGTTATTAATTCCTGGGTCAAGGTCGTTTTTTTTCTTTCAGATTGCATTTACATTCGTAACTGTCCCCTTTTCTTTTTATGATGTTTGTTACCATTCTGAGTGCTTCTCCTTGCAATTATTCAAATATCGTTTTGTTTGTTTGTTTGTTATATAGCATATGGTAAACTGCAAAATGAAATGTACCATGACACACGTTTTATAACGGTACTGTCCTTAAAACATATACAGATGGGACCAAGGGTTGGCCAGCAAATCTGGGGTTCTGTCAATCAAGATAATTTCACAAGGAGAAGAGTTTAAAAATATAACTACCGGTAAACTTCCCAAACTGAAATGTGACATTGCATGAGTGACAGGGACAGAAATAAAGAACATAATCAAGGTCAGAGTGCTACTGACAGAACACGATGCTGTAATTATCTTTTAGGAAGCAGACGTCTCCTCATGGAAATGAAGACACGTCCTGTAACAGCGATGTGTCAGATGTTAAAAGCAGGCTCCTGTATTTGGGCAAGGTAACCCTTTTTATGTAGAATTTAAGTACCTGCAGGAATGTCATGGTGGTCATTCTAGAAGACCTAATTAAGACGATCATCCACCCTTAGGGACCATCCACTCTTAGGGGATTTCTGGTCACTCAAAGTAATGGACAACCTCTGTAAAGTTTGATGTATTCCTCTGGGGAAAAAAAATATCCTTTTTCCTATAAGAAAGGGATCATAAAGTTTTGCTTGAATTTGCATTCCATTGGTAGATTGTTCACAATGTACAGCTATGACCAACAGTTTTGCATCACCTAGAATTTTAGGATTGAGGCATAGTTTTAAAAAAATGAAATCAGAGAAACTACAAAATTATCTCACAAACGTTTACCGGAAGCCATAATAGTAGGACAGTATTTCATGTTAGATTTTGATATGTCACATTTTTCAATTTTTGTCAGTTTGTTGTTAAGCATATGGAAAGCTACAAAGCGGTATGTAATTCAATATGTTTACGTAACATTATTCAGCAGGTTTCATTTGACTTGAAGCTAAATGAGTCAATTCTAGGGTGTACATAACTGTACAATATTTGGTGGTTTTAAATTTACAAAGTTCTGAGTCTTTCAGTTTCTTTCCTATACTTTCAAACTGTATTCTACTATACACACTAATTTATTTAAGGCAGAAAGTTAATCTGTCTGGAGTTTATCAGGGTAAAAAAAAAAACTATTAAAATAAAACACTCAAGTATATATTAATCAGATATTAATAGAGTCTACACATAATTAATTTTACTCTGCAATGCCACACAGACACACACAGATAATTAATTATAATTGAAAGTTAATTTAATGTGTTAGCTCCATCCAGGCGACTGACATTCACTGTGATCAGTACCCTCTGTCAAAAGTATTTTTACATTGACTCAGTATATTCCTGTAGAGCTTTCTTTTACAAGTGTTACAAAAAAGGTATACTGTACCATCTACATGCGTACTGCACCATCTGCATTTTAATTAATGTATTACCTTTAAATTTCCTAGTATGTGTGTTCTGTATAATTCTATAGCTGCCTCCGATTAGCAGTGTGGAGTAGTGGTTAGGGCTCTGGCCTCTTGACCGGAGGGTCGTGGGTTCAATCCCTGGTGGGGGGACACTGCTGCTGTACCCTTGAGCAAGGTACTTTACCTGGATTGCTCCAGTAAAAACCCAACTGTATAAATGGGACATTGTATATAAAAATAATGTGATATCTTGTAACAATTGTAAGTCGCCCTGGATAAGGCGTCTGCTAAGAAATAAATAATAATAATAATAATAATAATAATATTCACCATGCTCCAACAAAAATGACCTGGATTTCTGAATTGAGTTTTGATAAACAACCACTGGCACTATGCAGCTATACTTTCTGTCCGCTATGAAAATGTGATTTTAAGATTTCTCATTTACTGACAGTTACCATGATTGTAAAGAGGGCAGTTGCACACACACTTCAGAAATTCAGCTTTCTTTTGTTTGTTTGCTTCCCCAATGCCTCCCCCTCTCATTTTGACTACAAGTATCAAAATGCAATGCAATACTAAAGGACCTGTGGGAAGTGTATCAAAAAACCAAACAAGCATGTCTTCAAAAACAGTTCTTCAGTAGGCATGTATGTTTAGTAATATTAACCTAAACAAATGCTATGCATACATAGAGTTCAGGACTTATCCAAGCTCTGTCGAGTAGAAATCTAATTGGGGTTCTCAACTGTCTGCCATGATGCAAAAGTTCTCCATATCATATTCATTTTTAATAGGCTTTCTCCATCATTAATTTATGTGTTTTCCTCTTTGTTAATGCAGACAGGACATGCATTTATGCAATTTGTGATACAAGATGTACATCTTTATCTCATGAGACACATGTGATGCAAATGAGTTTGCTTAAGCAAAGCATGGTTTAGTGTGTGTGGTCACTCAAACATGGGGGAGCTGGGTTGTTTCCAGTGACTGCAGGTTCACTTTAACAAGGATTCATGTTCGTTCATGTCTCGTTTCAGATTCATGTTCGTCCATGCAGTAATGTAGTGGCTTAATCCAGAGCAGTGCAATATAAATGTATGTAAAAAGCAAACAACTGGAGATCATGTATTCTGACATACTCAGTGCATGTTACATATGGAATAACATCACTGTAAATGAAGACACACTATATGAAGCAAATGCAATTCATTACAGCTTTAAACTGAAATATTTAACCCATTTTCGTCATGGATACACCAGCAGGCATGAACGTTATGATTTCTTCTGTAGCAAAAATGAAGTTTTTCATAGCTATAACCGCATTATTAGTTAGTATGTTAATCCCCTTTGGTAGTTCCACTTTAATAAAAGGTACAGTCAGAAGTACGAATAGAGCCAGATATAACGCCCACTATCATGCATGGATTAATTGGAGTTATCATGTTTCCATAAAGCCCTTGAGTGCTTATTACTTGAAAGTCTGAACAATCCTTCATAAATCCACTATGGTTATTTGATGGCTTAATCAAGCTGCTCTTAAATCTGTCATGCTTGAGCAGTGTCCTACAATCATATTCAGTTTCACTGTAAAATAGAATTCCTCTGTGTTTGATATAACACTATTTTATCAGACAGAAGTTGGACATTTTAAATTCAATAATAATAATAATAATAATAATAATAATAATAATAATAATAATAATAATAAAGCTTGTTATTATTCCTATATCTGGCCATACAATATGTGATATGGACCAAGTACTTAATCCATCAGTTTCTCAACTCACCAAATAGAAGCTTGCCCTACAGTAACTTAACCTCTAGGGCATTAATGAAATACAGTACTAGTTTTGAACGCATATACCACTGCAAGCCCACATAAGGAATTGAGCGGGTTGTTCAAACGATTTCTTCTTTAAATACATTTGAGATTGACTCAAATATCACGAGGAAAATGACATTTTGGATGACCAGATAAAACCCTGTTTTGTGCGCCTCATTGCAAAAATAAGAAAGTTAGCATCATTTTATTTGTGGGACACACATGTCTCTTGTACCTTTAACGGGTTAAGCCAATTTGGCATTATTATGGGAAATACAAAAAAAGAAAAACATGTTACGCACTGCAGGCAATACATTGGGACCAGAGCAGGTACAAAAAAACTAGGTGAAAACAAGCAACAACGAAACAAAATTATAAAATAAAATCCATATCGTGCCCACACTATCCATTTTATCCAAGTTAATAGCCTTGTTATGATTAAAACTGTCATCACATATTAGTATGTTTTTGATTGCTTCATATAAATATCTATTTTTAAAAAAGTCAAACACAAAAGCAGTGAAATAGGCTTTCCGTAATTGAGTTTTAATTTGTATTTTGTTCATACGTTTTCTTGTCATGATTTATATGCCATGAATCTGTCATTCTAGACAGTGACTTGTAAGTGCCAGCATTTGGAGTATTTGACTAAGGCCTTTTTAGCATATTTGACTCAGTGGAGTTAGATAAAAGTAAATACAAGACAGCATACCTTGTTTTAAGCTTATCCTGACATGAGTAAAGTTATAGCAGACATCAATAGGCACCATGACAGTTTAACAGCTTATACTTCCTGCGCCGTCAGGAACACCCCCCACACACACCCACACACACACAATAAATACATATCCACTGCCTGTGTTTATTTCTCACATCCCTGACCTAACGGAGTCGTGTTTGTGTGATAAGCTGGGCATGAGACATTACTAACAGCCACACGTGGAGATCGTCTGGCCATTCTGACAAACACCAGTAAGGTACTGTAATTTAAATCCCTCCGAAACCTCGACAAGGCAGTAATCCAATCCAGGGGAAATAAATAAATAAATAAATAACAATCGATATCCTGCAGAATTATTTAACAGCCCCAATCAATAGCACATAAATCATTTAAGACTGGAAACAGAATTCTTGAAAAAAAAAAAAAAAAAAAAAAAGCCTAATGTAAATTAAATAGCTCAAACTCCAAGGTAGCGTTTACTTCTAAGGCGTGTCAAGAAGCTGAACATGGTTAGCAATTTCTATGCAGTAAAACGGATACTGGTCAGACTAAGGTTCATGCTGATTTACCCATAGTTATCAAGACTACTGTAATCTCTCAGACATGTTTTTGCCACTAGATTAAGAATGTTGTGGAACATGATTAATCAAATGTCTTTTTCCTTTGTATCACAGAGCTGTCCCCGAGTGACCTAAAAGACCCCCAACAATATCTCCCCCTTCTTAATTGATCAGGCAGACCAGGGAAAAGTTGTAGTGCACAAAAGCAAAATTTGATTCTGCTCCCGGACAAACAAGTGAACACAAGATTAGTATGCTCCACTGTTTATACCAGGAAGAAGGAGATTTTTCAGTCCATTAGAATTACATTATTTTCAGCATTATGTTTTAAATATAAAACCAATTTGTTTTACTGTTTTCTGATATTTGGTTTTCCTAACTGCTGCACATTTCTCTTTATATCTTGTGTACCAGTCGTCCTTAAACAATACCCTTTCTACCTAAGAAATTGTCTATTTCTGTATCCATAAGATACCAGTGTCTCCCTAATTAAGGAATCGTCCATTTCAGATATTATCTCTTTGAAACCGCTGTGAATAATTCATGCTTTCATTAACCTGTACATAACTTTGTGTGTAACTAGATGTTTATTTTTTAATGTATTTAATTATTTATCTAGCAAAATCAGTTATGTCTTTAACCTTTAATTACTATATAGTATCACCCCTCAGCAGTATTTTACTGAAACTTGATCAGTAACTTTGCATGTACTTGCCATTTACAGTACAGAAGAATTTGCTCTCATCAGCATTTCTTTCTATGCTGATTTTGACAATGAAGTATCCAACTTAATTAATCATTGTCGTTTGATTTAGATACATTTGCAGTAACAGATACTTTGGGTCACGAGATGAACATGGATTGTGTTAGCCTGAATGTCTTTGCTGACGTTACTTTCCCTTTTTGTGGATTGGTTTACAGCAATTAGAAAAGTATTACAGGTTTGGGATTGCACAGATAATTTACAAGAAACCTGTGTTTCTCAGTTTGGAGAGAGTAAGAATTCTTCTTCTTCCTCTTCTTCTTCTTCTTCTTCTGTATAACAACAAAATTAACAAAAACCTACACAAATTCAATTAGCTGTATTTCATCTGTGGCGTCAAAAAAATGATATGAAGTTATTCATTATATTAACAGGATATAGCAATACAATGCAATGCTATAATAACATATAACTAAAACATTTAATTACTTGTATTGTATAACATGAACCATTAAGGTAAAACTATAAGATACTAAGTCAAGTAGACAAATGCTTAACTCACCTGCATCATCGCAGGATCTGAATACCACAATGAGAAACACATACTCATAATAGTATACAGAAGAAGGCTCTAGCCAACATTTTTTTATGGTTTTGCCATAGTAATATGATATAGCATTTTAAAGTAATGAATAAGATAAACCGTTCCCTAACAATGTCATTAACTCTTTACTGTAATAAACTGATAGTCTTTGTAAATCATCGTCAACTTTCAATCAGAAAAGTTTTTATTTTGATTACCGTGATGAGCTTCTCGATCAAAGCTGTTGGGGTTTTCATCTTTCCAGTGTTTTAGTCCCATGAGCGTTATTACCACAGGAAAATATATTCACATACCAAAGACTGATCATCTTTCTATTTCGAATGTTCAGTAATTTCAAGGTTAATTGTATTATCCTCTCTCAAACAGGGAATTGACAGCATAATAAAGACATTGAAAAGCTTTTGTCAAGCAATCTATGTTTCACATTGCTCTCCAAAAAGAAATCCATTATCATCTTTATTGTTCTGATGTGAGCAAGGACAAACTAGATATATGTTTTCCATTAAAAACCTGTGATTACAGTAGGATGTTTATTAAAATACCAATCAAATAAAAATATGTATCAACTTGTTTGAGGCAGATGTGTGGCATGTATATATTATAATTTATACAGTATTACAAATATCCCATCTATTGACCAATTATACCTCAACAGACAACATCGTTTGAATCCCCAGCTTTCCTTGTTGTTGGCCATCCTTGTGTTGCTAACGCTACTGCCGTCTGTCAAAACATCCACTTCATTTTATCTCCATATCGTGCAATTACTACAGAGAGCAATATATTGAGTGTTTGCACAGAGGACTGCAAATGGCATCTAGGTATACTTTAATGACCTTAATTGTGGATAGTGCCTGCTTGCTAATGTCACATATTGCCGTGTCTGTCAAATCAGGTCGTTATAGAGATCATTTAATTCTGTTACCAGACCAAGGAAACTGACATTTACATTATGTCTTCTTACTTGTTTTTAACATTTTGAATATGAGAATTTGAAAAAATAAATGCGCATCAAGATTTGACTAATTCGATTTGTGATTATTATTATTATTATTATTTATTTCTTAGCAGACGCCCTTATCCAGGACGACTTACAATCGCAAGCAAATACAAATACATTCAAGTGTTACAATATAAGTCATACAATAAGAACAAGAAATACAATAATTCTCAAGTGTGACAAACCACAATTCAATAATACAGCAGATAATAGTGAAAGTTACATCAGGATATGATTAAATAGTGATAGTTACATCAGGATATGATTAAGTACAAAATACTACAGATTAAACACTTGGCAGATTACAATATTCTTATGTACAAGATTAAATGCAGTAAAATAGGGGGCAGATAAGAGCAAAATAACTAGACATCGTGATAACCGTTAAAGGGAAACCTGCCAGTAACAATGTCTTCATCGATTTAACCAAATGTCACATTTTTTAGTTCTCCCTCTCTTCTAGCTGTGCTGTAGAGAAGGTGGCAGTATAATGAGGGTCATTAAAAATCCAATAAATAAAACAAAAAAGGGTGTTGTCAATCAAAGCATTTTATTTTTCAATACAATAATGCCAATAGTGTGTTCTGTGCAGTAAACAACAAGGAAGATAACGTGTCAAGGGTTGGGCAGGTATTTTCTGCATTGTAAGTGGTTAGGAGCATCATGCTGGAGGTAAACTGACAGAGTCTTCAATGCATTTGTGTACATTTGCTTGGCTTGTTGCATTGGTAGATGGTGGAGAGTGAGGGTAAAATCACATTGGTTTATATCCCCTTCAGTCTCTGCGTGCATAATTGTCCCATGTTAAGTTTCCTATCTATGTATCTGTTTTATAATGCATACATGTTTTTTCTAAGTTTTGGCAGGGCAACCTCTCAAACTCCACAGAGTTCCATAGACTTTGTGACCGAAGGGGATATTGATGCACATGTGACTGTGGCATTATTACAGGGGCAGTGCAATGAGGGAGGGCTGAACTTGCCTTTTTTTTAGTCACCAAGTGCAGTATGCAGTACAGCATTTACAAAGCTTGGAAGCCCTTCCAGCATTTTCACTCATTTCATTTCTGTTTTGAATACACTTTATCAATAGCTGATAGCACATACTATGAACCCACTGTTAGAAAGGTATTAATACATATCAGGATTAAAGTGTTTCATAACGGAATACAAAGTAAAGAATGCACATTTCAGGCCATTTGGTTGTGTGTCTGCATTAAACCTGTACTGAATTGGTAATATTGCACTGGCCACTCACCCTTGCATGCCATAAAGGCAATGGTGCTCAAACTAGCTACACTGTATTTTAGGTACAGCAGGTAATTCATTTAGGCAAATTGGTTGATATGATGGTGTATGCTGACCTATTGACCCAAAATACTGTGAAAACTGCAGAAAAAAAGAAGCACCCAGAACTATGGTAAATATGACAAAAAGGCAAGTGCAGAGTAAAAAGTCATTGTTTTTCTCCTTGCTCTATTAAGGACACGTGTATGTGCAAATTCTATTTAGCACCCGCCTGTGCCAGTGCAGGAGCCTTGGTAAATCAAAGCCTTTGCATTGGTACAGATTGAACCAGAGGTATGTGAGATGGGGTTGACTGACCTGGATGGAAGCACACAGCCTACATAAAATGAAAGAAATGAAAAGAAAGTGAAAAGCTTATTGGATATATTGAATCATTTTACTTTGTCAGTGGCTGAATGATTGGGTGGCAACTGTGATCAGACTTTATTCACGAGTGAACCTGTTTGGAATACATGAGCTCCTAGACCCACAGCTTACTGCACAATACCAAGCAACAATATGGGAAACATTTTAAACTCATAACAGATGCTTATGTAAGCATTTAATTAAAACTGATGGCAGTTTAACATATATAAAGTGACACAGTATACTGTACATCAGATTTTCTGTTGCAGTATTAATGTTGGAAATTGTTAGAAACATATTTCTCACATAAAACTCAATAACACAATTTATTTTTGAAATGGCTTCACTGCCCTCTAAAGCAGGTTTGTTATGTGCAGTGATGCAGCATCTGGATTATGTATATATAATCTACACATTTTTTTATATTGTTCATTCAGCATAAAGTAAATGGTTCGACTAATTACAACTTGGGTGCAAAAGCTATATTAGTTATTGCAAAGGTGCAAGGACATCCCATTTTAATGTTTGTAAACAGCTGCATTATTTTACATTCATGAATGATCTCTCCTTTCCTTTAATGTTTCTTTGTTCTTGTTTTCCATACATTAACACAATGCTAATTACACAAATGAACACACACTTCAGACAACGAAAAGGCTGATAATCAACAGTTCGTATCTTTAGTAACAACACAAGTTGGAGCTTTGTCCACAAGCATAGGATTCAGAATCATCTAGGCTTACAGGAGCATTACCCCAAATCTTTAACTTAATCCTCACCTTAGTCTATCAAAACTGCTATTCATTCCCCCAGTGGGATGATTGAAGTAATATTCTACATAAAACAGATGCTATTCAAAGTGTGGATGCTCCCCGATGCATTTAGTGCTGGATGAATCGGAACCCCCAAACCCTGCCCTAGATAGACCACCCTCTTAGGGAATGCGTTCTGGGGTAGTTCTCCATGGCCATCACATCCTTGGTCTCATCCTCGATCCTACTGGATTCTATCTTAACTATCTAGAACACTGCTATATTAGATCTGAACTGTGCAACACGAACATCAATCCTTTTTGGTGTTTCCTCTTGCAGGGTAATTTATTGTCCCCTTATCACTAAATGCAATACAAAAAAAGTCAAGGTTTACAGGTCAACGATACAACAGAATTTGGGGCATTAGTATAAGACTTACAGGTGTTTAGATCATTAAAATATACCTTACTGTCTGCAACATGTGTCCTTTAATGCCATTAGTGATGGAATTGGGCCTAGACCTCCAAAATCCATTACCGAGTTATATTCTTTCCCATTGCCTAGTCACTCAGCTATGTCCTTCTGTTTATGTAACCTTTACAGATACAGCATGAGAACATAACATTGATGCCAAAGCCTCATACTTCACTTTCTGTTAAAGCAAGAAAAAAAGTCAAAACGGATGACTGGCTTTGCTCAAGTAATTGATGGCACTCCTGTTTCAGTAAGCATTTGTTTTTGCTGTAGCAAGAAATATAAGTTTTATTAGGAGCGTAGATGTGATTGTATTTACTACCCTTCTTCTGAAAACTTGTTTCAAATTGATTCCCGGCATATGCTGAGACATAACTATAAATCATAGTAAATTATTTTACAGTAACCCTACAGTAAAATGCTCTAAAAGGACTATAACTGTAATACCATCTGTTATCTGTGCCATGAAATAGATGTAGAATGACAGACATATTTTAAGTGTGCTGTATTTTTATTAAAGACCTGGAATAAAATCATTTCCAAGCCCAATTGTAATCCTTAAATGTATATTACACTTTAAAACAAAGACAAAAAGAACAGTATTGAGGGTATTCAGACTGCCTGAGGTCATTTCTAGAAAATGGATAACATTTTTGGGCACAGCTACTTAGCTTGCTGCAGTAAGCAAGTGGTCTGAGTCGGGGTTAAATGGGCAATAGACGTCCCGTCCTTCAACACCCCAAGCAGGCAGACCCAATACTTCTTTCCTGATCAGTAAATATACAAATGTAAAAGGTTTCTGATGGACAGTTTAATTGAGAACTCAATGAAACATGCATGTTAAGTAAAAATGTGAACACAAAGGTCATATGAGATTGAAGTGAATTGCATGGGTACCAACATGCAGTTTACTGTTTCCTGCCCACCACCCCTTTATAATTTCAGAAATAATTTTATTATTCAGCCATAGCTATTTATCTATAACATTTCATAGTGAGTAGAATGACCCAGAAAACCGGTCAAGTAATCATAATAAAAAGGGAAAGCAACAAACCTCTGGAAAGATTAAGGAGGCTTCAAAGGGAGCTTTCTAATTCCCTGTATGGGTTTTCACTGAACTTTCAAAAGAAGGCAGTCTGGGACTGTAAGGAGTTTCTGCATGAAAGAAGTGCTGAGGCTGCTGAATGTCAGCAGGACATATATATATATATATATATATATATATATATATATATATATATATATATATATATATATATATATATATATATATATATATATATATTACTATTCTCTCCCTGTTCAATCTGTTATTACTGTATTACGTTATTTGTTTCTGTCAACAGATTGACATTCCTTCCACCACCACAAACAACACTGATAAAAAATGTGTGCAATTGATCATGAAGACCAAACTCTCTATTTACTTTTATGTGTGTGTACAGTATAAAGCTCTAATCGAAACTGCAGTAGATTCAAGAAAAACTTAATAGCTGGTGAAGGAAGGCTCTTAGTGTCAGAGTCTCTCTGTCACTCCTGTTTTTGTTTATCACTTGATGAAGCACTGTAAGCTACTGTCTCATCTTACTGTGGCTGTTACCTGCACACATCAGGTTCCTCCAGTCCCTCCCTCTGTCCAGAGCTTTGAGATTAACGGCAATTCAAACTAATCACCTAATCATTCTTCACACGTTGATACAAGATACAACTTATGCATTTTCAAGGGAAAATCTGAATGCAGAAACATAGCCATTGCAACTATAACTCCTCTCCTTTCTGTTAGTTCAAACTGCTAAGTAACAAAGCAGCGGGGAATACAATTTACACTAAAGCAGGTACAGCATAGGGAAATTCATTTTAAAACCTCAGGGCTGACCTCTTAAAATCTTACAAGTCTTTTTGTACCTGCAGATTACTATTTAAATGTAATATTTAATTACCCCTCATGGATTAAATGTTTGCAAGGTCTCTAGACAAGATTAAAGCTTTCCATTACCATTGATGTATTACCATCTGTTATAAGAGCTTCTCCAACAGGCAGTCATGAACTATTTCACCAATTCCCAGTTGCACATTGTGTGTCTCTTATTATTCCAAAGATATACTAAATATGTAATAGATTCCTTTAATCATGCTAATGGTCTGTGAATGCAAGGAAAAAAAAAAAAAAACGATGAGCCATTTCTTTATTTCTCAAACCGTACCAGCAAATCCCTTTAGAAAAAGGACATTTTAATATATTTTTTATTGTTCAGAAGTGGGCAAGATGTATCATCCGTGCAAGCATTTCAATGATGTGCTGCTGTTTTTTAACATAAGACTTACTATTAGGTGAAATAGTCTGTCCTTCAACTTGTTTCATTTGACTGGTCAGTCGTTCCTGGTAGGAGTTGCAGCTGATATTGAAGTGAAAGATTGAACTATAAAATGTTGTTTAGATGGGGCCCATATGCTTCATTACCCTTGCACTTTCCACAAGTCTATTAGGAATACCTAAATAGCCATGGAGCAATGCAAGCATTGGTTCCTTAGTGAGGGTTAGAACCTGTCCTTCTAATGCTTTTGTAGATGCACATACAGCTGCTTTCCTGGTGCATGCTGGGAACATGTTTAGGCCTTTATTTTACCGCAGATGTAACAAAAAAAAAAGTTTGTTATATCTCTCAGTTGGTCCCCTCAAAATCAAAGCTAGCAAAATAAGTTTCATCCTTGTTTTACAAGCATTAAAGTTTTATGACCGAGTGGTTTGTCACATAGACAAAGCATTATTGCAAAATAAATCTTATATCTCAAAACAGAAGGATTTAAAGGGACCAGGTACATTTTCTTGAAGACACTTCTACGTCTATTGTATTTTACCTGGGTGTTCGTGTTTGTTGGTTGTTTTACATTTCCCTTCAATGTGATGTTTGCATTCATTTCGTGTGCTTCATGCTTTTTTATGCAATGATCTGTCTGAAACCCCCCCTGCTTGTAAACTAAACCACTTGCTTGGGATTGCTGTGGATTTACTGTATTCATATTTGAATGAAACACTTTCACAACATGCGTACCATCATTTTAACACATTGATATATTAATAGACACACTACTGGATTATAAACTCTGATTGCAATTATGATAACACAGTGGTAAATCGCATGGTCATTATTTTAAGAAGTACGAAGCACGTTTGTACATTCTTTGCCAAACAGAATATAGATTACTTCTTTCTATATCACAAGTTACATTTAATGGCCCAACACTTGACAACCCAATCAATAAAAATGCCCCCACAGTCACATTTAACCACAGATTGATTTTGTACATAGAAGGGATTTATTTTGTCACTTGTCAGCATTGCGTTTTTGAGCCCGGTACAGTGTAACTTCAGTGTTTTACAAGATGTTTTTTTTTTTTACCTTTATAGATGTGAAACTAATTACATTGGCTTTTAATGGCTTCAGAACAATGATCCTTGCATATTAAAGTAATGACACATCAACAAACAGTTTCTCACTATGGATCCATTCAGATAATGTATAATCACACACTTTCAGCAGCTTTGCTTCTAAATGCATTTTAAATATTGCGCACCAGTGAGCAGCAGTACATTGGTTTAGTTGTCCTTTATCGTATTTTATTATATTATTATATTTTAGAAAACGCTATTGTAATTCAGAAAGTGATGGTCCTACACCAGGTAAGGTAGAGACAAATGGGAGGAAAACATTATAAAATAGTAAGGGAAATGTCAGGAAAACATTTAACAATTATGAATTATTCTAATTTATTTATGCATTACACCTGCAGTACCATCTGCAGCACCTTTGCTTTCAATGATGGTTTTAATACACAACACTGAGCATGTTACAGTGTTACCTTGAACTGAACTCTATCACTGCAGATCCAAAAAGGTTGAATCCAGGTTATTGTCTACAACTGTATATATTAATTTATAGAACATCCTGTATTATAATGTTAAACATTTTAAGAGAGAAATATTAGCTGCAATTAGTGTTATAGCTTAATGCCTGCTCATGTGCTTTAATACTAAGCAACTGCCAGCTGGTTTCATTGTATTGTACACAATCATACTGAAAATATTATCATGACAAAAGCTGGTGCCATCTTTGTGTATCTTTAGCTGTCCTTGAGAGTAGAGCATTCAAAACACATTTTAAAATTACATATACAAAAAAGCACAATACTCTTCTATCATTTTGCAAGTTCTTTGTCTGTCTGCTTAAGTATATTTTTACTATATAATTGGCATATTTTTTTTGCGTGTGGTCCTTTTATATGATAAATCAGGTTAAATATTTGAAAGGTACAGGCATGGTCTCTCTCTCTCTCTCGACTTTTCCTGCAGATTGATAATTTAATTTGCTGTCAAACATCTTCCCTCCCGCTGTGCCATTGTTCAGAATTATGCAGATAAAAAAAATCACATTTCGATTCCATTCCTATCAAAATATTTTCATTTCATCTTTGTTTGAATCCTGTTTTTTTTTTCCTTCGTTTACTAAATTACTTTTGTCGTTTCTTATTATGCAGCTATTTTGTGAAAAACACACAATAAAATCAGTTAATGGTATTTGTTTTCTTTTTCATTTGACCAGCAACAATGTGGGACTCTAAACACTGGATAATGCTTGCAATATGTATTTACAATGATGTTCACTATGTTCTGCAATACTTATCTGTGCTTTATCAAAGATCACCTGATGGTATCATCTCAGCCCTAAACCAGCCATCCAGGGGTTTATTGGATCTGATGATCTTGGGTGGTTAAACAGAAAGTGCAAAAAAAAAACCCAAAAAAACCAAAAAAACAGTTTACTTAAAAAAGGGGAGAATAATAGATAAACAGCAGCAGATTATAATACTATAGTTAATGATTAAAATAGTCGCAAAATAGTTACAACCTTATATACACGTGTAAATGTAACTGGCAGTACTGGGTGATGCACTGCCATTATGGATTCTACCCTGTTGGTGAGATGAGATGAGGTTAGGAGCTCTATAAAACCCTGAATGCATACAAGCCCGGCTCTTTTGCATTGTGGTTAAGATGCTCACTTGCAGTGTGTGTTCAGCCGCCACCCTGTTACACAGACTCACATGTAATGTTGGATGTATATTTAGATCCACCATTGTTTGGATCAATTCAATAGACCAATAGCTTTTCCAGAAATAAATGGTTTTGAGGAAATTCTTTGAAGGAGTTAAATCTCTGGGGGAAGCTAAGAGGTTTCCAGATCTTAAATCTTACATACCTTTTGTAAATAAATTATACAGTTAATATTTTTAGAATACAATGTCATTTGTCAAGAGTGAAGTTCAGCCCTCAAGAAGAAATCACAAACTATCTTGAGTTTACACTCCCTTGTATGTTTATGATAGCTGAGTTCTGATTCTGCCTTCATGCCCTCAGAATCAACATAAGATGTTGTATATGACCCTAGACAAGCACTACATTCAAATATACCGTTTCAATCATGCACTATCACACTACCTCACATGCACATTGCTGACAAGTTGTATAGATTAAAGTGAACAGATAAAATGCACAGTTCTATTATGAGAAATTCTGTTGCAAATGATGTTGTGTTTTTATTCCAGAAATGGGTAATTACTTTCCTGTTATTGTACAAGAAAGAGGCGACACAGCAAATCCTGATTAAAAAAACAAAACAAAAAAAAAAACATTTGAGCGCATTACCATACAAATGCAAGTAATTTAAAACTATTGTTTCTTGCTCATGGTTTTGGACTTTAATACCAGAAAATATAGAAATGTTATAGATAAACTGTGTGGGCGTGATTCTAAATTTAAAGCGCACAATAGCCATGTCAGATTAAATTCATATTAAGATTGCATTCTGTCATTTTCCTTAACTGGTACCACTGTTTAACTGTTTGCCAAAATACCCAAGGATACCGTGAAAGATGGTGAATAATGTATTATTTGCTATATATATATATATATATATATATATATATATATATATATATATATATATATAAGTCGTCACAGACACATTAAGAAATATCACTTAAAAAGATCAAATTTGCACAATAATTTTGACTATTCTCTGCATCTACCATACTGTAGTTATTTGTGCTTTACTCTGTTTTCTTTATTACACATGCACTTTAAGAACGGCACGCCATGGTACACTTTTAGACGCAGTTGTTCAATACAGTCAAAGAGGTTAAATGGAGTGATCTTTAACAAAATAACAAACAAACTATGCAGAGATGTTATTGACTGTTTCATCGATTGATTCTCCCTGTAAGGAAATAAACATCTCCCTTTTGGTATGTTTAAGTTGATATACTTTGACTGCACGGTTTAAGAAAATAAATGGCTCCCCGTTGAAACATTAGCGGTTGATATACTGTACTGTTTGTATGCTCCTTGCTCAATTTACAGCTGCTCTCACATGAAAAGTTATGGTGCTAAGGAGTGAACTATACAGAGCAGATGCTGGTATACTTAGAACATGCAATGTGGGACAATTAGCTTGTGAATTGATGATCATGTAGGACTGGAACTAATTGGTAAATTAATTTTGTTTGTTGCGTAGATTACAGGTATCTCTAGGTAAGGGAATTCACATCAACACTGTACGATAATCATAATATACACTAGCTACATGTTATGAATTGAAGTAAAGAATATACAGTAAACAGATAAGTTGAATGCTGTGGGTATTTTTAATGACAAAAAACACAAGCACATATTACTGCATTCTCACAATTCGTTTTCCTGTTCTTCTAAAACATCAAACTTGATCAAAAACTGCACATGGAGTAAATTACAGTGACTTGGTTCAACCACATTTCTATTTTAACTGTGATACTAAATGTTAGTCACTTCTGTTTTTTTTTTCTGTAATACTCAAAACTGTATCTGCTTCAATGATGCAAACAACATCAGATCTTGATAAAAAAAAAAAAAAAAAAAACATTTGGAAACTTACAACATATACAAAGAGCAATAACATACTAAATAAGGGTGTGCGTGAACCCGACGCCAAAACCAAATACCGAAATCGGTGGTATTCAGAATATTGGCATGGATGGAAAAGAGAATTAAAAAAAAGTTAACATGAGGCTGTTTTTGAGCTATGTGTGGGAGGCTTGCCTATCTATAGTGTAATGTGGAATAAAGAACACAATGAAAGACTAGCCTCACTCGATATGACCTGAGGAACAACTGTAAACCATGTTGTCTATGCTGTCTCTATACAATCTTCTGCCACTGACAGCTAGTTTGCAGCAGTAGGGGTTACAAGGCAGTCATCATTATGTACAATTTGCAGAAGGAGATCTGTTATCAGGCACATAATTAGTG
Source organism: Acipenser ruthenus (assembly GCF_902713425.1). Lineage (NCBI taxonomy): Eukaryota > Metazoa > Chordata > Actinopteri > Acipenseriformes > Acipenseridae > Acipenser > Acipenser ruthenus. Next base: position 3,641,668 of record NC_081213.1, read on the forward strand.
GACTGCCTGTACAAGGCTTCAGTTTGAAAGAACTCACTGGCACTACATTGATGACAGTGGTCTGTCAACTGTATTCTTCCAAAGATAAAAAAAAAAACAACATAAGTTTCTTGCAGCATTACCCAACAGTGTTAATCTGGACCAAAATGTATTTGAAGTTGTATTTGATACCCAACTCCTCCACAGAAGCAGCATTTCCCTTAAATGTATTGCTTCCTACACCACTGCCTCGGTCAGCTGTGTAATGTCTCATGTTTTCGTTTGGTGGATTATTGCATTAAGACTGATCATTTTACTGGTAACAGCTGTGGAAAATAATAGGCAAAATAACTAACGTGTGTCAGAGAAAGTAAAGCTCTTGGCAGCAGGTCAAAAACTGGGCTGGAGGTGAATCAGAAAATCAAAACCAAACTAAACGAACATGCATGGCTTTAAGCAATATCCCAGTGAATATACTCAAAGAAAAGCACACAGATGTTACACTGTGAACAAATCCTTAGCTTGTTGGGTATTTGATTAAAGCTGTTTCACTACACCTGTTGTTCAACAGTATGATACCAATTGTCATCAAGTTCTCCCTCACATAGTAGCCATTACAAAAAAAATAAAAATAAAATCGTTCAAAGCAACCTCCACTGGTAATGCAACATGTGACTACACAGACTACTGAGAGAATGGAATCATTTGCTCCTTCAAAACAATATCTTCACAAGGTGGTCTGAGAGCAGTCCGCTCGCTATCAATAACCCCAGTGAGATTGCAAAAGTGTAGGCAGAAATAACTCTTGTTTTATATTCTGTGGGGATTAACTATCCCTTAGGACAGAAATAAAATGATCTGTTCACCTTCTAAAAGAAGCTGCAACTGCCTGATACACACCATAAGATAAACTAAATCAGCAGACGCCCATAGCATCACCAACCATGTCTGAAAGCTGCTGCTGACTGACAAACCAAAGTCCTCTTTCTTTATCCACTGAGCATGAATAGCACAAACAGAGGCAACTAAATGCAAATTAACTAATGTTCAAGCTATTAAAGCCTGGACTAGTTTCATATGAAACATGAAATCCTTTATAGCATCAACATTTTAAAAACATTTCATTACTTATTCATTCATATACATTTAGCTTTATGATCAATGTGTACCAGGCTTACTAACTCATTTATATTTTCAATCAAAGGGCCTGCTTCTTAAAAGACTCCTGAAAGCTGGATTTCTTATGTTAGGTGGTTTAAGAACTGACCACTGACAATGTATAGATGTCATTTCTGCATCAGTAAATGGTCAATTTATGTCAAAAAGAAAAAAAAAAACAGAGGTACAGATGGAATAGAATGTATAGCTGCACAGCCTTTATTTTTCAAAACATAATATATATATATTACTGGAATAGTAGAGACAACAATAGAGACTGATTGATATTACAAACAGTATGATATTACACAGGTATGAAATTATATAAAAAAAGAATATAATGGAAATGTAGATGACATAACGAACCCATTTAAGCAGACATATAGAAATTAGCTTCATTCAAAACCCAGCACATAGCAACTCATGACTGATGAGATTGATTGATTTACTGTGTTAGCCTTAAACACTTGTGACACTCAGTACTTGTTTGCTTCAAGTTTGAGTTATTTAGTAAAATGAAACATATCTCGACAGCTGTGTGTTAGAGTCTTAAAGAATAATACAACGTACAACATTTCATACTTCATATTTCAGAGAATAACAAATGGCTAGGATCAAAGGTTGATTATAGACCAGGCAAAACGCACACTGACGTTTCTTAAGCACTTGACACATGTTCAAGGATGCCTTACAAAATATTACAAATAATAATCAACAAAACAAATTCAAAACATGTATCAATATCTACAAAAAAAAATAAAAAACATGAAAATAGAATAAACAGCCCAGAAACCTACAGTGGAATGAATAATGCATGTTTCAGTTAAAGCTCGCTTATATAAGTTTTATTTATCTGATAGACTGATGTGGCTGCACTGCAGTTCAATTTCCTGCCTTCACTCACACTTCACAGCTTCTCACACTGTGATCTGTAATCTTCACATTCCAAAAAAGTGCAGACATTTTATAAGCCAGACTCGTCCGAGCAGGCTTTAAGACCTCTTTGATTTATCACAAACAGTAACACCCAATGCAATTTTCTCAAACATATATAAAGGTATGTTTACTAAAGCTTTGCAAAAGATACTAACAGCCTCTGAGAACGTGACTCACACTGCTCCTCATCAAGAAAGGGCACTCTCTCACATTCACACACACTCGTCTAAACCCTCACTTCTGTGCTTGCGTGCCATTTTAAAGATACAGTGCCTATGCATAAGATAGAAACCCCATCTTGTGAACAAACACTTGCATCAAATGAAGCAAATGTATTTTTAAGTGTAAGTTCAATACTTCTCTGCTACTGAATCTAGACATGCACTTGCTACTTCCAGTGAGTATCTGGCTCATGAAGACACAATAGAAATTCTAGCCTCTATTGCAAATATCGGTTCAGTTATTCAAATATTGTTTCTGTGTTAAGGTGCTTTCACCTGGGTTAAGGAGCTGAAGTTCAATCCTTATGGCCAGCTACATAATGTTGGGTAACGTGTACTTACACTTAGTTTCAATATCAGTATGCATAGTTACAATGTACTTAATGTATAAATATTTTTGCACGATATAACCCTAACCCTATTCCTAACTCTGAACCTAATTCTAACCCTAACCCTAACAATTGTGTACTTACATATATCATACAAAAAAGGTTACTATTATGGATAAGGGTGTCTGCTAAGAAATAAATAAATAAATAAATAAATAAATAAATAATAATAATAATAATAATAATAATAATAATAATAATACACAGTAATTAGAGACACCTAATGTAAAGGGTTACTGCTTTTTGTAAAGTATGTAGCCACAGTATCTTTATAAAAAAAATAAGAGCCAGCATCATCCACAGATCTGCAACTTTGCATCAAGTTTCCTTTTGTTTGTCTGTCAATACGCTGCTCTGCTGAGGGTGTTGATGCTGATTAATATGAAGAAACTCCTCAACTCACAGTCAAAGCACTTAAAAGAGAGAAAACAAGCAAACATAATATGTGATTAATTGCAAGAAGAATGATCGTGTGAACATCATAAAATGGTCAGGACAGTTAAGAAATTATAACTTAAAGCTTCTAAAAAATAATTTTAGAAATGAGATGGCCTATTACATGTTTCAGGGATAGTTTTTATATTAAACAAATTAATAAAAATAGTGTAAATAAATGGTGGTTTCCTTCTTGAGCTACATTATTGGATGGTTAAAAAAAAATATTTATATATATATATTTTTTTTACCTTTTAAATAGAAATGACATGCTTACATTGATGCAAGTGGAATATTGTGTTTATGATTTGGAGAAAATACATTGCATTGTCACATCCCTTTAAAGTGTCACTCGAGCGCTGAACTCTTGCTATTACACCCAGCTGATTATTCAATCTTCTTGTGGTAATGCTAGCTCCAGATAAGGCGGGCAGCATGGATTTGTGTCTTATCTCAACTTAACACTCGCATTCTTAAATACAGGATTTCTGCGTACTTTACTAAAAGCATCAGGTATGGCCTAATTAATCTGGGAGTTAACTTTTTCTGTAAAGGTATACTGATACTGATAAGAAGTTTTTTTTTTTAAGTCAGGTTACAACTTGCACAGCATACAGAACACAGAATTATCTCAATAATAGATTATCCTATGAGAGGGAGAGCTCCAAATTTGAAAATAATCTTTACTTGAAGATGGTCACAAGGAGAAGGTTTACTGAATTTCTTTGCTCATTTAAAGTGTAATGCCAATCTGGAAAAACTATTGTTAAAGCACAAAACTATATATAAAAAAACACAGCATGTTCATCCTAGTATAACTCCAGTGTCTTTATTACTGTAGTTATATATTAAGGTCAGAGATAATAATACTCTATTGCAATACATTATAACATTTTAAAAGATTGTTATACAATATATTATTACATGATTGTAACAAATCCATGAACTAAAGTTACCATTAACATTAAAACTATTCATTTTAGGCGATGATATGAATAATCGGTGAATGCGTCCCAAGTTTATCTTCAACTATCTGTAGTCCGCTTCAGTCCAGTACAGCCCAAGCTTGTTGGGATGGATTTAAAATCAGTCTGAACTTCAATTAACCTTCCGAATTCTCACAGCAGGTTGGAATATGTCATCAGATTTACACTCAGCTGCAGGCTCAAACTTTGACCTACATGAAAATGTAGAAATATTAATGGCCGTTTCTGTTGGTTTCACACATGGAGAAACACATGCTTGTTAAGTACTGTGACCTCTAGTTCAGTAAGCACAGGATTCAACATTGTAACAAAGTCCCAAACGAAGAAATGTGATGTGCGCCTTAAAAGGTGTGAAGCTAAAATGAAATGACTCAAATGATTGATGCAGAGGCTTTTCTGTTCTTCAGTTGTATGTTTTAATAGTCGCTATTGAACCCCCGCCCAGTAAAATTAACTTTGGTGTACACTTTTATTACTACTGTGTGACCCATTTTCTTTGTCACTGCTGTTCACAAAATATATAACACTGTTTTATCAGTGTTTTAGTAATGTGAACATTTATTATGCACATTACTCAAACACATTACTTGGCCATAATTTTGACTGTCTTGGTAGAAAATCTGTCACACAAGAGTGATCTGCAGGGATGACATTCAGAAATACTTGAAATTCTGAAAACCATTGGAGTAAGTATATTGTTAACTGCGGCCTTTAGTTCAATAAATCAGACTTCAAATATCAATTTGGATTAATCAATCAAGAAACCAAAAGTAAGTGCAGACATGAAACCAGGAAACAAGAGGTCTGGTATGTGTTAACTGTTGTGGGCTACATAGGCTGTCTAACTTTTAAACTGCAGTTAAGAATTACTTATTGGGACATTATACTGTCTAAATATAAACCATGCTGGCCAGTAGGGTTTCTTAAGGATCCTGTGCATATTCTCTTTCATTAACCTCAGATGTGACTTGGGGCTTTATTGATTTCTCATCAGCCAGTGTATCAATATGCTGGTCACATAAACAGCCAACTCAAAGAAAGCTCTGGAATAAAATGGGGGTGGTTTATCTCTAGGCTACAGGGTTTTCATGATCAATGTCGTTTTGAGAGGTAGCATACAAAGGATGAAGACAGCCTGAGGAAATGAACTGAATTCAATTTCCAGCTTTACAAGAATATAGTGTGAATCTTACTTATACTATTAAAGTATCAGAAATTGATTTTATTATTATTATTATTATTATTATTATTATTATTATTATTATTATTATTATTATTATTATTACTGAGTCAGAGTCAATCTCCATTGACACTAATTAATGATTTTCCTGCCATTGATATCTCAAAACAGGCTCCCCAAGCTGTTATCTTTGCCATATGCTATTTGCATGCTGGGTGGTGGAACAGATTTTAGAAAATACTCTATGATTTACTGCTAGAAGGTCACCCTAAAGAATCTGTTCTTTCCAGATCAAATCAGGTTAGCCATTGTGAAACCTGGTCAGCTCTCTACAATACTGCTGAAGACCAGAAGTTCTCTTGACAATGTGAAATTAGCCTAATTGTGCCAGAGGCACATCACATAGCAACAACACATCGGGTCCATACCACATTTAACTGCAGGCTGTGTGTTTTCTTTTTATCCTTTTCTATATCTCTATGAACAGGATGGCTTGTGGGTGACGTCAGACCATGAAGAGACAGACACTACTGCAGGTTGAAGCGCTGATGCGCATATCTCTTAATTAAACAAAAGATTTAAACAAAAACAGAAACAAACGCTTTGCCACAAAATAAAACGGCACGGTGGGCAAAACACAATAAACACAGTGAACAAACAAGTAGCGGGCTGGCCCAAATTCAGCACGAGTAGCAATTGTATCTATTTCTATTAGACTCCTCTGAACAACCCCACCAAGAGTGAGAGGTTCCTGCCTCTTTTATGCAGCTGTGCCTGAGCTCGATTGCTTGTTAATCATTCAATTGGGCTCAGGCACATTCTGCACATGAACTGATTTGGCAGGGAAGGCAATTAACCATTCCCTGCCGACCTAAAACACCTGTGCACAAATACATACATTTTAAATAATAATAATAACACAAAATACGCATAGGGGCGGGGTGTACTGTGGTCACAATCTCCCATAGCCATTCAGTAAGAAACCGTATTCAGTAAAATACTTCTTTAAAAAAACTGTTCAACATGTTCTATTCTCAGAATATCTACGGAGTTGAGGGGATGTCAGCACACAATAGATTTGTTCAGTCCAATACAAGTTTATATATCTGTGTCTGTCATTTCATGCCAGTAAATGATTGAAGTATAACTAGACAGGGGCTGGGAATAACGTAGGTCAGATTCGAAAATGTTTCATCAGAGAGGACAAAGTAAAATACAGCCAATAATCTATGAAAGCCAAGTCAGACATCAAGCAAATTCTGACAATACTTGAATTTGATTACAAAGGTCAGAACCATTTAAAGGTCAGACGTAAATTGCGTGGGTCTAGACATGGTTTTGCTCACTGAACATTTTCAACGTCTCCTAGAAAAAAGTGGATTGTCTTTGATATTTAATTTGATTGGGATTCCAAACCAGTAAAGTTAGGCACACAGACGTCACAAATTATCCCATTTATAGCACAGCAGTAGAATGTTTGATTCCGTTACAGTCAGGCACAGAATCATCACATAACTTTTTATTTTATTTTATTAAAACCCATGACCGTAAAAAAGAAAGGTCTAGAGCACTCAGGCCTCACACAATAGCTATAGCCAGTGGACACATCAAGTTTACTTGGAGGCACCCCTGCCCCCCCCCCCCCCCCCCGTTAATATACAAACACTGACTCTGTCTCAGTTTATATTAGTCTATACCTTGTACACTTGATTTGCCATGTAGCTTGAATAAAACGACTAGACTGCAGGCAAAATGATAGATGAATACAGTAGATTGAATGGGGATGACAGTATTATATGATTTGATGGTTTTCCGTAAGACATATTAAATTAAAAAAAAAAGAATAATAAATAATACATCATTCGATTAAGTATTTTTTACTGTGTGGTTGGTTCCCACAACCCCCCCTCCCCCCCCCCCCCCCCAACCCCCCCAGTTTCATTTTTGTAATGATGGCATGGTCTTCAATGTAAGCCACTCAACTGACATTATGCTTCGGCATTTTATTTTCTCTTCCACTGTATGATAATTCAATCCCCAGAGGCTTTATGTCCAGTTTTATAAATAGCCTGCATAAGTGAGTCATTTATATATCTTCAACAAAACCATAATAGTCAATGTTATTGAAATGTACTGTGTGTTGCCAATATACATTTTGCACAAATAGGTAGCAATTAAACGATACTCCGCACTTATTATATTGCTAATTTGCTCAATTGTTTGACAGTTTCAAGGTAATGAGTTGTCAAGGTCACTACTGTATATTGTAGAAGATTTCTTAATTAGCACATTTTTTAAACTCCTCAAACAACAAAGATACCATTAATCATAATTAGAAATGGAAATGTTACCATATTTTGACAGCACACAACCAAACCAGGAAATAAACTGTCAAAAAGCTATTGTACAGTACTTAATAATTTGTAAAAATGTTTGCAGTCTTGTAAAAATGTTTATCTAACAAAAATATTAGAGTGTTCTGTGCCTAATTGTGATGTGAAAACTGTTAAATATTGCTTGTGGATAGTGTGAATTAGCTGATATTGCAAACATGTTTTTTAAGCAAACATTGAGCAAATAATCAACAAAAAATTGATAATAAAAGTCAGAAGCATTTGGATGCATCTTGCATAAATAGTCTGGACCTAGACATGGTCTATTTTCTATTTTAATTTTTTTTTTTTACAAAACTATATAACTAGATTCTCTTTGCCATTCGCTTTCTTTGGGATTCCAATTTGGTATAGTTTACATAAACAGACGTCACAATGCATCCCCTACGCAGAAAGGCATCTACTATCAGCCTTCTAGCAATTTAAGTCAAAGTCCTTTATAATGGCTGTGGTGGTGCCCTTATTTTGATTTAATTCAGGTCAGTCTCTTATGACAAGCACATTATCAACAGGGAGATGTAAGAAATAATATGCCTATGTCGGCCTATGCAAATGAAAATCAGTGGGTACTAGTGTCAGATATTACAGCTAAAAACCTGCTGAATAATGTCACATTAACATATTGAATTACTGTACATACCGTTATGTAGTTTTCCACAAAAACTGACAAAAATTAAATTACTGCACTACTGCTATGGCTTCCGGTAGACTTTTGCAATATGATTTTGTAATTTCTTTGATAACATGATGTTAATTAAAATATCTAAATTATGGTCATATTTTTTTTTTTTTTTTCTTTTAAATTATGTCTCAATTGTAAAATTATAGCTAATGTAGACAGTTTGCTATAAGACCCAATATCTGTTTAAAAGGAGTTCAAAGGATGGGTGAAAACACTTTAAGGTAATAAATGTTAATGTGACCAAGTGTAATTAAGACAGATGCTAGTTTCAGCTCCCTTATGCAAAAGCTCTACCCTGCAATGTTCCTAATATATCACCTAAAGTATGCAGACAAATGTAGCTGAGTGAAATAGCACCACCATTAAAAGGGTGAACTTTCTCCTCTAAAGTCTGGCAGTGGAATCCACAAATGAGGGGCCAGGTTATTTAGTGTTGCTCCTTGAATTATAACCATAGGCATACAGGGAAAAGTGTTGTATTGTGACAGCGGTTGCTTTCGTCATTTGCATTAATTTTGTCTGCAGCGTAACTCCTTCATCTGTACGTCAGCATTGCAGTTGACAGTATGATGATTTTCATAAATAATGATTAAACTGTTAGCTTTGTATTAGAAATGATGAGCAAACACATACAGTGCTCCCCCTTTATAAGGCAGCCCTTTATACTGCGGAACAGGTTATAAGGCGGTACGGTCATGGCTCCCATTTGCTCCATAATGCCATTACACTAACACTAGTATTCTCGTTATAAGGTGGAACACAAATAGTCTCTTAACTATGACTCCCGACTACAGCGTTATAAAGGGGGAGCATTGTACTAAGCACCAATATACAGGGCTGTTTAAATGCAAATAATTTGTATGCACCTTTTTTTTTTGGAAACAGTGTACTTTATGTGTTTGTCAGTTGTCATACAGTTGCACCAGTAGGTAAATTAGTTACTATTAAAATCCTTTATCCAAAACAAAGGGTGAAACACTTTAGTAATAGTTAATGATCCACTCCACATTAATTTAATCAGACTACCCAAAGGGCTCCCGGTTGTAAAGAATATCTGAACTGAAACATTAGCTACACCTCATAAAAATTCACACGCTATCAAAATACATTTGCTTTTTTTTGTAATATTCATAATAAAGACATTATGATAACCACTTACAACAGTTAACAATAGAGTTTAAGTAATTTTTAAGCAAATTATTAAATTAGATGAAGAATGCCCAATGGATAACGTCTGTTTCACATGTGCTGCTGTTTTATCTTTTTATTTTAAAAATAGATTTACTGGATTTGTACATCGAACAGTTTCTTGCTAAAGTGAAGAATGTGTTCCTGGTAGACTACAGGCATACAAAGGTGGGTTGTTTTAGCCTGATTGTGTTGTCAAAGCAACAATATAATTTACTGCATGAGAAGATATGAAAACACAGAAAACATATACAGACCTTCCACTGAAAACAAAGCAACGCAAACTGGTAAACACAGGTATGTATTCCAAATGCTCATAAGTCATTTAGTTTGGAGTTCACTTGGACTATCCCCATGCTTACAATTCCTTATGAAATAAAAGCGGTGGTTCAGGCAGTGAACTCACTTTTAACCTTAGATCAAATCACATGAACATCAATCATATTTTAGGCGTTTTCAATACCAGAACAAATCGTCAATCGAATGGCTAGATCGCCTCATCATGCTTTTTGGCTTTTTCTGATGGGAAGGACCACAATATACAGCATATATACATATATATACAATTGTATCAGAAAAGGGTTAGGGTTAGCATCAGGGTTATATCATGCAAACAGATTTACACATTAAGTGCATATTTTAACCATGCATAATAACATTGTAATTATGTGTAAGTACACATGCATTTATTAATTAACTATTATGTAAATACACAGTAATTAGGGCACTTAATGTAAAGTGTTACTATATTTTCACTGGCAGAGAACAAATTCATTTAGCAAATTTAACAAGCAACTTAACCAAACTGGCAGTGTGCATCTTCATATGCCTAGTTGTCATCCTTTATACTCCATCACAATTAGGAGAATTATTTATATCAACCACAGTCACAGACTCCTCCATTTTACTCCCCTCCAAGCTCTTTGTCTCTAGGGTATTGTTTAGAGATATTCTTTATCTTTTCAGGTTCACTCACTGCCGAGAGGGTAGGCTTGAATAATAAAAACACTGTAGTATCCTCATACTGACTTCACTAAACTCACCAACCATTCCCCAGCTGCCTTCATATCCACTAGCAGATGTGGTAAATGCAGAGAGAGATTTATTTTCATACAAAAACAACCCACACTCAGAAGCGTCTCTGTTGTTGTTCTCGGATATGAGGCTACCTAGGCCACTAAGGCCTATTGTATTCACTTATGTTATAAAGCAGGTCTCATTGTAACAATAGAACACTTCCCAAGACGGCATGATAATAAAGGTTAAGGGGAATGTGCTTATGTTTTGCTTTTATCACTTGAAGAATCAGCAAAGGACAAGTTAGTGCCAGCTGATATAAACTGTACCAGGGAACCTGTCTTGGCTGAGCAAGGGTTGTTGATCTTCATGGTAAACTCTTCAAGTTTAATGTGGATCCAGGTGGGAGCAGCCACTCAATGTATAGTTGCTACGGAGATGCATTCCCTCTTTCCTCCTGATTGCTAGAATAGTCATACTGAAGAGGAAACATTATACTGCATATACAGCATTTATTATTATTATTATTATTATTATTATTATTATTATTATTATTATTATTATTATTATTATTATCTTAGTATTTTTCTTCTGTATCATTTTTGTTGATTAAGACTACTTTTAAGACCCTACATTAAATGTTTGAGCTGCTCATTGTGGTTTGGTGACTTTACTGGGTGCGGTTCGCCTTGCTTCCTAACAACATTGATTTTATTGTCTAAAATAATAATAAAAAAATGTGCATTAATAACAATAATAAGCCATTAGACTGTAGCATTCATTTACAAATACCAATTCTTCAATTATTACATACTTCATTTGTGTTTCTTATAAACCCTTTGCTTCCCTTCCCTTAGTAAATGAAGTCTAATAGTATTATATACTGTACATATACATGTAATGATGCCATTTGTTTAAAACAAATTGTACTGCACTATACAGCGTGTAAATGTAGCTGTTCTTTTCTTGATGTTTTTTAATACGGCTCAGTGAAGTTGACATTAATGTAAATCAACAAGCAATCATAACCCACCATGGAAACCATGTGATTAAATTAAGTAAACCTGCATTTGAATAATGGCTGAAGAAGCTCGTGCAGGTTTAAATTGGAATGTCATGTTTTTTTTTTCGCCTCTGGGAAGATTCATTTCCCACGTCATTGTTCCATGTTATCCGTGGAATTGTATAGCATTATCACACATCAGAGGACCTCTGATATCAAATGGGTCGAACAGTAAAAATTGGATTGTTAAATGAAAATGAGCAGGATGGGGTCTTTATGTTTATATGTGTAGACATCCACTGCACACTCCACATTCATAAGATTTAAAATAATATCATCTTTCACAGGAACATAGCCAGAAAACAAATCCTGTAATGTATATATTAGCTGTATATTCTTTTTTTTTTACTATATCAAGAATTCATTGGTAATTATAATAATTCATTTATTTTATATTCTTAGAGAAACAGACCATTGAAGTATAACGGTCTTCTGGGGCACTCACAAATACATTGCATCCTCAAATTAAATAATTTATTTGCAAAATGCAAAGTTACAAACATCCAAATAGGTTCAGTAATATAATAGGGTTTGTTACAGATGGTTTAAAAAAAAAAACCAAGAGTTTTCAAAGGGCAATCCTAGCTGTGTACAGCATAGCGATGGTGAAGCCTGCAGTACTTTATCCAGAAACAAAAGCCACTGCAACGACTGTATTATTTTTGAGCACTTCCGATAAGATTGTTTAAAATGGCAGCCATTTAAAATAATGCAATTTATTCTGTATATCTTGGGGACATACTATGACCTAAATGAAGCATGTCTTCTATTAGAGCCCTACAGAAACAAACTAATAGCCTGCAAAGAAAGCCATTTGTAATATGACTGTAATTCACATGATTCATTAAACAGAAATGAAAAATAATAGAATATTCTTATGAAAATATTCCTTATGGAAATACATACTGAGTTCATTCATTTGAACTGTTTTCTTGACTAAGCACTTTGTTATGCTGATGTGCAGATTAGATAATGTCAGAAATATTTACTTGCTTGCTATGAATGCTTATCCACTTGCTTACGCTTGTTAAAAGGATTATAGTTCACTGGCTATATGTTCCTCTTTTTGCTTAGATCAAAACATTCCCGAAATGTTAAGATTGGTTTTAGAAATGTATTATTAAGGACTGTTTTTTTTAAAAAGCCTGTTTTGTTGAATTACAGTATATTGAGTTTGTAGTTTGAGAAACCTTGTTCAACTGGTTTAAGCTAAGCACTGTCAAAGCACTGTTTAGGGCAAACATGGTATAGTGATTAGAAAACTCACCTTACACCTGTAGAACCCATTGCTAATGTTGACTTGACAATATGAAATGAGATCTGGAGCCTACTCCCAATGGATCAATTTGTGTCATTTTCAGAGATTAATATGTCTATTTCCATAATGCATTTTAGAACATAAGACTAGAAAATGCAATTGAAAATTAAGTAAATGTCATCTCAGAACAAGAATAAATACCATATCTAGAATAATTTTGCAATTGAAGCAAAAGCTAAGATACTAAGCTCATCCAAGAAACAGATAGAGCCCTGGGGCTAAAGGGATGCTGGCAAGGGACTAGCCTCAAAGGGCCAAACAGCCTCATCTCACTCCCAGCATTTCATACATTTTTACTTTTATATTGACACTATGAATTTTGTTCCCTGCACTCTGAAGTCAGTTCAAAGACATAATACAAGGCCTTAGGGCATTTAGAAACATTGTTATTGAGCTGGAGTATGTTAATGATTTAGATTTATATTATAACTAATTTGAGGATTCATGTTAAAAACCAATGCAGACGATTGCTAGATATTAATCAACATACAAATGTGGACCCCGTTGAGGTATGAGCTGTCTTATGTTTCTGTGAAGGGCCCTTTTGACCTAGTGTGCAGTTTACTATCTTTAGTTGACAATGCTGTCAGCACACCATACTTCAGTCTTCTAAAAAAAACACACTGGAAACCAATTGATGGTGCTTTATTTAAGTGGGTCAGGTATTGTGAAGGTTTGCTTTGAAATGCTATAAACATGTTTGGATCTGTCAGTGTTGTGCTATTCAACTCCAGTTCTTCAACCAGGATGTCAATAATTATATTAAAAAAAGGCTTGGAAACAATCTATTGTATTAGACCTGATTGCATTTCTTTCATGGCACACTAGAGAGCATAGCGTCTATTTACAGTGGCACTGAAACCTTTACAATTTTATACAAATAAATGCCCTGTTCTGGCAGCTTAATTATACATAGAAAAAAATAATAGGAGTGGTGTGAACATGGCAAATGAGCTAATGAAATATGTGGGAAATGTGTGGGGATGAAAGGATATTAGTGGGAAAGAGTTTGCAAGTGTACAGCATGCATGACAATCTCCATCAAAAACACCACAGTAATCTATATCTAAGACTATATAGTCTGAATATACTGCAAACCACATATATAACACGCAACCTCTATATACAGAGAAGTTATGTACAATTTGTAAAGAGGTGCAGATTATTCAGATAATTCCGGTACTTGAGGAGTACACATAAATATGAGAAGTATGATTGAATGTCTTAAGGAAGTCTTATTGTGTCTAATTTCATATCTCCATCTCTGACTCATGTACAATTTCAGTCACAGAAACAGCTAATGACAATGACTGGAGTTCTTAGCCAGTGACAGCTAGCTTTCTCAACATTAACGATCTCTGATGATCAGATTCACTTACAAGGTCACTTGCTACAGCAAAGGGGCGCAAACAAGTCAATGGCTGTTATATGTAGTCAAGTAGCTCCTCCGCATTGCTGCTATACTAATATTATCAGGACATCTCCAATGTTTTTCATGTTGTTGTAAGGCACTACGTTCTCAGAAGATAACAAGAAAATAGACTGCAAATGACAGCCCTAAGGGGTTGTCTTCTGATTTCCTATATCCCCCATTTCAAAGTTTGTGTTGGAATGCATGTAATGGAATTGTGTCGTTCCAAAGAATTATACATTAACTTACATTTAGGGGTCAAGCTATGCCATTCTGAAAATGTCCTGTTAAAAAAAAAAAAAGTTTTTTTTTTTTTTTATAGCTTTAGGCTGAAAATAAAATCTAAATATAATATGCATGGCAAATCACTTCACTTCAAGTTATTACAGTGTAGCAGCATAGTTCTATACCCTCCAAGATGGTATTGACTTTTCTCAGATATAACATGTAACTAACCTGACAACTGACAGGAAAATTGGCCTCCGTACCCAGATTGACAGTCTCCTAGAAAACCTAAAATGACTATGGTCACCACTTAAAGGTGCAGTACTTTAAAATCCTACCCTTTAGTTGATTCAGTGCCATTTTTACTGCTCCTCTATAAGTTGACCTGACCATTTCAAGTGCATATTCTTCACCTCTAAAGTACTGCTGTGTGGTTTATGGAAACTGCTGGACAGATGAATGACACAGAGTTAATATTTCCTCTGAAATGGAGGATAGGGCATATCTGTGCATTGTAAATTCATAGAGGTTTAGACAAGAAGAATCTTAATGGAAATTAAACATTGAACTATGCAAATTGGCAGTAAAAAAGCTAATAAAGTCTAAAAAATGTTTAACTTCGTTATTTACTTTATCTTTAATGTTGAGGTCTGAACCCTAGTTAGTTAAGCCCCTTGCACACCAATTATCATCCGTAAAAGTTTAGCTGGAGATTTAGAGAGACTTGTCATGAACTCGTACACGTATGTAGAGTGCTGACTGTCAGCTTCATTCCTTATGTACAGACATCAGAAAAGTACAGAATAGCCTAAGATGGAACATATTTATGACAGCCCCCATGCCCAATGGTAGTATGATGGACCCTCAACTATAAGGACAATATGGAGTAGTGGAATCTGTCTGGAGAAATGGCCTTCTTTCATCCCATGCTTTCAAGAAATATTTTCTTCATCATCATCATCATCATCATCACAGCACATGTACCTTTCCACATGCTCTTCTTCTCTCATGTCAATGGAAAGACCAAAGAAGTATCTGAAGAATAAATATTTCCGTCTCATACATGGTTAAAGTACATTGCTGTTCAATAATAATAATAATAATAATAATAATAATAATAATAATAATAATAATAATAATAATAATAATATGACTACCACAACTACTACTACTAATAATAATAATAAAAAGACATGGGATGTGCGACAAAGACGGCCGGAGTGGGTGGCGTCAGACCAGAGCCAGGAAATAAACAACAGAGACTTGGAGTTTTGGTGAAGCTGAGCGCGTGATCGCGCTCAGCATTTAATAATTAACAGACCAGAAAACAAAAGGTTTGAACACAAAACACAGGACACGGCACTATACGCCAAAATAAAAAGACAAACAAAACGTACTACACAGACAAACACGGTGAGCTTCTATTTTTCCTATTTTACTTTTACAGTTACCTCCGTCTCCAATCCCGTTCTCCACTCACCGAACACACCACCCCGAGTGAATGAAAATGTGTCTATATATACTGTTGTGCTGGGATTCAATTACTAATTAATTATTCACTTGAATCCCAGCACGTGAATTCATTACATGCAACCCCGTGCTCACATATTACATTTAACCAGCACGTGAAGTGATTTGTGCCCTCCTCGTGCCTAAATACAAATCTACATTTTTAAATACACGTGACACACAGACCCGTTTATATCCTGTGTACCAATGACTATACACCAACATTTACACACACATACAACACTTAACACACACATGCACACAGGGGCGGGGCACATTGCCACAGGATGTTAATCAGAACATGGAAAACACTTCAGGTCATAATGTTTTTTACATATTTTTTTTTTGAGATTTCAATGTTTGAAGTTTTAGATACAATATCCAACTTCCTTCATGTGTACATTATACTTTGCATGAAATGTATTTAACCACAATGTGATAATGTAAATACAGTGTCATTACATTATTAAATATACCACTAGTTATACTTCTGATTAACCATTTATCTGAATGTGGGCTAAACTGCTTTTCCAGATAAGACATGTTAATAAACAAAAGCAACATGGAATGTTAAGTAAAATACAAGATCATGCAATAATAAAATGCTATTTAGTTTGAAAATGATTAATCTGTTTTTAAAAGGAGATTTTTTTTGAGAACATCAATCATAGGAACAAATGCTTTTCTTCAAAACACATTGCTATTTTCCAGGAGTGCCTATGAATTAGACACCAATAATATCGGGAGCTTAATCCTAGCAGCCTCCCGGTCGGCATGCTATCTTGCAATTAATTTCTGATTGGCTAAAAGGTATTCACGAAAAAAAACAAAAAAACAATGGCAGTTGTCTTATGCTTTGGTAGCCGTGGAAACCATTCCGCAGCCATATGTTTTTAAAAGCCTTATTGCTAAAAGCTCAGGCCTGAACTTAGAAATGTTATTAAAACATGCTGTCAGTCTCAGCCTTTTCCAGCACGAGGAGACTTGCTACCTATAAGGCTCAACATAGATACGTTGCCACTAAATTTAATTTAAAAGCAGATTGTTTGTGATTTAGCCTCCTAATGCATAAAGGACTAATCCAATTAATATAAAGAAATCAGTGTTTTGCAATTCACAGGGACACAAGAGCTTAATTAAATTATAGTGTAATGTATATATTTTTTTGTATTTTACCTACCGTCTTCAGAAAATCAGTTGATAAGGATTAGAATGGCTACATTAAATGTTAGTGTTGCCTTTAAAACCGGGCAGCGCATTCTTACTGCAGTTTAGACTTAACTTAATATGACATGTATCCTACAGCAAAACAGATTTAAGCCTTTATAATCTGCTCCCTGGCTGTGGAATTTCAATATCCTATTTAGAATTAAGTATATTTACCACTAAAGAATGCCATTTACAAAACTGACAAAGCCAAAATTGAATTCCAGGATCTGTTGTACCAATGACAGCTATAGAGAATGAAATATCATAGCATAAATTGCAAGCGCTGCATTTTACAAGGGAACTATTCCCTTTGCTTTTACACAACTTTTAAGGCACACCAGTACAGAGCATGGATCTTTATACCCAACAGTCAATGTGTTTGTGCTGCCAAACAATAATAATATTACGCTCAGCATAGATACAGGTTGATATGTGGAAATAAAAAATTACATTTCATGTGCAATCAAACCAGAGCTTGATGAGCAGTTAGCTGCCACATAACGCTGCAAAGCAATTTTATACAAATAAGAAAATATGATTTCTATACAACTAAACAATACAACTAAAAGCATTGTATGCGCAACATCAAAATATGTAGAAATAATATTTTTGTTATCTATCTCAACCCCATCCACAGGAGTAAGAATCATTTAAATTGAGGAAATACCAGAAACAAGTCCACTGTTAATGGTTGGTTTTGCTCTGAAATGTTGCAGTATAAAATAATTCTTAGTTTTAATTTTCAAAAATAGACGAGTCACAAAATATGCTGTACCAGCAGTAATACATTTTATTAAATCAGCCCACACTTTTCATTTCACTGGCTTTGAAACAGCAATCATCTCCTTACTAGGTGGCAAAGTAGCATCCAGGCTATATATCAAAATGGCATGCACTTCAAAATGTCATTACAGTAAAGTTTTATTTTTGCATTGTGAAGTTTTTCCACTATAACTGCATGAACGACTCCTAATAGTCTTACAGACTCAGGTGTGAGATATTCATGCTGTGCAATCAGTTAATCGCAATTTTATCAGAGCTCTGATTGCAGGCACCTGGTTATTTCGATAATATACAGTACATAAACCAGGGCAGTTCCAAAAGCCAGGACTGGATGCAGGACTGGTGAGAGCTTTAACCATTTGAATTATCACATATTTTATCGAATTCTCGTCTTTTTCTCAAAAACCTTAGTTTGAATATGGTTGTCTCAGATCTTGGTTTCAGTGAACTCTAAAAGAAAGCTGTTGCAGTTTTCTTGTCATGCTAGTCATGCCTCAAGGTGTGTGTGCCAGTGCCGTCACAGTTCCCTGTGATCTGGAGTCAGCTTCTAAACCATGCCACCCGATCCTAAGCTAATTGGCACCCTGCAGAAAGGTCAAATGAGGTCAGGCATGGTGCTGAGAATCTTAGAACACTGCTGCGGTCAACTTAAGTACAATAGAAAGCTTTCTACAATTGTATTTGCAAGAAGATAGATTATTGTCTTTCAGGCTATCACAACAACCAAATCTCAATACAAAAAAGTATAAAAGTAGCTAGATTTTCAACTAGAACTGGTGTATTAGAGTGGTTAATTCACTACTTGCTACAATAGTACTGTGCAGCTTTTTTTTGGTTGCACTTTATTTAAATTGGACACTTTGTGAGATTCCTAAAAGCAACAAAACACTATATAACTACCATAATAATCACCTTGAAAACACACATAACATGCATGTAGGTGTATAATAATATATAACAGCAGTGTTGTATAAATAAATAATTTTATCGTAGCATTCATGTGAGCAGCTCTTCATTTAGGTTCCATTAAATTTCAAGAAGCATTCAGATAAACATAGCTGCTTAGCTCCAATCCAACCTTCCATCGGTGTTTCAAATGAAGTGATGGTTTTAAGCAGTAGTAATTTGTACTCCTGGAAAATATTCCCAGTAAAATAGCAATGGTTTATTATCCAATTCAATGAAAAACATTCATGATCTTCCAGCACAAACTTAATTTGATTTTAAATTTGCTTCCCCTTGGAAACACTAATATTAGGAGCTACAGTTCCAGCTGCTCAATAGAGACAAACATATGTATTTTTGTATTCTAATGTGGGAAGTAAATATCCATAAGGGAGTAGATTTTATATGGGTAGTTCCTTCTGAATCACCAGTCACTGAAAATGTGTCCTTTTACCCATATCCAATATTGGTAATGTGAAGAGAGCAATAACGTTGATCTATATGTATTGCAGTTGCTTTATTTAAGATAACCTCAATACATATCCTGCTCTGTAGCTAATATTAAGAAATACAAGTAAAAAGTAAACTATTATGTTGTAAGCAGGGTATTGTTGCAGCTGACTGGACAACACCAGTGCAGTATACAAGCATTTTATTATTTTTAAAGGATTGGATACTGTCATGTGTTAAGGGTCCAGTAAAGCCATTTCTGTCAGTACGTATATTTTGCAAAGATGAAAAACCAGGCTAATATGCTAAGTATTATCTTAAAGGACAATTAAAAGATGGAAGCATTCCAGATGGCTAATCTAAATTATTTATTGCGCCAAAACATATGTAGATTAACCTAAATAATGTGTTCACACTAACTTCCTCAGTCATGTCAAAGGCAACAACAACCATCTGCTATAATTATCCTCCAGTTTTGTTTTTTAATTTTCATTTTACATAAATGTAACTATTTACAGGTTATCATACTATTCTGTTTTCTTGGAACTGAAAGCTTCTAAGACAGTGAGGGCAAACCCTGTTAAAAGTAATCTTGTACGCTTGTATCTCATGTTTGTATCTCATGTTTCTCTTTAATCTGACTTCACACACATTTTAAAGCTTTTATGATCAAGTAACTGCTTAATTATGTCTAATTAATTCAGTCCAGGATGGGTGGTAAACAAAACTATCAAAGCAAATTCAACTTGCTAGACTTAAACGGCAGTCGAGCGCTAAAGTTTGCTTTTGAATAATGTTCTCAGCTAAGAGGATAACAGGGGGTTAGGTTGAAAGTGTCCCAACTGTTTTATTTACCAGTCTTCAAAGAAGGATTTAATGGGTCCCTAGACTCAGTTTAACTTTGATTTGAGCCATACAAAATTCAACAGCTTCTCGGTTAATTGAACTCAGAACCTAGCTTGTTGAGTAAATACTATTTAGTTATTCTCTCTGGAGGTAAACAGGCAAACTCCTTCTCCAGTTCTTACACTCGTCAGGTTTTTTTATACATGTTATCCCACAAAATGGCAAAAATATGAAATACTGTATGTTAGATATTTGGATACTGTATCTTAGCCACATTTTGTCTAGTTGGAAAATGCGCCATTTTTTTGCAGCAACTGCTAAAAAAAAAACTTCAGGAAATCACGCAATGGGTTCTGAGGCTGGTTGAATAGAATTGTACTTTCACCTCCAGGATTTAAGTTGAAGGGCTAATCTATTTCTTTGAATTTAACTTCTTTTTTTATCTTGGCAGTCATATAAGCAATTATTTTTAGACGTTGGCACATCGTTTGCAGCCTCACAGAGAAGAGAAAGCAAATACAATCCTGAGTACCACTGGACTGGAAAATAACCCTACAGACAAATGACAAAGGGAAGTGTTAGATCACCATCTGTGGAGTTTAGTCTGCCAGGTATTGAACTCTCAAGTATGAGAACTAATTGGGGCAGCAGAGGATCATCTAATGTATAGATCATCCTACTTCATTTTGTTTGCAGAGGTTGTATGTCATTCTCTAGGAAGTTTCTGGTCACACATTTCTAACTTATTATTAAACTTCATATTTACGGCTGTGAAAGAACAGAAACTCACATATTTATATAACTGTGATGAGCAAGCAGTAGTGGCTTTACAGGTTCCCTTAGAAACTCAGAGAACTATTTTATATGTATAAAAGTTACCATGGGTGATTTAATGAATGACTAGCAACATTGAGTCTTATACAATCTAAATTCTGGCAAGGCTACAATTGACCACTATATTAATTCCATTGATGTTCCCAATCACCGCTTATTAGAATTACCAATGCAATGAAAATATAGATAAAAGAAGTTCAAAGCATTTAGATCTGCTACTGTTAAGATAAAAATGTTTTGTCTAATGCCCTCTTCAGTGTAATTCACTAGGTTCGAATCCTGTAAACAGAGTACAAAATGAACTGAGACTGTCTGTTAAATGCACTTCACTGACACTTGTAGAATGTGTTGTGCTCTTTTCACTGATTGATGTTGATCAGACCAGATCGGATACTGGTCATCACATACGACAACCGTGAAGCATGTGCATTTATACAGTATCTCATTATAAAGCAAAGCACTGTGCAAAAAATAAAAAATAATAAAAAATATATAAGTATATCGTATACAAAGCATTTGCAGTAATTTAAAATGGAATGTAAATCAAATGCCATGTTAACAATGGGAGTTTATAGAACTTAAACTTTATAAGTTAAATGTGTTTTTGATATTTAGCATTTAGGATTGAATTGTCTTTATTTATTGTGATTTACCTGAAAACATACTTTAATAAGCATATGTATTATGTGACATTTTTACACATGCATGAATAATGTATTTACACAGAGTTAATTACATTTGATTAGCAGCCTTCAAGAGAATCTCTACACTTGGTCCAATTATATTTTTTTATATTAATTGTGTCCCTTAAATACCCCGGGAATGGCTTAATGGATGACGTCCAGCTGGATTATTATTTTATATTTCATCCAAGTTAATACTAATTGTAGGCAATAGAAATGAAATATGTTTTCCAGACATTTATAAAAGTTAAAATATTGTTAATGGAAAGTACCCATGTCAAGGACTTTGCTCTACTTGCTTCAAGTTCAATGGAACACTGTGTTGAGTTTAAGGGAGTTTTGGTCTGTGATTCAGCCTCCCGGCAGTAGAGGTCGTTGAGCTCTAACTAAGATGTCCTTTACCCAGATCACGTGACAGTGATGCAGGTTACCTTACGGGGGTTGCGCCATCTTGGTGAAGGATGAGCAAGGTGAGTACATAGATTCCATGTGAGATTAAAAATACTTGTCCTAACGGGATTGGTGTTCCACTGACTACTGGGGTGGGGCTCTGAGTATAAAAGGGGCAGGTTTGCCTTAGTCAAGGTTAGTTCGTGAAACATGAAGAGGAGACGTGTGGGAGGAAGGTAAAAATCTGTGTGTAATTACAAGTGTTTTTATGTCCCAGAATAACCCTGGAGGAGTTTAAAAAGAGATAAAAGACTGGTAAAGAACTTGTTTCCTGGAGGATGACCTTCATACAGATTCCTTCCCGGATCCCTGTATACACGTTCTTTATTTGTTTTGTAAAGAAATCATAACACCTCTTCATTGATTTACTTCCAAATCACGCCTGCTGGACTGTTTATTCACTTTGCTTCCACACCACTACAAGGCATCCTGTCACAAACACTATCAGGGCATCTTGCGGTTGTATAGGGTCTAAAGACCTCAAAATATCCGACTCTAGAATGTAACAGATGTCACAAAGGTGTACTTACTCAATTGATTTCAATATCAATAATTACAAGAGTAGGGGCGAGGGTCAGATTCCCAGTCATGGCTCACTTAGTAAAAGCACTGCCATTGGATCGAGGGGAGAGTCATATGAGTATGGTTGGCTGGGAACCCAAAGAGAGCGCTGTATTGGCAGTTGAGCTCCGGTTGAGAAAGGGAGGACAATTGTTTGGGTGACCCCAGCCAGCCAGTCCATTGCCCAGTAGAGACTTCACAGGCTGAACTCTTGCCCTTAGAGTTCAGTAGTTTAGTAACATTCATTGAAAAGAGGGGATGGTTTGACAGAGGGTTCTGACGATATTCAGTCCTCCTGATCGGTAAGTGGGTCGCAGGGGATTGTGTAGAAAAGCTTGGGAGAGTTGAATTAAATTTTCAAGAGTGGTATACCATTCAAAAAATGATCAAGATGTATAGCGAGCTGTTCTTGTTTTTTTTTTTTTTGGAAAGCTTCCAGTAAATACACTGTTAGTCAAGTGAATGTTGAAAAACTAAATTGTGAAAAAGTTATACTTGTCACCTCAGGGTCTTCTGAGCCTTTGCCAGCTGATGCTGTTTTCAAAGGACCCAGGAAGCTGGATTGTTCAAAATAAATGGCTGCATGCATAATCAGAAGATGCGCCAAGAGACCCAAACGAATCCAACACGTCGTATACGATACTAGCTATAAATACGTTATTGCATTGATATTCACACCCCACCCCACACTTCTGATTGTCCAGCTACTCAGGACATTTAATACAAAACATAAAGGTTCCTTTCTCAAATTTTTATTGAAATGTACTATTTTGGGGATTGGGTGTGCAACAGCAGATTTCAGCACCTGTAGACAACCTCACGTCTAGGGTATTCAGATAATTACCTTTTTTATCCCGTTTCTGTATTCCAGACGGCACCACAGCTGACACTGGAGGCCCTTTGGGTCACATAAGACATGATATAACAGGGAAAACAAAATCTAAATGCATCCCTATTTTTCTTGAAGGCCAGGACTTGTAGGGTATTTGCAACAAATTCCAAAACACGGAGGTAATTCTTCTTTCTTCTGTGCCTGGGTGATTTGTTCTGGCATCTCTGAATGCTTCCCTTAATGAGCCTGAAAGGATAACCATTCATTTGGAGAAAGGCCCTTGATGTGTTGCAGTTCAAATGTTAATCTCTTGGGCTGCTTTGGCAAATTGATAGTACTCTATTGAGGGCCTGTTCTCTTTTTGCTTCCACACTCCACAAAGCCAGTCAGTGTTTTTTAAAGATTGATGGACTACGGAAAGAAAGCTTGCGCCGTCTTAGCATCCTACTGATCCGTCTTTTTCATAAAACTGTTCTTCTCCGATAATGCAATTAATATCCCGGCAGAGTTTTGTATCCTCTGTAAGCAGGGAATCTTTCAGGGAGAGAGTCTGGTTCTGTTTGAATATTAGAGAACAACAGTCGCTTGTTGAGGCTCACCAAATGATCTGAGTAAAACTAAAGAGTTAGTCCAGCAGACAAATGTTTTAATAATGGCTTTGAAGAAGTCGCTTTGTAAAAACATTTGTCTGTCAATCTGCGGTTCCTTAGTTTTCATCTGATTTTGTGATTGAGTGTTTTGAAGTTATGGATCGTATCGGTCGATTTAGAAACCTCTTGCATGTGATATGAATGTATCTTTGATCGCTATGTTCTGATTTTACTATATAGCACTGCTGACTTTTTTTTTTTGCTGAGGATATCATTTGTTGTTTTATCTGCTAGTGGTGCAGATAGCAATTTTGCAGTCCCATTGACAGCTATGGCTATAAGTTTTGCATCACCTAGAATTTTAGGATTGAGACACAATAAAATATTAATAAAAAAAAAAAACTATATGAACATAATTTTTATATTTTATTTTGCACCATGTAATCAAATAAACTACAAAATTAAATTGCAAAAGTCTACCATACTAGTAGGACAGTAGTAGTTCATGTTAGGTTTCAAAATGTCACATTTTCAATTGTTTGTCAATTTTTTTGTTAGGTATATGGGAAATCTACAAAGAAGTATGTAATTAAATATTTTAACTTAACATTATTCAGCAGGTTTAATTCGACTTTATGAAGCATTATTCAGCAGGTTTAATTTGACTTTATGAAGCTGTAGTTCAATTTAGTTTTGAAGGAATTACTAACACTTTAAACAGCAGCCTCTTGCCAGGGTAACGTCTAAAATGATCTGAAGCTGTTCCTCTCTCCATAGGCAGCTGATAAATTGCTGTATGAAAGACTTCCTACTGGTATGGCTAATGAGTACTCTGCAAATGACATTTGTAAACTATTGGGTTCAAATGAGACACCACAGTGTCAGAAAGATAAAGGATAAAAATAGGAAAACACATCAAATGCAACAGAAAACATAAAAACACTATTTTACTTATTTTAAATATTAATCTTGCTTTAGACAGAAGTCATTTCTCAATGTCACGCAAACTGTAATACAAGAAAACAAAACTATGAAACTACAGCCCCAAAGAACCCTTTGCATCTTTCAAAATGTTATTGCTGAAGACTAGCAATTTGTAGTCTAAGATCTTTTGGGATCTTTTTAAGATCTATGCAACAGGTGAAGAACATTATTTATCTCTACTGGAATGAACTGAACCTCTTGGTCGATTAGTTTTATCTTAAACCCTAGAAAGTATATTTTGAGATGACGCTCATGTAATAAAGCATGTGATGAAAGATTTTTGTGTGCACGTCTTTACCTTACTAACCACACTGTCGCACAGTTCTTGCTCTCAAACTGTAAATTATAGTATATAATAGTATATATTATAGTATAAAAGTTATACTATTAATATGTCACGTGCATTAAAATATTTGTAATGATACTCTGTTAAATGTTCACACTATGGTAACATTTTTAAGTCTTGCTCAATATACAAACATTACATTATATAATATTTATTATATTGATTAAAAATGTGCAGAGTAAAATAGTTCTGGCCCGCCTACTCCTAACTTTTTTCCAATCTGGCCCCCTTAAAAAAAAGTTGAATAGCCCTGTTGTACACTATACACTCTAGCTAGCAAAAGATATTCTATGTTTGAGGTTTACCACAAACCTCTACAGATGAAAGTATGAAAAATCAATGCCATTATCGTTTGGACTATGCATGCCTGTTGTCAGATAAGACATAGATATGAACAGTTATAGATTATTGTGGTAGGGTAGTGTTGAGGTCAAATCTAGCTCGCTGCAGGAATAACAGATGCAGAGGCAGAAGACTGCAGTTCAATGCAGCAGCACACTTTGATTTAAACAGGAAAACAAAACATACAAATGTACCCACGCAGAGCTATCACATTTCAGAGACAGGGAGCACAACCTGCTGCTCCCAGTCCTTTCCCTAAACTAAGCAGGGAGCTTTATACAGATGGCCATCCCCAAACTGGCAATCAATAAACAAATTAGAGGAACAACCACATTCCACACCTGCAAGGATGGAATTTTAACCCCACCCCTGCCAAACTTAAATTCAAATAAACAGATCTTTATTTACAAACACACACACACACAGTCTCACTATATTTTTTTAAAAAAATACCTGTGAATGGACCCTGCCTGCCACAATTATCAATAGGAGTAACACAGATTTATTTGCTAATACATGTTATAAGAATGTAATATATTATTACATTATTCTTATATGTAACAACTTATAATGAATCCCTAAAATAAAGAGTTATATTATTATTGTTTATGATGTAAGGGGGTGGAGCTGTCCAACACACGTGATTCTATCACTTGCCTACACTGACCCTAAAAATGCAGAAACCTACCTGGACAATCTGCTTCCATGACTGTGATGAAATGTCATTTCAATGAAAAAGTATCCAGCACTTAACATACTTGATATCTAATTATTCTGAAACGAGGCCAACACATCATTGATCGGTTTAATCATCCCTGCCTCACACAAGCTCATCTTTCTTACTGTCTTCACGTAAGTTTGAAAGGCTTCTGTGAAGAGATTACATTTTTTTTTTTTTTTTTTTTTTTATAGAACCATCCACAAGATGCATACATATAGTACAGTATACATGAACACATTTTCACACTCTAATTTTGATCAAAATAGAGGTTTGATACTTCTGGAATGAAACAATAATAAATAGAAATAGGCTGTGATTGTAATTATGACCTTAACAACTAACATAGTTAACAATCCTTTGTGTGGGAGTGCATGATGCAATACGTTATTACCAGGGTGATGAATCAACACTGAATGTTGACAGCCCATTATTACCAGAGAAAGCTTTATACAGACACCTACCGACATCAAAATGATTTCTGTTCAATTAAACGACGTCGCTAACAAATGCATGGCTGCAATTTAATAACCTGTTTAGTCTATCTGGTGTTTTTATTAGCGATCTTCGAAACACAGGGTTCAAACAGCGGAAGGAATCTTGACACATACTAATTACATTATTGTTTGGACTCATTTAGACTCTAAGCTTTATATGAACAAAGTTAAATTCTTAATGCAGTACACATTTTTGTTTTGCTTAGGATAGGTGTATGTTCAAGTTAGAGGTGTGAATTTTTCTATTACTGATGCCAAATATATATTTAAAAAATAGGGACTATTTGAACTAAATACAGGCTGCTTACAATACAAAATTACAAGAGATGGAAGATTACATTTAGATAGAAAATAAGTAAACACTGCCAAATCTCTAAGCAGCCACATTGATGCATTTTCTGCAGTTTTTTTTTTTTTTTTTTTTAATGCCAGTCAAACCGAATATAGCATCCATAGAAAAGATCATGATGGTGTGGGCTAGATTGCTTTCTTTTCTCGAGTTAGCTATTCCACAACTCAAAACTTACACAAAGACAATAAGAACGATGAGCTTTTGGGAGCTGAAATATGAGAAGGAATTATAGATTTGATAGTGTCACAAAATGGCTACAACTGCAGCTATTGTGCGACGGTGTGTGTAAATGACAGGAGATATCACATTCCCGCAGTTGAAAAACAGGGTGAAGCCAGTGAGATAAGAAAATACAAGCCACTAAACTGAAAACAGAACATTTAAAAAGCACGTCATCTCGCCGCCTTTCTGTTTTTTCCTCCTCTCCCTGGTAAATGCTCAGCAGTTGTCAATAGATTAAATTAGTTCTTAGCAGAGAGGAAAAGTGATGTTTAAAATATTCCAAAACTAGAACACCACAAAGCATAGTTACAAGCTTCTGATTGGTGGTTTTTGCTTTCATAATTCTCCTAATGGAGTTTACACTTTTTGTATGACAAGCACCTCTGTATAACACGCATGATTGAACAACAAAACATCATGGCATAGTATCCTAACGCAAACACTGTAGGGTTTGTTAAGTGTTCTAGGAAATAAATTGACTCCTCAGGGGATAAGTGCAAGAGAGCTGATATTGTCGGATTTGCCGAGAGCTGTATATTGTAGTATATACCACCTAGGAAACCTTCTCGGGTACATTTCTCTGGAATACTGTAACCAGAGTATACTGTATACGTTGTATATACAATTCAGCTTGTATACAGCACACATATCCTAAAAGAGTGCATGCTATACTTATTACATTAAGTATCAACTGCCAGCCATGTTAAAACATAGTGCTTACGGTGCTGTACTCCCCATGGCAACTACGGATTGAAATTATCCTTAACAAATAAACTAGTTCTCCATATTGTTGAACTAAAGAAATTCCCTTTTGTCATTGTTTGTTTGAAGTCGGCAGCAATACAGTACCATTTCCCCACATCCTATTTAAATAGTGAAATAAAGATGTTAAAATGCGTGCTGGGGTTGTACACAAGCCACAAAGAATACATCTCTAAAATAACAGCAGCATTGTAATGGCAATTATACTAATTAAAAGCAGTTGCTGTCTAGATATAATGTGTAAGGAAAATGTACTGCAGTAGTAAGCACATATGTACCTGTGCACTATTTCTGATCTGATTTATGGTTATAATTAGTAAAGAGACTGTAAATTGTTACTGTTTTAAACTGCAGTGTGCATTTAATTACTAGTACAACCGTGCACAACATGTTTAAAAAGAACCACAATTTATTTCTCATACTTTTCATAACTTCTTCATTCTGTCTCTGAGGATTGAATTTGTCTTCATTTCAGACTTGTACCAAGCCTCCCTGTTTTCCTTTTCACAGTCTAGCCATGTCAAAGAGTTATTTTTGATTGCCAGATAACTGCATGGCTTACCATTTTAAAGCACATATTCCTTTGTGTGCAGCTTAAGTTAAAAATATACTCTAATTATCTTGAGGTAATGCAACCGGTTACTTGTCAGGAAAATATGACAGGAAATGCCTGCAACCATTCTTATCAGGGCCTTATTGTTTGCACTAGTCTTGAAATTCCTGGTTTATCAAAGGTATGATCCAATTTCTGCCAGGCTTTTAAAATAAACCTTTCCCTATATGCCAAGGTGTATTACTTCTGCACCCTGAGCTCTGTGAAAAATGAGCAGTCTATCTTTATTCCAGTCTATTTTCATTTATGGTGACAGTCTGTTATATATTATTGAGATTTACATGTGGATAAATTAAACCAAGGCAAGTGCTTTTAAAATGGATGAGTTAACTCTTAAAGATATTGTGTTAACACTTTAATTTAGGTATCCATTATACATGGTTATATCTATAAGCACATTATTAACTACAGTATGTTATTAAGATTAGGATTAAAGATAACAGCACTCTATCATAATACACTGTTTTCATATCATTTCAGAATCCTTAATTAAGGTATTATCAACAATCCCTTGTTGTGTTGTGGTATGTGATCCATTTCTATTATGGATAATGCTGAACCCTGCTTGTTACATTGATGTCACGAGAGCGCTAAAGCTTATAGAAATGCATCTGATAACTGAGGGATATTGTGGTTGTTAGGTAATGCACTTGCATTTACCCTTTAGGACATGTCAAGTATTGACTACAAGCATGGGTCGAACCCAGTAGTTAATGCTGTTTACAAGTTTAAAAAAAAATAGCCTTATCTGCGTGGCTGTATGAATATAATTGGTCCTCCATTTTAGCCATTAAGATGCATTCATTAGTATAATGATTTATGCCTGGTTTTATAATGTAGATTAATTTATCCCTGGGGGCGGGGGAGGAGGGGGGGGGGGGGGGGGGGGTATGGGTGGAGATAACAGACTGTCTCCCAGAAGCATCAATTAGCTTAATATAAGCTTGAGTTCCATTACATACAGTAACATTGGCAGAAGGCAGTGAAACAGTGTCAATAAGGTTGAACACATCCTGCGATAATCTCTCAGACTGTTTTAATTGTGTGATCAATACATGTGCTATTAGTGCATTTGGAATGGGATGCATGGATCACTTTCCTAAAACATATTTTCTATATTGATTCATTGAAGATTCTTATTTGGGATAAAGTAGCAGCTACCTTACATATAATTGTTTGGCATAGCTAATCAGTCATTGGTAGACCTACATTAAGCAAGTTTTTGAACGGATGTAGCCTTTTCTAAAGAGGGGCAAGGATCAAATTGATTACAGACCAAACAGTGGCTGTCAGAAAGGGCAAATCTACTCTTAAAAGCCATATGTTTACACAAGTCTAGTAACAATGATAATAATGCTTCAATAGCATCTTTGTGGATGAAAATAATGCACAACAAAAGAGAAGGCAGATGGAAGTAAAGTGAAATGTGCAGCTAAGCAAGAAAATGCATTTTTACCGGCAAAACACTGAGGCATTTACCACAGCATGAAACAATTGACCTTCTCCAAATGAACAAAGTCATAGAAAGTGTGTTCAGCTCTTCATCTTGAGCCACAGCTCAGTACATCCATAAAATATGAATTTAAGGGTAAGCCCCCTCTTCATTTCGAGTGTGGGTGATCATTACTGAAACAGATTCACTAGTACAGGAGACTCACTGGAGCATAGATTAACCAGACAAAAAAAAGATTTCGTTATGAGGCTGAATGGCAGCTGTCAGGCATTCTCCAGAGACCTGTGCCTGTTTAATTTGTTGCAGGAGATGAGAAAGTCCTTGGGCAACATTCAGTATGTTTCAGAAGGTTGAAGAGGTTAGGGGTTTTCTGAGAGCACTGTTTCTAAAGAGCTGGAGAGAGCATAGTCTTCAGTTCTGGTCCCCAATGACAGGCTGAGTTATATGGCTAAATACCAAGCCCAAAATGTTACATAAAGGTCATTAGGAAATATTTTAAAAGGTGGCATTTAACAAATGAGGCTGATTCATGCAAAAAAGGCCTTATTAAAAATAATAATAATAATCATCCTCATCATCGTTGTAATGTCAGCTAAAGTTTCTTAGTTAACAACAGATTAGTTTTCAGGATACAAGACACTACTTAGCAATATAAAAATGTTTTGTACTGATATTGTAAATAGCTTTTGCATTTGTTAGTGAACGTATTGGCACAAGTTACTTTGTCAAAATGCGTCTGCAAAGTACCATATGGTTTTACACAATGGCATATTGTAGTGTGTAAGGAGTATTTGAAATACAGATCTGTTTGGGGGGTATTGTAGTGTTTTATACTTCTAGTGTTCTTCATGCACTACTCATATATTCATTATTCAGGTGTATAAAAAAATCTATAGTAAACTCCATTCTCTACCTCATGCTAAGTTAGATAGAGAAATAAAAGAAGAAACAGAATAACTACAAAATAAAATAGTGGCGTTCATGAGGAATGGCAGCCTGGTTGGAAATATAAGCCCAAGAGAAAGGATTGCAAAGGCAGCTTGCAGCAAGTCTGTGATCAATGAAGACTAGAGAGGGAGAAGCAATGGTAAACACTGAAAGAAACAACTGGTGGGTAGGTCACTGTTTGACAAGGAAGAATAACTTGCAGATGGGTTAATTTTTAATGCTGGTCTTATTTATTTATGTATTTATTTATTTTTAATTATTATAATAACTTAACGTTTAATTTTCTTCTCATAAATAAACTATATATCATTTTTTTTTAAGTTACTTCATTAAAAAAATATATTTATGAAATGTTACTCTCTAAATTTATCCTTTGTGCATATTTTGAATATTGCAGGAAGTGCTTATCTTATGCAATTCATAACCCCCCTGTATAAATGAGACCCTGGTCTGGGTTTTATAGTTAAATAGATAAACAAACACACAGCTTTGGAACACAAACAACTGCACACATTTAGATAACCACTCTATAAGGTCGTACTGCTAAATTATAGAAAGAAAAAGTTTTGACTAAAACTTATATAGTCCAGTGAAATCTGAATTAAAGGGGTTGAGCAGATTTGTGGTTGCTTTTGAAAACTGCCTTATTCTTTCACAATCTTTACAGAGCATTGCTGT
Source organism: Acipenser ruthenus (assembly GCF_902713425.1). Taxonomy (NCBI): domain Eukaryota; kingdom Metazoa; phylum Chordata; class Actinopteri; order Acipenseriformes; family Acipenseridae; genus Acipenser; species Acipenser ruthenus. The sequence continues at coordinate 3,673,856 of NC_081213.1, forward strand.
AGAGTGGACCCCACTACAGTCGGTTACTGTTTTATCTATAACTCATGGTAACTGCCTGAAGGATCATCACATTATTGTCTCATATACTCTGTTAAGATTCTGTTTTAAGGTGCCTGACTATGTGTGAAGGAGCTGCTCTGTTGTTCCAACACCATGTGAAACACAGTCTTTGAGTGTGTGCAATACGAACCACTCAAAAGATGACAACCATCATAAAAAAAGGGTTGGGGTTATGAGTGTTATCTTTGAAAACCTCTTTGAAATATTACACAATTACTCATTTTACATTTGAAACTAATGAAGAGAAAAGATGACATTTTTTTTTTATAAGCGCCTCTGGCTCACTGGACATTACAGATGCCAGATGGAAGTCTCTCAGTTCCTCCCAGAATAGGTTTAATGAACTCTAGTGTGATATCTTTCCCATGGCTTTAAAGAGTAGGTGTGTGCTCTTCATGCTGCGGCTCACCTGGGAACCCGACAAGCACCTGTTGTAAGGCTCTGTGATTCCTGTCTTGTACAACACTTGAGTTAATATAACTCTTCATCCCTGACCAACCTCATCAACAGCTTACTGCCAAGAAAATGATCAGTCTAAAAATGGCCACAGTGCTTCTGAGAGATGTCAGGCAGGACAGCAGAAAATAATTATTACAAGGTTAGATGAGATGTGATATTAGAGATGTTAATAAGAGTGCTTCCAGGACATAAAGAAGAGATGGAAGGGAAGACACAGTTATAGTACAGGGGTCCATGTTTTTTAGTAATTCCGAAAACTCACCAAAATGCATATTATCAGTGGGAAAAACAGAAGTAGAATACATAGATCTAATTTGACCCTGATACCTTTTGAAAAGGAAAAAAAATGCATGCACGTTTTATATGGTTGACTGTTTAGTTGTGTTTTTTTATGTGAAAAGCTACAAATATAAATATCTCATTGCTAACATACAGCACTGTAGTCGTGGACCAGCCCAATAGTATTATAATAAAATAAGATATACGTGTGCCCTAGTTAAGCTTTGAAATTCTTTTTTTTTGTGAAGTTAGAAATCTGTTTTCCATCCTCCAACACACTGACATGTTAACAAATTCCCTTTTTTTATATTGTGCAAGCTAACTGGTGGCCCTGGGCCAACTTTGCCCATAAAAAATTCCAGTAGTTGCCCAGTGCTCCAGCAATGATTAATTTATTATGTGGCTGACGTCCTGGAACATCTGAAAAGAAAAATGACCAGCATTCTGGCTAAAAGAGCAGAGCTTCTGAGGGACCTGTATCGGGGTTATCAATTGCAAGCCACAAAAATACTGCAGAACTGGATGAAACACCTAAGTTATTTTTGTAATATAATATACTAATCTGGTTATTTTTTATTTAATGTTGTACTATTCTCCCAGCACCCTGTAAACAGCAGTGACCTAAATAAAAACAAATAATAACTGTGGGTTCTTACAGACTCCCTCAACTACATTCTATAACAAACATCTAAAATATATTACTGAAATTGCTCTATATGGAGGATATATGGGCTAAATAAAGACCACATTAATTCCTGAGCCAGATGCTTGTAGTTTCAGTATCTTGATGAACTTCATCTTCTAGTACCTTGGAGAGCTGTGCTGGTGGGGATTCCGCTGTCAAATTACCTATTTGTTTTTGTTCGTTTTTTCCTTCGCCAAGAGTGGAAACATGCCCTTTGAATTTGTATTGTATTTTGAGGTGAGAACTTTTTTTTTCTTGTGTATAAAATACAATCAGTGTAAAAAGTAAATAAATAAATAAAAATGCATATTTATCAAATTAAATCTGATTAGCCTATACATATTGCTTAAGGTCAAGTACAAACTTGCATTCTTCTCCTGTTGTATTTAGTTTGTGCATTTTCTTTTTGATATGAAATGTGAAACATGTAAAACAATATATAAAAGATTTTATAATTTGGATCAATTTGATATGGAAAAATCTGACTGCAATTCTCCCTTGCAATGTTAATGATAAAAAGAAAAATAAATGTTTATTGTAATATCAACTATTTTTTTTTTTGGTTTGTTTTCTACAGTACCTAGCATCCTAACATATTACAAATTACTGCTGAAACCAGCACATAACCAGACCCTTCCAGCATCGATATTTAATTGTATTTAGCAAAAATGCAACAAGAATAATTAGTGTAGTTTCAAAAGCTCTCACGAGTACATTACCCAATTAAATTTCTTTTGGACACCTGATATTTATCTTCTGACAGACACAATTGTTTCCGATAGAATCACATTAAAAAGCTATAAAATGTACTTGTCTCATAATGATAAAATCAGACTTGTGTGTCATCATCATATTTTATCCTCCTCCCGCGTGATAACAAAGATTCATCAATTAATTGTGTTGCAGTAATACATGATAATATGGCTTTTTTTTTATACATTTCCTATTAGGCTAGGCTGGTTATTCACTCCATTATCCATATTTTCTGAAATCATACATACAATGCAAACGCTCTGGGGAATGCTTTGCGACTCTCTCTACTGTTACATTGAAAAGCACTTCATTACAACAAATCATTTGTAAAATAATAAGAACTGTTAGGCAATTGAAGAAAGTACTGGACCAGAGAAAATGATATGCAGTGAACTTTTTGGAGGACTGAAGCTATCGTTTAAGAGCCATGCCTAACACACCAATCACAGGAGCAGTGTATTGTAATCAATCTTTAATTTTCTGCCATTCAATACCAAAATATACACCATAATGGTCTAGGTACAATGAAGGGGAAAGGGGAGAAGGTCAGACGGATTAGAAGTCCAGATACTGGAGATAAACGTTAATAATCATAGAAGCAACTGGTATCTCGTGGCCACTGCTTGTTGGCAGACTGAAAGAATATATAAACGACTATTGATGTAGCGGCACCTGCGTTTAGCGGCTCAGTAAGTAGGAATGGGTGACAGGAATTCAGATTGATGGGTTTCATAAATTGGTTAATCACCTTATCTGAGTCTCAACAGCAGAATGGCAAAAGAGAGTTAGATAAGGCAGAGGGAACGAGAAGGTGTGTGATATGAGCTGTGTGTGTATTATAGGCTGGCAGACTCCCTCCTCCAGGAAACACAATGAATGGAGCTTAGGTGCCAGCAGCACAAGGATGCCTTCAAATATTTAGCAAAAAATATATACTGCAGTAATATCAGTGGACAGAATATTCATTTTTTTTCAGTTTTACCATTGAATAAATAGGTTATCATCACAGTATTTATATTTTAAACATATTATTTAAAAAGTAATATTAACTCATTATAGAACATTATATTATAGGGCATATTTAAAATATCAATTGACATACAAATCTAATAGTTTTCCAGAGATGTCATTTTTCAAGACCTTTATCAAATTTGGCATTACATATACATTACATACAAAATTAATAGCAATTTCAATTTTAATGGAACTGATACTGTTGCATGGTGATTATGAAAAAAATAATAATATATATATATATATATATTATTTATTTATTTGGTAATAAAACTATGATGACGACTAATAATAATAATCCCATGTAACAGTAGTTATGCAATTCCAGCAAAATGTAATTGTGATATATGGTACATTATGCACATACAGTATACAGATAGATATATAGATGGATGTTTTAATTTATTTTCCGGTTATAAATGTAGTGCTGCACAGCTTTCCTTTTGGTCATGCTGTTAATGATTTAAAGGTGTTAGAGTTTATTCAATAAATCAACAGTGTAATCATCACCAACAATAACATTAAGAGTCAAGCCTACAAGTAAATCATTAGCTATTTTAGACAATAATCGAGCAGAATTTGCTAAAGATTTAGAAATAGTTTTAACATGTATCCATGATAACAATTAATTTTGTAATGTAACAAGGGGTAATCTGGGGGTCAAGTTGCTCAAATGACCACATAGGCTGATTCCTAATCATAGAATGTAAATATTTCAAATACACTGCAAATGTTCAAACCTTTTGGTAGCTTTCGATTACAAAAACAGTTCAATTCTTGTATTCAGCCCCTCGCCAGCAATGATAACAAATGACTCTACTAGTTATGCATATGACAAGCTCTAATAGTATTCACTTTTTACAAGTGAGAAGTTTTACACGACAGAATACAAACTGCATAATTCAGGCATTCTAAAATTTGTTTTACACGACAGAATACAAACTGCATAATTCAGGCATTCTAAAATTTGTATATTTTTTAAGTGAGCATCATAAAAACATTTCATAAATTCAGTTTTGCTCATTCATTGTAATTTCTATATAATTATCATTGAAGCTTTAATTACAATAATTGTAGAACACTAAAATAGAGAGACATGTTAATAGGAGCAAGATAATTGGGAGCATGAGTCATAAAATAAACAGATAAATGAGACATTAAAATATTCATACTATTTTCTGCTCTTCACATGCGATCTAAGTTCTTTTTTTTTGTTTTCTTGCTTAAAGCCTGTGTTGCATGCTACCACTGAAGATCACTGCCAATGTCTTAAACAAACACTCATGTTGCCTGCTGATGACTAAACTGTTTCCAATAATGTCCCTCACTAGTGTTCAATTTGCTGTGGATCTCTGTTTATGCTTTGAGCAGCCACCATGGTTGAGTGGAGACGCCGTTGCTTATTTCTGACAGCATCCCTTGTATTTCAGGGTCTCGTCTAATTGGGACTGTCACTGAGTTGTGTTGATTTAATTCCCTTTACCTACAAAGATTACTTTCTTTCATTGTTTGTTTTTTTTAGCCCAAAAAATCCTACAAGCCAGGCCAATAATATCAAATTCCTGCGTGTTGACATGTTTATTTGATGGTTTGTATCATATTACCATATATTGGCCTCATTCCACCAGGTATTACTGTCAATTCTTTCCAAAATGCCTGTGTATGGTTTGGAGGAGAACATTGCATGCAAAGTGTGCAGTGGGGTAGATAGAAGTAAAGTTTGTCAACAGTAAGTGTTTAAATCTTTAAAACTGTCATTGCAGTTTTTTTTCTCCCCTGGTTAGGTAACAATTTCCTTTGTATTTAGACAGTTGTTGTAAATGCTCAGTATACATTCAGTATTCAGTACAGAAATCGGCTTTCATTTGCTTTTACGAAAAGATACTATACATAAATGGAAAGGCAGAAAAGTCATTCAAAAGCTCCAATATGCAGTTATTCCATTCTGTCTGCAGGTTTTTGGCAACAGTGCATTCCTACATAATGCAGGGGGACATACTGTCTGTTCTCTGAGGCTGGCTGGGGCAACACTTGCAGTCTGGTCTGTCAATGCAGTGTTGTCTTCAGGACATTGCAGTTCAGGGAGAGGTTTGGCAGTTTTCTCAAGTTCACTTTATTGACTCAGCATGTTGTCTTTTAACTTCCAAGCACAGCTAAATACACAAGATACTGCCTTCCATAGTTCTTTAGGGTGAACTCAGGATTCAGTTAAATCAGTTATGTATGTCATATTGAATTGTTCTGGAATATCTGAGGGATTAGATTAGCCTCTTCGGTCTGACTGTTAAATATGAATTTATGTGTCAGCACATAGCATTTGCTTTTTTCCAAATAGGTTGAAATTATTAAATTTTAAACACACTCTTAATGGCCTACTGAACAGTGAAGTAGAATGGTGAGGGAATCTTTAGGAGAATATAAAACAGAGCTGTAATGCTCAGCTTCAGTGGAAAACTTTACTGTTCTAGGTGTGACGGTCTGTTCCATCAAATTAAACATTATGTATCCATAACACTTGCCCACAAGGGCTTACGGTAACAGTAAAACACAAAAAACACAGTATATACGAGTAAAAGAAATGTTGAGGAATAGAAAAGGCCATTCAAGGGTTCTTCCCTGCCAGCACACCATAGGCCCGAAGCAGAATTTAATTATTTTGCTGTTGTTTTTATTTTGCTGTTATAACTTATGTAGCACACTTATTAGGACTGCTTGTTTTTCTCTAAACTACCCAGTTTCTGCCATGGTCCTACTATTTGTAATACGATTGTAAGCTTCAATCTCCCCTTCCTTCTTTGCTGAAAAGATTCATTTATCCTTAGATTAGCCTAGTTGTCCTTCTTTACTTTCTCAAATGCAATAATGTTTTTTTTATGAAATTCAGCCAGAGGTTAAGCAGTTCCATGCAGGTTTAAAAACAGCATGAGGTCATGCAAAGAGACCACCAGTAGGGAGAATGGACTTAATTGATGATATTCTACATGATACTCCTGATGTTGTGGATCAAAATGACATTGAAATATGTCTACTTAACAGTGGGATGTCTTTTGGTTTGGATCATGTTGTTCACTGACATTATCATCCAGGAGATGTAAAGCCAACAGAAATGACAGTACAGTATCTTCCTATGTTTTGAGCACTCTTGTTTGATAATTCTTCATGGGAAACAAAGATAATGCACACTGATGTTTTACATTGTGAGATTATTAATCTATTCTTGCATTTGGCTCTTTCTTAAGTTGTCACAGATCCTTGGTATTGAATATTCTGGCTCATGACACATAATAACATGTTATTTAAACGCCATTCTCCATAACACGATCTTACTACATGTTTGCATTGTACATATATATATATATATATATATATATAAGGATTGTGTGTCCTGCTTAATCTTCTCGCATTTTATTTAATTTTAACAATAAATGTAATGTGATTTATACATTCAAAAGCTGGGTTTCTTTTCAGGAGCCAATTTCACTAAAACGATGTTAATTAAAACAAATGAGCTAGACTTTTTATTTAAACTAATTCCTAATATTACAGCATTTTAATGTCCTTTAATAAAGGTGCTGCTAGTAGCCTGGGTCTTTTTTCTCACTTAGAAATAAAATAAAAATAAAACACTAATTACAGTAGATTCTGCCTGCATAAAAGAAAAAAAGAAAAAGTTTTTTGAATTTGTAAGGCTTTCTGTTGCTCCGCTACACAGTATTTATGTAAATATGTGGTCCTTGAAATGTCCCCAGTACCACGATAATCGTGTGGTAAATCAAGACAAGTAATGCGTGGTTGTCGAACAGTGAAGCTTGAAGTGTAAACTGAATACTTTCCAGCAGAGTGCGCTGGACAGAATTTTGAAAATGGAATGGAATGTATATTGTTGTTTGTTAACATGAGATCTTTATTTGTTTCTTTGTAGCACTATTTTACCATAATCAACGATCTACTTCCCAAATTAGTTTAGGAGTTTAGGATGTGGATTACAATACACACTGCAGAAACAATACAAGCAATATAGGTGTATTGTAGCAAATTCTCCTGAACTCCCTTTAAATGAAAGTGAACAGGAATGTAACATATTTGAGCAAACTAGAATTCTTCCTAACACATAAACCTGGAAAAAAAAAAGACTTCTGTCAGACTGTGAAGCATTATCTCTGGGGATAGGTTCATATGGTAAAGAGATAGATCAACGTGTTAGCCATATTAAAGGGGTCCCTCAAGGCCTTTTATGTGGTAATAGCACTCTGAAATGAAATTACAGTGTCATATTTCTACAGGTAGCTGAAGTGTGCCCTTGTAAAAGTTATGGATGGATTGTGTTATAACATATGAGAACTGTAATATTGTTAAAGTCTAAAACTATGAAAATGAGATGTGAACATGTGTTCACTTTTGTATTGTTTATTTCTACAGTAAACAAAAAAAAGCATTACAACAGGCTACCAGTTTAATTAAGGAAACCTTAATCACTATTGTGCTACAGAAGTAATTAGTAAGGAATAAGCACGCTTACCCCAGTTTTATTGGGCCTGTTGTAGCTGAGACAGTAAAAAAAGGACATAGGCAATCAATGGATCACAATAAGGACGTCATTATCCAAAAACATTTAGTTTCTTACTAGATTTACCGGTATCACATTTTGATCCTATTATTTCAAGATTCCAGTAATAACATCCCTCAATCCCTCAATTCCTAATACATTTCCAGAGTGTTGTATCCTGCTAGAGCATAACCTATCAAAGTGACTCCAGAGAAGTTCTGTATAGGGTTCACTATATATATATATATATATATATATATATATATATATATATATATATATATATATATATATATATATATCAGTGAAGTCCTCCCTCTGGGTTGCTTTGGTTTTGAATGGCTTGTTGTAGGAAGCGTCAGAGTGTCAATTTATTCTGGGTGATGCAGCTGGGGCACACCGGAATTTACAGCATTATGAATTCATGGACAAGATGCAAAGGAAAGCAACGTGACCCATCAGTGGTGCCTGCGCTTCATGCATTTGAAATGATTTCTCCTGAATGCATTTTGCACTTCTATCTCATGAAAGGGGTTATAAACATATCAATATACAAAGCCTGCTAGCCATGGTCATCGTTTAGCGCTTGCCATGAAACGTTCTGTGGTGAAAGCATACCACTGACCCTGAGGGTATTCATTGCTAAAAGAAGGAGACATAAAAGCTGGCAAGACTCCTGTAAAAACCCAGTCAGGCATTTTTTTTAGAAGAGAACAATGTCTTCCTGCAGAAAGAAACAGTTCAGATAAAAAAAGCCGATACTAAAATATGGAATGCTAAATGCCAAACATAGTTATAGCACTTACAATTGATAAAGCTCAGAATGAGGATTATCAGCAGCCCCTGTCAGCAAGTAACATACAGATATCACTAAATTACCTTCAGTTTAATACAGGCTTTTATTCAGAGCCAGCTTGAAATCCATCACTTTCAGTCAGGCTACCAGACCTATGGAAACGGATTGTTATCTACATTTGAATGTATGTGAGTTCCCTGTTTGTCTACAGCTTATGAAAACCTGTTGTAATGGAATAACATTACAACCGGCAACCTGTTTATCACCATGAATGTAATAAACAGCAGAGTCCCGGGGCTGCAATTCAGCTTATGTGTGTCAGCAATGAGTGATTTTTTTGCTCCAGTATTGTGTTTTTACATTTGTTTCTCTAAATCTCTTTTTTCCCTGGCTTTGAGCTGCTTTCAGCTTGTCTCGAGAAGCCTAAGCACTGGCACTGACCCACCTTCCTCTTTCACTCAAATCATGTGACAATGTCAACTTTCAACTAGCCCCACCTACTCTACATTGATACAGACTGAGAGTAGGTGGATCTGGCAGTGTATAAATTATACATTTAAAGCTCTAGGCTGTTCGCTCTACCACCCGCACTGTTTCTCTCTCTCTCTCTCTCGCTCTCTCTCTGGGCTGCTGATGCTCATGCTCTTCACTGTCTGGTAAGGATTGTGTTCACATGACCAGATCTCAGTTTATTAGGGCAGCAGTGTGGAGTAGTGGTTAAGGCTCTGGACTCTTGACCGGAGGGTCGTGGGTTCAATCCCAGGTGGGTGCACTGCTGCTGTAAACTTCAGCTAGGTACTTTACTTAGATTGTTCCAGTAAAAAAAAAAAAACTGTATAAATGGGTAATTGTATGTAAAATAATGTGATATCTTGTAATAAGGTCACCCTGGATAAGGGCATCTGCTAAGAAATTAATAATAAAACAATGCATTAATATCCTATCCAGTCCTATTGGAGAAGCATATTGTTTTGGAACGTGAAGGACCGGAGTTAGCTACACCCGTCATTTTCGTACAGCATTCATTGATCACGATTCTGAAATATATTTAAATTCGAAAAAATGTACATTTTCCTTAACAAAACAGTATGGAAGCGTATAGCTGCCATGTAGAGCAAAAAAAAAAAAAAAAACACTATGATTTCTATTTTCACAAGATTATGTTATAACCTAATAATATTCACATTAAAATGGAAATAATTATTATGTTATAACATAATAATTATCTCATGAAAATATAATTATTACTTTATACATGCTTATTTATCTATGTTTTGCTTTACATTGCAGCTAGAATGAAACTAAAACCAAAAAAATAAAAAATAAAACATAAAAAATATATATTATGAGTGTATTAATATTGTTTCAAGAACATGCTATATAAATAATTTAATTTAAAAAAAGTCAGCCTGTCGGGTCCAGCAAATGAAAATGGCATCTATCAAAGCAACAAAAAAAAGAAAGTTCTCATTTAGATCTCACATGTGCTTCTTTCAAACTCGAGGCTGTCAGACCCACAGCAATCCACTGACTTTTCGCTCTTCAATTGGCTGATGTGTAAATTGTGGTGAAGTCTTTGGTGAAGTGTTTGTACAGCAGGTACAGGGTCAACGTTCTTCTTCTACAGTCGTAAGTGCTTCTCTTCTCCCTGTTCCTGCCGTTTTCTCGTCTTTTCTAAAGGAGGTTAACTTGTCTTCCTGTTCTTCCAGCTGCATGGAGGCCTGTGCTGTACAGGTCACCTTTCCTTCTGCTTCAGTGGTTTCCTCATCTTTGTACAGATCACTTGTTCCTAATAGTTTCATTATTGTCTCCGGAGGAGGTCAGCTAGTTTCTTCCAGCTGTTTGAGAATCTTCCATTGGGCAAGTCAACCCTGCTCCTAGTCCATCTGTTTTAATAGCTGGTATTGTGATGTACACGTTTCCAGACACTCCAAAGCAATGCATTTTTACTATCAATTTGTCAGGCAAGTATTAATTGACACAATTTTATAATATAAATACAAATATTGCATGTATATTTAAAAACAGTTTTTACCCTTCTATGCTAAATTGCATACAGCACAGCACTTTAGATTACAAGGCAAGGATAGCCATTTTATTTCATTGTATCAGCTGGGTAAATAGGGTAGCAGTGTGGAGTAGTGGTTAGGGCTCTGGACTCTTGACCGGAGGGTCGTGGGTTCAATCCCAGGTGGGGGACACTGCTGCTGTACCCTTGAGCAAGGTACTTTACCTAGATTGCTCCAGTAAAAACCCAACTGTATAAATGGGTAAGTGTATGTAAAAATAATGTGATATCTTGTAACAATTGTAAGTCGCCCTGGATAAGGGCGTCAAAAAAAAAAATAAATAAATAAATAAAATGCAAATGGTTTGTATTTTGTAATTACATTTAAATGGGTTATTCAACAGCACGCTGTTGCCTGGTGGAATTACATGGTAACACCATGACTATCCCACAGGTAGTTACCATGTAAGAGCTGAAAAAGGACAGTTATTACCCAGTTATTACTGCGCTATTAAATTGTTATGTGTGCCCTGTCATCTAAAGTACTGCCTAACATTGTCAGAAGGCCGTTGTCATTTTGTTAAATGCTTCTTTTACTGTGTGGTGACAGTATAAAGAGAACATTATTTAAAATTCCCAAGAACAAATAAGTGGTAATAATTCACCTCTTGCTTAAAAATCAAAGGGGCAATGCCTATATCGCTTGCTATGTTTATCGAATATTTGTATTACATGTTGCTTTCATTTCCACATAACAGAATAATGCTGAAGATTGTAAAAACAGTTTGATGTAACACCATGCTAATGGCATACGGGCAAGCAGATTGACTAGAAATATCCCAGTGGCATAAATTGTGGATGGGTATTTAAAGCTAAAAAAAATGGACATGATATTCTAATGGTTTGATGCACACTATATGAATGTTCTTGAACTGTGTTTTGTAGATCACACTTTTTCTACAGGTAAAACCACCAAAAACATACCTGAGACATGTAAACCAGTCCATTAACACTATTATCTTAATATCTAATGCTTATTTTTCTTATATTATCTGATCCAACACACTAATCAGGCTGCATGCAATCATATGTATGTGTGTGTGTTCAATCTGGCAATAGATCCCAAGTTAAAGGTTTAACCCTTAATGCTCTAAGTAGAAGTTCTGCCTATTTTCTCCTATATTCCTACAGATGTCAGGACTGCCCAGTCCCTGACCACATTCCGGCGCCTCCTTAAGACTCACCTCTTCAAACAGCACCTGTAGAACTCCTCTGTTGTATCCTGGGACACTATCACCCTTCATTTAAATATGTTTTATTTTGCTCTTATCTGCCCCCTATTTTACTACATTTAATCCTGTACTTCAGAATATTGTACTCTGCCAAGTGTTTAACCTGTAGTATTTTGTACTTAATCATATCCTGATGTAACTTTCACTATTATCTGCTGTATTATTGAATTGTGGTTTGTCACACTTGAAAAAAATTATTGTATTTCTTGCTCTTATTGTATGACTTGTATTGTAACACTTGAATGTATTTGTATTTGCTTGCGATTGTAAGTCGTCCTGGATAAGGGCGTCTGCTAAGAAATAAATAATAATAATAATAATAATAATAATAATAACATAGAAGCTCACTTTACTAATGTATTTTGGTTCCTGGAAACAGAGACTTATATAACAATGTGGTTTATATACCAGTTTAAAAGCATGATGCAATAAATTACATAAGAGCAGAACACGTGTCTTTCTGTTTTTTCAAATAATAAATTCTTTGCTGGAATGAATTGCCTTTTTATTTATTAATGCAAAAATGAAACAGACTCACTCCTTTAATAAGAGGGACATAGAGACCAAAAGTGAGTGAGATTTCTAAATATGTGTTGTTTTCTACAGCATATTCCCTAAGGTTGTACAGCAGGTATCAATAATAATATTCTGCACAGTGGGTTTGCAATTTTAAAATCAATTCCTTATATGTCCTGATACAATTACAATGATATTCACTGAATCACTTCGAGAAGGACAAAGAAAACTGGCCTTAGACATATATCTTTATTTAATCAAGAAACCTTCTTTTTCAGAGATGCTAGATACAATCTACAAGTCTACTCATTAGAAACCAATGCATTCTGTTACTTGGGTCAATTTACTCAAAAGTGCTTCCATGGGATTTTCCCAGCTCTGCCAAATGAAAATGATACATTAGTCACAGATAGAGCACCTAGGTAAGGCTAAGCCCATATTGAAAGAGAGGATATAAGCTTGCAACAGCAAATCCTATTGTACCCAACCATGGAACTGAGGTCGCTGCATTTCCACAATGCTTTATATTCATAAGGCTTGAAAAGTAGTATTGAAGAAACTCAGGTTTCAGAAAAGAAGATTATTATCAGAGGTTCAAATAAGTGTCCCTCAGATATGCACAGGGGATTAATTGTTGCCTCAATGCATCACATAAATACATATTAAAAAAGTATTTGTAGCTCTTAGAACCTTGCACATTAGTATTTAGCACGTGTAGCATTATTTTTCTAGCAGTACCTGTAGTTGTGTTTTGATTTCTTCTGCCTGAGACCAGGCACAGCCAGTGAGGTTTAAATCCAAACACCAATGCCTATAACATTCCAGTAAATTAAAGTGTGGAAACTTCAACACAAATAGCAGCGTTATTTAAAGATGAATGCCTACTGAACATGGTCAACAGTCATTAGTAAAAAGATACCAAATGTTATTTTCAATGGATCTAACTATCAGCCCTATAAAGGATGTGCCATTATTTTATATTTAGATTCCCAGAAAAAAAAGAAAAATTCTGATTTAAATCTCCCGTAACTTCAAAATCTAAACGTATAAGATACTAAATAAATTAAACAAACGTTTAGGGAAAGACAAACGTTTTGATTAGATCTTTTTAGTTCAATTGTACAGGCTCTTTAATTCATTGTAGCATAAAAAGAATTTCTGAAATGTAAGTGAAATTTACATACAATGAACCCAAAAAGGAACATTCACTGAATTCAATATTTTCAACTGTTGGTTTTACAGTAAAGAAACAACGTGAAGATTGGACATACAGTATTTCTTGAAAAACTACAGCCTAACAAATGGTAGCATCAATTATGCTAAATATTCTTTCTCATCTTATTGAAATAAAACAAAAACCCAACAGATTGCCCTAACCTTATGGTGTATGTACATCTATTAATCATGTTGGTATTCTGGTGCTGTCCTCCAAATCTAGAAATCTGGAATGACTTATAAAAAGAGAGCCTCCCCCATCACCATGTTGTCACTGCTGCCACATTTTGTTTATGCTCTCTTACAGACTATTTTTCCTTATAGGAAAATCAATAATGCTTGAGTTATCAAAACCAATGTGTAATAGGAGAGAGGCACTAAATCAATGGTGAAATATTGCCTTATTTAATGGTTGCTGTAAATAGTTTTGTTATGATGTTTAGTATTGGTGAAATTATTAAAGGACAGCAGAGGTCAAGAAATAAAACTACAGTTATGAAAACAACACTTGACACCTCACTGGATATTTGTGACAAGTTGCTATGCCTGTGCTTGTAATTAACTTGAAGTTGTTGGAATTGGTTTCCAAAGCCCATGATGCAGAACCAGATGAATGAAACCACTGATGATGATTAAAGATAAACGGTTCTTGATGGCATGAGTATTGCAAGGGCATCATGCTTGCCACAGCTGCTTTTGAAAAGACTCGATCAGGCATAAGTTATTACCATCTACCTGCTATCATTTTATACACACACTTATTATGTCATTCATTAAATCATACTTTTTTTTATCAATGTACAATAATTGTGTAGCTTAGTTTTGAAGTTCTTATTTTAATTACAATATTAGGACAACCCAAACGAAACCTGAATGTATTACATTGATAGTGCGTGTTACATTTATACTTTGGCTGGGAAGATATTGCCTGACCATTGTACTATGCAAGTGAGATCCCCACCTCCTGTGGGCTGGGAATGAACGTTACTGAAATAAAAGGTACTGTAGTGTGACAAAGCCCGTGCCCAGAGGACTCCTCCACATCGATGCATGTGGAATAACAATGCAAACAACTTTTGGAGGTATCTGTTTCATTTCCCTCTAAACCTGCTTTCACCTCCAGTTAAACTGCACAGGAAATGGCCCAGACACAACAATAACTACACCCACCTTCCCTTATCGGCAGTTTAGCTAGGGAGAGAGGGTTCATCATGTTATGCAACACTTTATGCTTATAAATTAATGGTTTATGGGAGTAGAGATGATCGGATAGGGCACCCAAAGCTCTGTTTGCTGTCTGCAGGGTTACATTGGTATAATCTAGTTCAGCTCTGTGTAAATATTCGCTGGACTGTACAGCTGTTAATCCGGTGGTTACAATGCAGTACTTGGGTTAACAGTCGCTCTTCAATTATATACTATAACATTCAACATCTAATTTGAAACAGGAGAATCAGCTAGAACAAATCCTAGTGGAATAACATTCAATTGTAGATACATTCATTCTGCTTTGAGGAGGGTATGTCGCAATCATGAAATGTGAAGGTGTATGGTTCGTCTCCATGCTGAAAGTTTGTTAGGGCATTCCACAGACATTATGACACTAAAAAGTTCTTGTATACAACCATGTTTTGTTTTCAACAGTTAGTTTATTGAAGAAAAGTGTTAAAATTCACCCTTCTTTTTTATTGTTAATCTTTGCATCTGCAAGGCAAAAGTATTCAGAATACTTCCACGTTCTGTATACAAGTATTCCGAATAAAGAAGAATAATGAGGAACAAATACCCCTGACTGGCAATAGCAGGTATTTGGAATCAGATTTTTAAATGAACAAAAATCAAATTATTATTGGAACAGCAAAGGATTACACCATGCAGTATAGTTGGAATATTGATCTTTTTCTTAATTTGCATTTTATGTAAAAAAATATTTTTAACACAAAATAAATGTTTGTGTGCACAGTGCTTAGAACCTTAAAATGTTTTCAGCTAAGAAATTATTGACAATACCAAACCCTTCAGTAGGCAAGACAATGCACTGATCTGTCTGTATACAGTATATAGATAGAGCTAGAATACAGCTTACTGCACTATTTTGCTATGCTGTCAGATGACACATTTCAGGAAAGACATTAGTAATTAGAATCACAGCTCTCATCAAGGAATGTAATTAGCGAGAATGCATGTGGTTTACAAAAAAAAAAGGTCAATTAATGAGAATAACATGCTTTTTCAGCAGCAAAGGAAGTGCTATGTAGATATCAGTTAGTAAATAAAGCTGTAATCAGCGTGATTAATTTGGGATCTCAGGAAGGGATGGATTAGACTGATGTTCAGAAAAGTGTAATGGATCTCGGGGGGACTGCATGAGAACTCAATGCACTAAAGAGAGGTGGATGTCTCATCAATTGTGAAAAACAACAACAAGAAGCATAGAACTGACAATTATTTTGGCACACTTAGTTGTCCTCAAGAAAAATGTTCAAAGTTGCATAAACAGGGACCATTAGTCTATGCACTATGAATAAAAAAAAGTTTTACACGAATACATTAAACCGCAGGTAGATCATTTTTCTTGGTGTAGCATTGAATACAATGTGTACATCGTTCTTAAGAAAAAATCATGTGAAGGGCAGATATAGTCAAGGCTGTTGTTGGGGGGGTGCAAGGGACGCAACTGCACCCGGGCCCAGCCTTTGGGGGGGGGGGCAGCCCTGCATCAATTTATTTTATTTTTTTTCAAAGTCCACTTTAATGACTAAATGTAAAAAATATGTAGGCACCATCTAACCTACTGGGATTGAAAAATAAACCGCATCAAGGTAGTATTGACAGACTGTCAGTCAAAACAGAAATTCGCAAATCAGAGCTGACAGAATATCTATCTGGAGGCGGGACGCAGAGCGAGCGCAATAGGTCAGCGGTAAGGTCATGTGATTGCTCTGGCAGATGTGATACTAACAATGGATACAGTATCTGATATGGATAGTTGTATCATGTTTAAATGATGTTACACAATGTATTTGATTGTTCAGTAACCATTGCTAGACCATGCTTGATAAATCCTACAAAATGACATAATGTAAAAAAGATAATTTCCGTGCATTTGCACAGCAGTTACAGTGTAGGAGCCTGAACCATATATATTTATCCAGTTATTACAATGTAATTGCATGGCTATGCACGCCATGTAATCAAAAGTGCTACCCAAACTTTAGGTTAAAACAAATTGATTTGTTGGAGGTGTATGTAATTGTAGTCGTTAAAATGCAACTCATAACAGCATATGTGTATATATATATATATATATATATATATATATATATCCATTTCCCCATTTCCTTTGCATTCTCATTAATGGCAGAGAACATATAGCACAGTATAACGTTTAATCACTGTCATTAAGTTGTGCTTTTAACACTGACCTTCAAAAGAGAGAAGTCACATGCAAACACCGTCACAGTCTTGGTTTGTATTGCATTTTATGGACACTTACAGCTGAAACTTGCCCTTGAGAATGAGTATAAATCCTGGTGTCTATAACAGATGGACATGACAATAGCCAAATCACAGCTCTGTGTAGAAATACCACATAATCAAGAAACCTCCAATTGTCATTGCTTTGCTCGGATGCATTGGCTTAAAAAAAACAACACCTGTTCATGCTTTGCTTCTGCAATTGCAGTTTAATAAACACATTTTAATATGTATTTATGGAAGAAAAAACTCCTTCATCCTCCAACTGGCCTACATTAGAATGCAAAAGGGCACAATAAAAATAGTACTTCCATAAATACATGTTCAACCCATGAGACTCTCAGTGGAAATAAGGGGAGGAAAAAGCATGAAATATTACAAACGGTGTGGCTATTTCCACAATCTGGTTTCCTGACAGCCCAGTGGGTACTGGCAAGAAAAATTGCACCTGCGCTTTGGTTTCGTTGTTTCCAAGCACACACATACTCAGTCAAAGACACAAAAGGCCTGTTGTATGGAGAGGATTATTTTTATTTTTTTTATAATAAAGGGAAATGCATACTCTATGCGCCAATTATAAGTAAACCAATTATAAGTAAGTACATATTGGTCTAGCCCAATAAAAAGATGCCTTCAAAGTCTAGTATTGGGTGTGCAAAATTATTCTGTCTTGGATTTGTACAATGATGAGTTGTTCAGTAATTAAATACAATTTACAAAACAAAATTTCACAAAGTTTTTTTTTATAAATTAAAGCAGTACTAACTAGGCACAATATTGATTGAGGGGTTGGTTTCCTTTTCGCAAAACTTTCCCTACTTGGATCTACAGATTTTAAATGTACTGTGAAAAATGTGGAAGAGAGTCAATGAGACACCCACCATAACACACACCTATAATCTGTAGTGGATATGTTGTTACTGAAATGGGAAAATACAGGTATTTGTTAAAGGTTTAGGAAATCCAAGGTTCTTTGCATTGGCAAACGGAACATGGAGCACTTGAATTGTATGTGAACAGCTGCTATTCTTGGGAGACCACAAGTCATTCTGAAACCCTGCTTGGATTGGCACTGGAAATGAGGTGTAGCCGAGAGTCCCCCAAGACCTGAAGATGAATGTCCTTCATAAACGACCATAAAATAACCTGTTTTAAATCGTTAACAAATCTAATCTGAAAAATAATGGAACAGAACAAAGCAGAACATTGGTCTGAACAAAAGTAAATGTTAGCATTACTTTCACATAAGTGAAATTATGAACCAGTTTCCACGCATTGTATTAACGTATTCCAACATGCGTTCAGAATAGGAAATACAGCATCTTACATTCCTGTATAACTGCATCTAACCTTGGCTTGCCCACCCTAGTGTATGTGGTTTGCAGAGCAAAGTTTCAACCCGGAAAGCAACATCCATAAAGCTAATCTGATCAGCACCGGGTCAGGTTGTTTTAATTTAATTACTGGAACTCTTTAAAAACAGCTTTTGTTTGTCTTGGTTGTATTAAATTAAACTTGAGAAGAGCACAATGCATACAATCAGAGAGGCGGTCAATAGCAAATGCATTATGACACACAGATGCTATAGGTGATAAGTAAGTAAGTTACAGTAAGAAACTCATCTCCTTTAATGGAGTCCCCATTTGTGCTTGGAAATTGGATTTGTGTCGAGTCTAATTACTGAATACAACGCTGTCATATCTCTTACTATACCCATCTGATGTTTTTCTTGACAGTAACCTGAATAAGACTAAAACACTTATTTTATCAGCAATGACCAACTTGGGAAAGCTACAACATGACAGAAATACAGTATATAGGGATAATATGTTATGGTCCCTTATTTAGTTTCTAACACATATGACACAATAAAATGGAGATAATAGTGTCAATAGCATACTATCATAGTACTCTTATCCAGCTTCTACCCATTTTCAGAGTGCACACGAAAGTGTAGATTTATGCTAATGTTCCCAAAGCTGTGCATGCATTCATTTCCCTGGCTTTGATATCGTTCATACAGTATGAGCTTATTTGTTACACCAAATCGCATCTCTTCATTTCAAGTTTCCTATTTTATGTAATCTTCAAAGGACAGTAATTGCAAACAAATATGGTGGCTCTCACTAAATAATTATGATACAGATTGAAATATTAGAAGTAGCAGAGTATTATTTTGAAGCCCAATTTCTTTCTGAAAGGATCAGAAAAATAAATAGAAGTTAACTTCCCAATTGAAATTCATTAGATCTCAATCTACTCTTCCTATGAAATGAACAGGACTGATATCAAATGGCTTTTTAAATCAAATCCATTGGCAGGTGGGAACGTGGCATTATCAAGCAACATACATTTTACTCTGATAATGTCTACAAACACTAATCACATTCCACAAAACAGCTCTGAAGAGGTGATATTCTGTTGTTGAAATAATTTACCCTAAGGTCTTTGGAAAGTACCTTTTTATGAATGTGAATGAAAACAGTTAGTGGGGAAAAACAAGTCTGACTGCGTTTCTTTTTGTCTCCTTGTTATTATTCTGACCCTTTGTAATCTACACTCACAGGGAATCATCTTTTACAGTAGTAATCAGAGGGGTCACTGAATTTGATGCAGAGGTTATGTTAGCAAATAACGTAGAAAACAGAAACATTTTATGAAGCAAATGCTCTTTTCTTTTCACAGCTAATATGCTCCTTTAAGTTAAAGGTGACACCACATGTGTATATCCATTGATAAATGGATCTAGTATGAATATTAAGGTGTAGCACTAACGAATGCATTAGCCAAATAGTTTGTCTTCATGACCATCTTATAATTGTACGTCAAAATTTAGGAATGTTAGGGATGAACTTTCTGAATACATACATGTAATTATTAACTAGCTGTGATTTTGACTAGCATGTACCAAACCAAGCCAGCAGCCAAATGATTACCTTACAATATAGAAGCTGAAAATATAGATACAAATGTATTGTCTTATCTATTATTAGTTTAACATCTTTCTCGCAAATCTTGATTTTCTGACTATTATGTTTCCCAGACTTTATTTTCATTTTGATTCTGAGGAAGTCCGTAAACCCATCTCCACAATGTAGATTAATTTCCTGTGCAACCGGTTTTAGGAACTCCACAGACTCCTAAATAGGAGGTGATGTCATATGGGACCCTAATACCTGCTGCATACAGAATGATTCTACAGAGTGGTTGAAGGGTAAATGGGCTTCAACCGGTTCAAAGTCTGGAACATGAAAAGGGACTAGACAGGAATGTGTTAAGCTAATTAGAAGGTCCATACCCATCCCCGTTGCCATGTCTTAAGAAATGTGAATGTAGTTTGGTATTGCTGTACAGTACTTATAGTTATATATATATATATACTTGTAGTTGTTGATCCTTGGTATGCTTAAGTTTGCCTTCACTGAAGTTAATGGCATCCTCTTATTCTAAACAGCTGATTTCCTCTTTGAGCAGCTGTTCTAGGTTATTGATGACCTAATTAGATGCTGCCGGAGGTGCACCAGCCTACTTTGAAGGCCTTTCCATCTGTAGCAGTGTACACTACTGCTGTACCACATTAGACTGCCACCCCCTCCCCTAACACACTGTTTTAATATCTGCATTTCATAAGGCAACCCATCATTACTGGGTGTTCAGGGAAGTCAATGAACAATACATAGACATTTATATATTTTAGAATTCCATAACCAAGGCTTAACAGTATCAGTGTTTCTATTGTGGAATGTGTGACTATGCTGTTGCTGCAGCAGTGGTAAATGACTGTGTTCTCAATGGGCTTTTTGATATAATTCTTCTTAATACTGCTTTCTATCAATAATAACCAGTAATTTAAATTGTCTTAGGATATTGTGCCTTTTTTTTATTTTATTTTTGTATAAGCAGTTCAGCAACTGGCTCCCTGGAGCTGGATTGACCTTACACTAACATGAATACGCTGCAGACTGGGTGTTCATTTGATAATATAATTCGAAACATACAACAAGAATTCCACAGTATGCGTTTCAAGTTTGGACACCACTACTTTACGATGTATCACTGTATGTCTCCTGAGATATTAGTACTAAACGCCTTGGTTCATAAAGGATATTGTTTTCTTTTAATCTAGTGTTGAGTTGCAAATAAACACCAACAGAAATGAAAAGAAGCTGTTAATTTAATGGCTGGATGTCATTATGAAAGACTCACAGGAGAGCAGTTTATATTATATTAGCAATTAAAACAACAAGAGCTTGTATTTCTCTTTGCAGTCAATTCTGAGTATAGACAACTGTCATTGACAACTGGTTGAAAGATCAGCCAATGGGATGACCCTTTTGTCTATTCTGGTTTGGAGATTGCTACTTATATAGCTCCTCCAGTGTGACTGGTAGAGGTGCATACATGATAAATGGAACCCATTCAAACATAAACGTGCCCAAAATTGGCGTCAACCCCAAGACCCCCCTCCGGCCCTGGTGTTAGAGCCCTGCTATCCTACTAGCTTGTCGTTACACTTCCATTAGCCTATCATTTAACACACTATTACCATAATGCATTGCTAGCTAATTTACATTGATCTGGATTGGCTAATGCACTCCAGAACCATGATACATAGATTTTATTAAAAATGTTCAGTATCTCCACTTTTTGGAAGACCACAGAACCACCACAGTATGTATAAACAGCTTGGAGCGCGTGGCACTTTTATATCTATACAGGACATAATGTGTGCCTCTTATCTCACTCTACTACTAATTGAGGACACAGAGCGAAAGAACCATAACAAGGTTATACATCAAAGTGTGTGTGCCTTTCAAGGGAAAGGTGTTTCTGTACAACAGTTATGACTAATTATCCACACAGATGATACAGCAAAGTTAAAGGGAAGATTCCAGTCCCTTATAGTTTAAATATTGCAGGGAACCGAGGCTAAAAGCAACTGGCTTCAGTCGTTTCACAAACACACTGGAAGGTTATCCACTGTTGATGTGCAAGGTACATTCATTATTCATATGTACCCATAGTCTCCTGTGCTCGACTCAGGCTTTATGTATGCTGTAGTCTTCACTTCATACACTCTATACCTCCTGCTTTTTTTGCCTTAACAAATTAAAAATATTCTTGGCATGAAAAAATACCCTCTTTAAAAATTAATAAACAAAATATCCAACTCAATTTAACGTATTGGGAGAGTGGGATGGTAGAATGTGGAGAAAACATTTTGAAGCTAAAAACCTGTCCCTAAGCATGCAATTTTAAGGTAATATCTTTAGCACTGAAGAAAGCACTGCTTTTAATTAGTTAAATATAAATGTCATACATTTGCTAAACGGGAGACTGTTTTTTACTGAGAAATAAAGATAGGTCTAGCAAGTAACACATTAATTTCCCCTAATAGACAGCACATGAAATATGAGATTTTAGACCAAAGTGTCCTTTTCCTATTGAAACATCCAAAGAAGTTTAATTATAATGATCCACTGTCAAAGCCAGTAATAAATCTAAAGAAGATTTCCCCTGGCTTTTCATGTAAATTGCATTATTACCTGAAATATTGTAAACTAACACAATTACTAACCCTGGAAATGCTCAGCTATCTGATTAATTGCACATTGGTGCTTGTACTGATAGAAGCATGTGGAAGTTGATTTAATAGCTTGAAGAAGCTGATGCTTAAACTCATACATTTAGTACAAATGGGATGACAATTAATATGATTATTATATCAAGATGCATTCATATTAAGAGTTGAAATAGTCTGTTAGGATCTCAGTATATGAAACACAGTAATGTTGTCTACCTTTGTATTAACAACACCTGCACATTTAAATAAAGCCCTTAAATTGTATTAATATTCATGAAAGTATCATTTTTTTTTAAGAAAACATAATTAAATAGCTCAGTACGGCTACCATTTGCAATGTTTTGCCTTGAGGGTCTTCTTCATGCAAATATGAATATAGAGACAGTACACAGGTATTTGAAATCCCACCAGGATATATTTTCTTCAGTCTGGTTCCATAAAACCACTTCTGTCAGCCACAAGCGCTACATAGAGTTGAACTATGCAGGCATATTGTGGATAACAAAACTGTATAACGTCTTTGTGTGTGTGTGCGTGCGTGCGTGTGTGTGTGTGTGTGTGTGCATATCAAATGTCATAAGCTTGGCAGACCCATATACAGTATCTACTGTAGTAAGCTGTGAAAATTTAATGCATTGGTCCTTGCAGATAGTGAGTTTCGCTACATTCCATGTGGACAGTTACTTTAGTAAAAGCACCCCATTTAGTCTTCTCCTCCAGCTAGCTAGCAGTTCCCATCTTCCATGCCTTACACTTGAGGTCTGTTCCGCTTGGGTGTCCAGTGGAATGTGCTGAATCTCTGCAAGCTAGTGTTTTTTCTTGGCTGCTCTCTAAGGTGACTCTATATATAAGTCCCCACTGTGAGGTATGTTTTTGTAAGCCTATATTGGAAATCCGTCCTACCAGTACCTGCTTTATGAATAACAGGAGAGAGCTGTTTAAATCCCCACGGATTTTGAGGACAAAACAACACTTCCTGACACACACGCGCACACACACACACACACACACACACACACACATATCCCTCTACTGTTACTGAGGCAAGAAGTTGGCTACATTATTTGGGGGAAAAGAGAAAAATAGTAAAACACATCATAACAGTTTTTTTTTTAAAAGGAGCTTTTTAAGTTATTGTAATCTTCCCTGTGGTGTATCTGAGAATGTGGGTGGTAGGCAGCTCCACACAAAATGAAGTGCATGCTAACTGGCTCATTTATAGGTTGTTTGATTGGAAGATACAAAAAGAAAACGTTACTACACCTGTTATGACTTACTTGGTCAGTACAGTGAAACTATCACCAAAGCTCAAAGCGCTTAGAGGTACTATTTTTCACCACTACTTTATTATTTTTTAATATCAGCTCTTCACATTCTACCTCCGAGTCTCTTAGGAGCTATTTGCCAACAAAGATTTCCTTCAACTGTATTTTTAAAATGGTGGTACTGTAAACGTGCTCCTTCAGGCCATGTAATTATACTGTTCTGCTCTCATTTTTGAGAGGGTAAGATCATGTTTTGTTAGGCATCTGTGGTGGATATTTTCATTATTAAAAAGTTAAGCAGTACGATGCAATCACTGTGACAGTGCTACATAGTTAAAAACATATTAACAGATTTTCCAAGGCAACTTCAACAGCTTAGTGCCAAACAAAATGCTTAACTGCAACACCTAATCCACTATCTTCGAAAGGTGTTGATACTGTTGGACCGCACTGCACACCACCTCAAGCATGCATCAACAGCTGAGCTTTACTTGTTCCCTGCAGGCAATGAAGCAAATTTCAAAGCCCACCAACTGCCGTCTCCTTATGCAATATTAATGAATGATTCATGTTACAAACTGGTTGAGTCAAACTGGTTCCCCCAGGGTTGTGGAGACATTGGGCCAAGTCATTTCCATACATGGTTTGTATGTCATTAGCAATATTGCTCGCTTAGAAAAGCCTGATGTGAACAGATAGAGCTTCTGACACTGCAAGCTTGAGCTCCGTCTGTGCTAAATTCAAATTAGCCTTCACACCTCATAAACTCCTCGCGTGCCAACAGATCTTTTACGGTACATCAGACAGAGCTGGAGATCGCATATCTTTGCTGAACATGTTTACCTGATAATTCTCACATTAAATTGGTAAAAATGATCTTAAACAGCATATAAAGCTGCGGCTGTGTAAAGCAGCTTTATACATGCTGAATATGCATGAGAAGAAGTCAATGTAATCAGCAAAACAGCCACTGTAAATCAGGATTCAGAAACACACTTGGAAAATGTTTGAATTAAAAAAAGTTGAATTAAATGTCATTTAATTTGTGAAAAATGTTAATGCTACAGTATATGTTTCAATATATTACTATAGCATCTGCTTGGATTTGGGAAAATTCTTGATCTACATTTATGTAAAAATGTCTACAATGAACAGGTACAGTACTAGTGAATCACCAGCCAAAGAACAATTCACACACACACTAAAAAATGTCTATCAAGTGTGATACAGGCAGTGGATAGAACATGTGAAATTGGCCCTATACACCAAAACAGCACCTGTGTGCATTTCGCACATACTTGAATGCTCATGGCCATATGTTTCTAAACTAGAGTTATTATTATGCTTATGATAAAAAAAAATAATCCAACAAGGTATTTAAGGTTCCAGGTGCTTGAGCACACTAATCAGATATAACAGGTGCTTGTTTTGGGTCTGTGATACACCCTATTCACACTACTCAAATGATGCATGCTCAATTTGCGTTGTTTTTCATTCACATCATTCACAATTGAAATGGTCACAAAATCGTCTTTACCATCTTAGGAAGCATGCTTTACAAATCTTTAAATGTGGTGTGTTAAAAAATGTTGTTGGTCTGATAGAAAAAACATTTCTGGACTTTGTTCCAATTAAATCCTCAATTAGTTAATTGACCTCCTCAGGGGCAACAGAAACTAAAACTGCATGCAGAGGAGTTCAAAAATCTTCAAAAAAAATAGGCTTTCTTGAAAATGCAAAACCTAAAGCCTAAAATATAAAGCAATGTTAACAAATGAAATACCAATAAGAAAACCAAGCAGACAAATCTCTTCATCAGGGTCACTGACGAAGGCATGAACTGAAATGTCTACTTGACATGGTTTCTTTAGAATTGACGATTGAGCATTTGAAGTTATGAATGAGAAATCGCAGCAGAAATAAAAGCATGGTCTTCAATCTTCTTTAAAGATGTCCACATGCAATGCGCAAGGGTAGCTACAATGGTATGAACAAGTGGCAGACTCCAACCACAAGGTACCATTTGTACGTTTTGATGTCTTTGTGATCGATAATAGAATATTACCACCAGTGCTTTTTTGACGACTACTAATAGTACTTTTCTGTGTGCCATCTGAATAAACACCAGTTGAGCAGGCTGATGGAGCAGTGTAAAGTGCATGCTGTCCTGTACCTGATCAGGATCTGTTATGTACAGGTATACAGTAATCCTGACAATACAGATTGTCTTTACTAATGATGCATGGCCGGTATGCATCTGTTACCATATTAAGGGATGACTGCCGCCACATAACCTTGGCCTGTGCAACCAAGGGCCAATGACCGACGGGATATTTCTCCAGACCACTGGACCCCAACATATAACTCAACAAGAATCTCCTTGAGACTTAGGAAGGTGACTGGTTCCTGAATCCACATTAATGATACTAAGTCCATATTATTAAAGACACACAAACTTAAACTAACCCAGTATAACACTGTGTTGAGAAAGTTACACCTTATATATTATTTTTTTCAGTGATTACTTCATTTTGATACAGTGTAACAAAACAGTTAAACTGCAAAATGTTAACAACTGTAAGAAGCTGTAGCAACATTTCTTAATGAATGTTATCTCTCGGTTAATGTTCTATCATTAGCCCTATAAAGACAAAATATATATTATATGTACTTTATCTTACTTTTAAACACTCATGTTACCTTATTCTTGCCTCGAGATTTTCCTTAGGGATTAATTGATAGTGAAAAGTAATAAAATTGTCCTATTATGATGAAACTATACGCTTAGCTTAATTATTCATGCATGCAGTATGACTGACAGCTTTGGGGTTCCGTGCTCAGTCAAAATGATATGATCTCCTGAGTGGCAGGGCTAATATTTCTCCACCATTGTCCCCACTGTTCTTGTAATGATTCATGTTGACAATTTGCTATTAATAGTAATGGGCACAGTCTTGGTTTCTGGAAAGGGACCAGCACTGTGCAAGTGGCCCTCCGGTGACTTTCTTGGATCAGGATTTAAAATTTCACTTCATGAAATCAATTCATAATGAAAAGTATAGCGGTAATGGATTTAAATGACATTATTAAACACATTTTCAACACCTTTGGGAATAAACGGTTAACTATATAGTGCAGCCCATTACAGAGATTTCAAGGAAATGAACATGACACTTGCATCATGATGTGTAAGAGCATAGGGAGCTCAGGACAAAATCATTCACACCACCGGCAGGAACAATCTTAAACGTCTTTAATGTTTCATGTATCTGTAACATTATTTATTTACTGCTTATATGGAAAACAGACTTTTCTTACCAAGTTGAAAGACACCATCGATCAAAAGGAATGTGAAGTTGCATTGCACGATCACTTTGCTTAACAACATCGGTGCAAAGTGGTTGAGTGATTCTAAAACCGCCCGAAAGAATGAAATTGGATTCGTCATTTTTATTTTAAGGATTTAAATTAGAATCAATGTCTGTGCATCGCCCCCTTAGAAGTGTATTTCCAATAGAATAGATGGAACACCGCTGAAGAAATTACTATACGAATCAATACAAACGAGGATATAAAACCTAATGACTTGGTTTATCTTGACAAACTAAATGAGCACGTGTAAATACACTAAAGCACATGAAAACACTGTAACATTGCAAACTGACACCCAGCTTTTGTATAGGGGCCATACTAACCCTCAGACATAGGCTATAGGATATGAAAACATGTTCTACACTTATGTGTTTATAAGTTTTCTTGTCTAGCTTATAACTTGTGAAAGCCATGTTGTGCAATTTAATTGATTCCAAAAAGTGGTAGATACTATACTGCCATTGTTTAAACCATATACAAATCACCCCAAGAAGAATAGCTTTTTACAGACAGAAATTCATCTCTACTCCCATTAAACAGCATTATGTTGTTCAGCCTTTGAATACTGAATGTTAAAACATGCTATATTGTATTAATATAGAAAAAAACTAGAAAATAAACTAGAAAAAAGGTTTGAATTGTGTCATTCAATCACCTTTAAGAATACAAAAGGGCAGCCTTATACCAACAATCTTATTCATTCAGGTCACAACCCCCATCTCTGTGTGGGCATGTTGTGAAAGCCTTGGAAGGGGTTTGAGATCTCTGCAGGCCTTGTACTGCCTGCCTGTAGCTATATGCTTCCCTCTATGTTCTCACATGCACACATATAAATAAATAAATAAATAGATACACACATACATACATAAATAAATAAATATTCTTTGGTTGGTATGAAGGAGTATGGTAGCTGTATTGATTATATGAAAACATCAAAAAAACAGCCAGAGACGACAGAAGCTGACAATAATTTCTCTACACACCACAAGGAGAATATTGAGAAACCCATGTTTCATCCAGTGGAAGAATATAACATGCATCAACAACACAATGCAGACGCCATATCTTCATACATACAATGATATTAATAACTGGTCATTGGCTCAGCTTTTTGTCTTTCCTGTCAGCAATCTCACATAATTCCCCATGTATTAAAAGCTAATGTGTGGTATATCTATGCATGGTGTCTCTTCCTGCTGTAACAGGTGCCATCTCTTGTAGTTTGGGTGAAAGGTTCTAAGATCTCAAAGCATGCAAAATGACTTATTATGAATCACAAAAACAAAGTATGCACTCACTACTATTATACAAAATAAATAAATAAATAAATAAAAGGGTTGTTTAAACTTTAAAATGATGCCATATAAACTATGCACAGGATGACATTTATACACAGGAGAAGATGTACAGGGATTTGTACAAATCCTTCCTAGCTGATTCCTCATACATGCTTTATAATAGGTATTTATTGGCCTAATGTTAGTTTCTTTTACTGTACATTTACAACTGTGTAAGTAATGCATACATGCAGTCAGCTACTAGTAATCTGAAAACACACAACTGCACTTTGACATCTGTTCTGGTTGATTTAAAAACAAGCCACTTCACTTTCCACTTCAGAGACTTAAGCCCTCTTCACAATGGACGCGTGGTGAGCAAATTTCCTTTGCTCAAGGAGCCACTCAAAACAGAAAAAAATAATTAACTCCTTGTCCATTGCTGTTGAAAGTCACACACTTCTTGTTCCCGAGTGGTCAGTTCCAAAGTGACTGGACAAGCAATCAATTTCCAAATGCACTCGCGTTTTTCAAGCTGTAGCTGGTGTGACTGTTCCTTTTGATATCAATTATTCCATGACTCTTTGCTTCCAGCATGTCAATTGTGAGGAGGGTGTGCATGAGCAACTTATTATAATCAAGTGTCCTTAATTAGAAATACAAGCTATTTTAAATGGGCTTGTTATTGTAAATGTATTTCAAAATCGTCCTGTAATGGTGAAGAAGGTTAACCCAGTGCTCGTAAAAAAAGACAAAAAAGTTTACTAGAAAATGCTTTTCTTTATTTAAAACTTTGAAACCATATTACCCATACAGCAAACTGTACAACTGAATTCCTCACAGTGTGTTAAAAAGAAAATCTCCAGTATTTGTTTAACTTTGATTAGTCTGAGTGTGGTAAGCAAATACACAAACAATTGCTAGGAAAGCAAAATTGTTACAAAACATTACAAAAACTATATTTATAGAAATTCTGCATGTCCACAAATAAAACCCTGATTGGCACAAAGTCCATTAACTTGTTTTTATTTATTTTTTTATTTGTATTTATTAACATAATATATAGAACAATGGCTCCCAACAATGTTTTGAGGCTGCAATTGTTAATACCAGATCAAACCAAGGGTTATGGAAAAATTATATATATATATAGAGAGAGAGTTTTTTATCACTTTATTTTCAAACTGATATTGTACATAGGTTGCTACAGGCTACACATTTCTGTTTTGTAAACATTCTTAATTTTAAAAGCCAGGGCAATTTCATCTTTTGTTTAAAAACCAAATGTGTTGGGATTTTTGCTTCATTATTATTATTATTATTATTATTATTATTATTATTATTATTATTATTATTACCCACCCATTCATTTTATGCTCAGCCTGCTAAAATATCTGTAGTCCTTGGGAAAAACAAATACAAAAACCACAATTTGATTCTTGAAACTAAAAAAAACAACATTTTAAAACTACTTACAAGCTCCAAAGTTAATTATCTGTTCTGTGTAATTATTGCCAATTATTGGTTGTATTAAAGCTGATTATCAGAGGAAAAAACAAAATTATCTTGCCATTTTCTATTAGCCATGATTTTTTCTACCAGAACAAACTGTTTAAACTGTACACACAACTTAAAGCAGAGGGGAATAATAATAATATTATCTGCATCAGGCCATTGACAATGCCTGATTCCAGACACATGAACTGAAGAAGAAAAATGCATATATATATATATATATATATATATATATATATATATATATATATATATATATCTATATATCTATATATCTATATATATATATATATATATATATATATATATATATATATATAAACAATTGAAAACAATATTTATATAAGCTACTGTATTACAAAATGATATTCACAAATTTCATTTGATACTAAAATAAACTGCCGTCAAGAAAGCTAAGGGGTGTCAGAAAAAGAAAAAGAAATCCTGCAAGGGTTCGCCCCAATTAATGAAACTCACCTGTGCTCATTAAAAAGTCCAATTCACTTTTCATCCTAAATTACTAGTCTTAATGGACCTCACTTCTTTTTTTAAACCAGTGTGATGCATTTTGACAATGCATCTATCAGGGTAACACAATACAATAAGCACGTTTTATTATTTAACAGGAACATTAAGCTAAACAGTTCATTTAGAACTAAAACAAGGTTTCTAATTATCTTTTCCTTGCTCAGCTTCTGCAATTCCTCTAAACTCAATTAGGTAAAGCCAGTTGGTACTGTGTACTCTCACAGACTTATTTACCAGTCGCGTTAAGCAATTGCAAAATCCAAATGGCAGCTTTATGGGTGAAAATTGTGTGCAGCTGTTTAAGCAGGGCAAAAATGTAATTCCAATTAAGTTATTTATAAATTGAAGTGGCTCTGTATATGTGGGGGAAAGAAACGTGCATTATTATATTGTTTACGCATTATTATTTACTTAGCTGATTTAGCACGTGTAATATTGGGACATTGGTTTCTGTTGTTTGTTCTTGGCTTTAGCTACTAGTTTAATTGACAGTAAGTTTGGGTGTCACTATTAATATCAATAATTTGTAATGGAACTACTGGAGACAGATGAGATTCACTGACACCGCTAGTAAAATTATCATTTGGGAGCTTCAATTACACTTTAAACATCAATACAAGGGATTTCTTCTAAATCTTGAATGACGCTGAGATGGGTGAATTGAAAGTGCAGCAATAGTACAGTTACAGTATAAGTAAAATAATTATTTGTATCTGTTTGAAGCTAAACCTCATAGAGGTGTGCTGCCTTCAAAAACAATCTTGCCTTATAATACAGTATTAATCATAAACCTTTAGCATCTGACATTTGCAATTGTCATACTCTACAAATTGCTGCTTACCTATCTAGACACAGATATGACACATTAACATCATCATTTAGGACAAAAAAATGACCTGCGTGAGTCTGGTAGCTGCAGTACAGTATGTGCCACTCTAAGCCATGCATAGTGAAGGGACCAAAATGAGAAAAGGTCAGGGATATTAAGCATATGCTAATGACATGTACAAATATAAATGTGACCCACCCATAAGGCAAAATCTCGAACAGGTTTACTCCAAACGTACCAAACAGAGAAGAACAGGACAAGTTTTTTTTTTTTTTTTTTTTTTTTGCTGTAGAATGCGTAAATGCACTGGGATTTGTACTTACAGAACTAGCAAGAGACTAACAGGTCATATTTTCTGTTCTCCTTGATTGTCATCACCCTTGTTTCAATACCTTTATCACATCTAGCAAAGGAACTTGTGGAGGTACCTGCTATTTTAGGTTTCATTAAGAATCTCAGTTGCCCGAACCTAATTAATTACTCCATAAAAGAAACCAGACCCTTTACCACACTCTAATTCTGAGAAAAAAAAAATGAAACAGTAACAAATCTGTGCACATACGTTTTAATTTATTTGCTCCCAGTGCTCAGATATGCAATATTGGACTATTTTACCTAAGGAAAGGAGTCCAAGAATAGTGCTTTGCAATAGCTTGTGAATAAGCTGTATCCAGGGGTGATATGAACTATTTACTAGGCTTGTAGACACCCAGATTCGTGGACACCCAGAACTGCTTTGAGCATCATAGGTGGAGGAGGGGAACACATCTAATCAAGTAGCATTTGATTTTCTACTAGTCGTGAAACAGTATATAATCATGCTGAACTTTACACTGCAACTGACATATACGTAGCAGAAAATACGACCACATTGTCTCATATAACTTTGTTATTGTGGGGAAGAAATATACTTGAGAGCTGCACTATTAATTTTGCTTAATCTCCTTTACAATTAACCCTGTGTTTTTAAGAGGGGCAACATATCTATCACAGAGAGCAATAGAGCAATGAGACTTGAACATGCCATATGCATATTTTTGTTTAAATCAAACCAAAACCAAGTAATTATGGAGGTAAAACATGCTTACACACACACATGAAAAAAATGCTAGCGGTTTGCAAAATGTGTTTTTCGGTTTCTGGTAACACTCATATGCCCAATAAAAGCACGATAATGCAACATAATACTCTAAATTAAATGCGGCGCTAAATGCTAGATTAATCTTCCTCATAACATTGATTTCACTTCCAAAATGGGATATGTATTTTGACCATTAGTAAAAATAAGTACATTTTAATTAACAATATCTACCAAAATATAATTACGTTGTTTTGACTATGCTTTTTTGATAGTTTTGGATGTGGAAGATTACATATTTGACCTGCTGTGAATTTCTAGAAAAATAAACTGCTATCATAAATTATATAGCAGCTGTCAAAACAAAATCAGTAAGGGATGACATTTCCTTTAATATTCGCTGCAGGCTGTTTTGATGAATCGAAAATAAATTAGCATCTAATATAAGATATTAACTAGAGTAATTATATCACATTAGATTTACATCTCGGTAGTGCTAATAATTTGACAACCGGTATATGCCATTATGATTCAAAACATATTTAAGCAGTAATAATAATAATAATAATAATAATAATAATAATAATAATAATAATAATAATAATAATAGTTCAAATTCAAAGACTACTTCAATTTAGCAGACAGATCTTTGGTAATTGTTGAATAATCTTGTACTGAAATTCTTTCAAATCTAAACCTTTAGAAAAGAACAATTGGCAAATGTTCTGATTGCTCACAAATTAAACCTTTTATTTTATTTTTGTCTGAAAAAAAAAAAATTGACACAATGTATGAAAACATAACTTTATTTAGGAATTTCTAGTTCCTGCTAGGGCTGGAAATTATTCAGTTCCCACTGATGAACCCTTGACTAACCAGGTTATGCTGCCTGTATGACTGTGTCCCTGTCTGATATGTGCATTCGCTTGTCAGACCAAGGCGACTGGGGGCCTAAATTGCTGTAACACCGGAGACAACAAATGTACTTCCTTCTTGTTCACTGATACAGATTTTTATTTTTTTATTTTTTTTTATTAGACTTTGCAGCTCCCAAGCAAAAGTTGTTTTTGTAGAAAAAAAAAAAAAAGTTCTGGTATCATGGTCCCAGCCATGCCTCTTTTTTATGTCCTTTGAGATCTTTCTGTGGCTAAAATCAGAGTAATCAGGCATGTAGAACAGGACGTCTACACAGCATTGAGGTAACAGGTCAACATGATCTGAAGAGGAACATCTTGCCAATATGTAGCAGCTTCATTGTACGTACACTTGTGATGTGCTATCTGTGACTTCTCTTCTTCAATGTACACTGTTAGTCAGTAACAGAAGTTCTTTTATTGCCATGCTGAACGATTTCAAATTGCCTTGTTCCAGGTCATTCGACTGTGGAGTTCTCCACCGGCCTGCTTTCTTTCCTGTTTTTCATGTGGTAGTATTTGTGTATTTTGCACATAAACGTATTTGTACGTAAACACCAGACTCAGATTGTTTGGACACTGATATGTAAGCCGAGCCCTATTTCAAAAAATGCTGTTTCCCCCACTCTGCATTCCCACCCCCCGTCATGTAAAACTGGTGTGATTATTTGACTTTTATTTGTTCTGATTAAGTGCTTCGTCTCTGAAACAGCCCCAGCAGTTTTCCTCCATCCATGTTTGTGCCAACGCATCATGATTCAAGTTTATGGAAACACGGGTGTCAGTCCGGTGTTGCAGGTCATGTTGTCTTTCCCCGGTAGCCTTCTGTCATTAAAAGTGTGCATGTTGATCACGGCATCTGTCTTCAACGTAACCGGTGGCTGTGGTTTGTGTTTTACCCTCCGCTCGCATGTGAATGACAGTTTGATTTCATCAGCCATGGCACTGCAGAAGGATCTCTACAAGAGAAAAAGACATTCAGTGGGTCACGGTTTCAATTAGGAGGGGTGTCGGCAGGACATTTTTTTGATGGAATGTGTAAAATATGCAGTTGATGGGTTTGAAGTATAAGCAGCATAGGGGAATGCAGTACATGGTTATGTGGGTCAACAGCAGTCCAATCACATTAATGTCTACTTTTTTTTTTTGGTCTGCACACTATTTTGGAGGTCTCCAAATAAATGCAGAAAGTCAGCCGTTTGCTCTTGCTCAGGAGCTTTCTGCCCAAATTGCCAGCATGTTGTGGGTCTCTAGACAGGCAGAGGAACCCTTGAACCTGACCCTGCTTCCACGCTCCATAGCATCCTGTAACACAGCCTAACTGAACAGGATCAATGCAGCTCATTGGTCGCTCAGCAGTTCTTAATAAGAGAAAGTGACCTGCGTCCAAATCGCAGCTTTACTTTCCAGACACAATGTAACTCTTACAATGTTGTCTATAAGCTTCTAGTGTCTACTGTGACCAGCAGCGACTAATGCAGGATTCATCTCACATGCTATGCTAGTTCTAGATCAATTAAACAAAACAGTTTAGTTTTATTATCAAATAATATGTAAGATGAGCAGAGGGGCTAAATTGACAGTGAGCTGAACACAGACCACAGTGATAGAATAGCTCAAAATTGTGATGGAGTCATTAACTGATTTATTCCTTCTGAAACTATGTATGCCCTAAGGTCACAAACTTGTTTGGTAGTGTGTCTGCATAAACAACGGCATTAAAATGGACAGAAATGAGTGCAGTTAAAAATGTAACATTTGGGCATGCATGCGGCTGTTTTCAATGTATTTGAAAATGTAGTATTCAAACTTGTGTCAGTTTATGTTTGGTCGGTTGCCCTTGGAAACAATGGCCTGCATTTTCCATTTCCCAATATTAAGTTGTATTGAAATAATATCCCTTGATTTAAAGTAATTATCCCAGTCTAATATGAAAATAAAGATTAAAATGAATTCCTGAAATCGGGTTAAGAACAGTTAGTGTGAATATAGGATTAGTCATACCTTATTACAGCACAGTATAAAATAAAGCCCAAAGCCTCTTTCTCAGTGTGATTTATGCAGGTAAATAAACAATAACACACAGCATGAGGAAAAAAAAGTTTTTTTTTATTTATCCAGTTTGAATGTACAGCAGGCTGGATAAAAGCATTTGTTATAATTGTAGTGAAAGAGAAACATAAGTGAGAATGAAATGCACGGGCAACAATGCAATAGGATTTAAAATGTCTTCACATTAAATAAGTAGTCCGTGCTGTTTACCTGCTCGCGCTCAGCTGTTTTCCGCAGTTTATACACAAACTCTCCTATTGCTACGAACACAGACAGTACCAGTCCTGCTGCCAGCACGATGAAAATGCCTCCGATGTTTTGTATCCCAAGCGCACTGGTTTCTTTAGTCTCTTCATCGGGACAGCCGTTCCCTCTCCACCACTTCTCTTTTATCATGTGCAGCTTACCATCTTCTTGAAGCTGAAGGATCGCAATGGTGATTCTGTCCCTATATGGAGAACCTGTAATTTAAATGATTTTTTTTTTTTTTTTTTCACATCAGCAACATACTATAACGTGCTCCTTATAGTCTGTAATATACAGTGCCGTACATCAAATCTATACCTGTTACCATGCTTTACTATCCTAACACCATCTAAAAGCTATTGGCTTTCTTGTGAGAATGTTCTGGTAATGTTAATAATAATGTTAAGTGCCTCTGATAATGTTCTAGTTGGATCCAGATTTCAATAGAACATCTGTTAACTAAAGAAGTTTAAAATCAGTATTTGGTTTTGGTAGCAGAATGTTTTAGGAATCTGGGCACAGAAGATCTTGTATGTTTTGTAATCATCACAACAATACTTGCCAAAACCAGAAGTAATTAGCAAAAAAAAAAAAAAAAAAAGGAAATATAACAAATAATGCAACATTGCAACACCTTTTCATCACTTTCCTATATTATCCAATTGCATCTTACTTACTATCAGACCTATACAAACTTTGAAACAATACCATTTACTGTATACATAATATACAGCATAGAGGGCTAACCTGAAATGCTAAAGGATGTTTATTGACTTCTAGCCTGCATATTGTAAAGCGAGATACAGAACATTTTTTGCCATTGTACAATAAAGGGGTGATTAAGTCTCCTACCCATGGGTGTTCCAATGCCATAGCTTTTGGTGTCTATCAAACCTCCAATCTGGGTCAGGTTGCAGTTCCTTTGAGTGACATATTCAATAGTCGTTGACTCCATTAAGAAGGCATAATCAGCTTGCAGCACTCGCTGGATTCCGTCCTCATTGTTTTTGACAAGTGCTGTATTATGTTTGCTGCTCATAAATGCCCACATCTTCTCAAAAGTGGAGATTTTAGATTTCTGAAACAAATGGACAAGATTGTGGGACCAGGGGCTGTATCCAATCATGCAAGGTTAATGTTTGGAAACACCACCATCAGCAACAGAAAGCTGAACATGCATTTGAAATCGCTACTCATAATGAAAACCATTACAGTTGTTTATCACAAGCATTACTTTAAACCGTGCTTACCGTGGGGATTACAGGTGTTTGTTTTTATCAAACAATACTTGTATTATTTAAACTGGATGTGCAAAGCCTCCAACAGGAACCAGTTGAAATTCTGTAGAAAAGGATTATCTTAAGCAATATCTGCATCTTGTTGTGATAAGCCCTTACACATACCGTAATAGTGCCCCAAAATATTGACACAAAACATGCAGGCTCACCAATGTAAATCTTTTGTATAACCTTGGGAAATATCTTTTTTTTTTTTGTTCATATTAATTATATTTTCTCCAAGGTCAGCTGAAGTAATTGAAAGTGGAAATAAATGTGTGTATACCTGAGACCTTGTATCGTATGTGTGCCAGCAATGAAATCCCAGCTCGCCTTTCAAAGCTTTACAGTGTAAACATCGTTCTGGAGTACCTTCACTTCAGTTTACTGGGTCACTGAACGTAATAGCATTGTATTATAGTGTAAAAAAAAGATATCAATTGTCTTGAAAGCAATTGTTTTTTTATATTTATCTAAAGTTCTCTTTCAGCCTGAATAGCCCTGTCTCGTCTTCTTCTCAAACGATTTCACCATCTGTCCTTTCAATCTGTGGTTTCTGACTTTTAAAAAAAAACGTAAATGTACACACATGCATTGTGTTAATTATACCACAGATACACTGAACAGGTAAAACAGCATCTTATTTACAAGCTGGGATTACTACAGTTGTTTACGTTTGCTATTAAAGCATACAACCATGTTTTTCTGACTAACTCACAGACACCTTTCCATTTCCAACTGAGCAATAACCCCATTCTTTATATTAGCTACAGTATACTATACTGTCATCAAGACATCTAGTAGGACTTTACAAATGGTGTTTGGAATTCAAATGTACTTACATATTATAACAGTGGATACAGTTTGTATAACATACTGGTTTTAGACATAGAAAAGTGTAATGGAAACTCTGTTACAGTTTCAATAGGGGATAAGACCACCACAGTTAACACTAAATAATACATGACAAGTCAAAAAAGCACTAGGATTGATTCAAACCCTTAAATATTAATGTGTGATCTCAAAAACTCAATCTAAAGAATCCAACGGAAGCTAGGCAGCGAGAAACTGTATTTTACATAACAATTGGTTTTAGAGATCCTACAAGCATTAGTTAGCGTATCATGATGGAACCAGATGGGTTCATTCAATACATAAGTGTGTATTTAATAACTCTCAAAAATTGCATTAGAGTACCCCCTAGTTGAGATTAATACTGTTGTGCAATGCATTAACATCTGGAACCAGGAAAGCAGAGACGTAGAATTAAGGGGGGGGGGGGGGGGGGGGGGGGGCAATAACTTCCTCCTGTTTCAGGAATGCTCTTTCAGAAGGTTTCAATATGTTTCAATGTGCTAAGTCAGATGTTTGCCAGTTGATTTGCAACAGCTGCACTAGTTTTTCTTCTCTTAAGAAGAACGACGCTAGCTGACTGACTCTTTTTGAGATCAGCAGCATTGACGAGATAATTGGTGACACCTGCTCAGCTTTGATTGAAGCAACATAATAATATTTGAATCTTTAATTATTCTTTTGTTTGTGTGACACGTCCCAGGCATGTTTGTGTCAAAAAGCAAACTTGAAATGTCAAATCCCCTTTTTATTAAGGGAGAGTGCTGCTTTGAATAAATATGAGTCTCAATTGTTGCCTGCACAACTGCAGTAAAAGCAATTACATTCACATGTTCTACTAGTCTCGTAACAATGTAATACTTAAAATAGGAATATACACATAGCATGTGTCTCTTACTGTATAAGAACGCGCTTACTAATATCATAAGAAAAGTTGTTATTGTTTGTTAATAATTAGCTAATATACTGCATAGTACCATTTAATATCCCGCCACTCCAAGTCAATCATCATTGAAAGTGGTTTAATGGCACTGATGAAGTAAGGTTTTGCCTGTGAGATTAGGGCCCACAAAGTAAATCAAAATGATGGTGGTGGCATAGCCATTATAAAGCACACACCTACAGTGTATGGCATGGCCATAAACTTTGATGAAATCCTGGCCCAGGTTAAACAGTTTACAAATGTGCTACTAATCATTAACAAAAATGAATGATGCATGCTAATATGTTAGTACAGGTAATACTAACATATTAACATATGAGAGAGGAGAATATTAAATTGAATGTGACAGAAATGTTAGATGGATACAGTATCCAGCAATATCACCGGAAGCCCGAGCAGGGTATTGAGAAATAAAACAAAAAATATATACATGTGGCAAATCGAGAGGTTATAAACCATTCAGGTAAAGAATTAGAGAGAGTCAGAAAAAAATAATATTGGGAAGATGGTTCTGCCCAAGTCAATTTAGCAGGTACAAAAAAAGAAAAGTTGGGTGCACAAAACGTGGGTGTGTGTGTAACACTTTCAAGTTTTTTTTAAAGAAATATATTCATAAATGCAAAACAAGCTTGGTTATGAAAATGAAGCACATGTTTGAAGGAAAATGTGTAAAAGCCTTTTGTGTCCCTGAGTTAACGGTACTTGTGGAGCTGACATACAACAGGTTTGATATCCCACTCTTAAATAAATAAATACATAAATAAATAAGTTAAGCATGTCTGCTTCAATTTAAAACTAGATATTGATAGAAAAAAATAAAATAATACATAGTAAAAAAAAAAACATTATGACCTTAACGTTTCTGCCAAGAATGCTCACATACTTATCCAAAGTCTTGTTGTCATTACCACAGTGCATTCCTGCAATGATCTTAAACCTGTAGTGCCATCTGGTGCATATTCAAATACAAAACTATGGTTCATAAGGGCATATTCTACAGTACAGCTGATTTCCTGTATGTAATAAGCTGTAAAGTACCTTCGTGTTTCTGTGTATAGTACATTTGCCTGTTGTCTGTTTTGTCTGCTAATTAAAATAGATACATCAGAATGGTAGTAATTAAGTTAGTCAGTTATGACATTTACAGTGCATGCCTTAATCAAGTATACAGTAAAATGCACTGTTTTTGTTCTGTGTGGCATATGACGAATAATAGACCAAATTTAATTAAATAAAAACTGAAAAGATCCCAACAACGTATGAAGAAATAAACATACAATAAACCCCTAATACCTACAATAGTACAATCAGATTCCATATTGACTCAGTGTTTGCCAATGCCAGTCCTCAAGCACAAACCAGAAATAAAAACCGTTTCCGCAGTGCACATTAAATGACAATTAACAATGTCAGCATGTCAGGGATAGTTCCGGCTTAATTGGACTACAGCTACTATTAAAACCACGAAAGCCTAAGAATAAATTAATTATGATTCCTTATGAAAGTATTATGAAACATAGTAAAACAGGCAATTTATTTCCTTTTCTTTCTTTGTGAAATACCAACAAGTTAAGTAAAGCTTTACCTTAAAAAAGGTCATTGTGGCCCCATCTTTCACAACACCGTATTCGATTTTTGTTTGTTTGGCTAGATCATCTGCCGAGTCCACAGGGGATTCCATACGCTCCACTGTCAGAAATGCTGCCAGGTTGGCCGTATAGGAGGATATAATGATGAGAGTAAAGAACCACCAGATACCACCAATGATTCTGGTGGAAAGAGCTTTGGGCATTAATTCAGAGCCTGCAAAGAAAACAGCACATATACATTATAAACATGCTCTAATTAATGCAGATGACAGCCATTTACTTCAGGTACTGTATGTATACATTCTGACAGCTGATCTCAATGGATTTTTAAAACATTCAATGGAACACGAATGTGTAACAGGTCATGATCAAGGATTTATATGGATAAACATTACTGTATGTAGGTAAGCCAGAATGCATACTTTAAGTAACAGAATGTTATCCACCCCCCCCCCCCCCCCCCCCCCCCCCCCCCCCCGCCATTCCACCCACATCTATTTTATTATTTGCTATTCTCAACTTTGAGTGGTGGCACATTTGTAATTGAAGGCATGTTTGAAAACAGAATATATTTTATGTACGACTGACCCGAGAAGATTTACTGAAATGCTGAAATCAACCTGGTGGTAGGTAGAAGGATAATATTTTTTGATGTGCCACTCAACGGTTAGTGATGGTTTCCTTGTGAAACATCAATCATTTTTGCAGATGAATATGGAAGCACCTTCCGCACACCTTATCAATAGCCTAGATTTCTTACTCATTGGCGTATTTAATATTAGAGAGTACCTGTAAGGGAATCCATGTGCATAATGATTTAATCAGACATGTAAGGCACACCCTATTTAAACACAATTGCATGCTACAGTACAATGAACAGTTTTTTCCCCCACCGTTTGTACATTTCTTTTCTATAGATTTTAGTGCTTGTAGAATGTGTTGGATTAACACCAGTCACTGCCTCATGGGAGTGACGTAATGAATGGACTGGGATGAGACTGCTGCCCCCAGCAGCAACCCAGGTCCACAACCTAATCGTGAACTTGCAGTTACAGAGCCAGCAGCTGCCTCATTATTAGAAAATAAATAAATAAAATGAATAATAATTATCACAGCCGCATAAGGGAAGCCGTTAGTGACCGCAATGCATAGAACCTAATGGCATTCAACAATGCTCAATGAAAACACAAATTGAGTAAAGCTTAACCTTGAATATTCAATGCACAAAACGCAATTAAAAGGGATTCTTTCAAATAGAGCCTTACAATGGTTATGCAAAAAAAAGTTTGATTATTGAAGTTGATGTTTAAAGCAATGGAGCTGCTTCTGTAAAATGCATGAGATTTAAAAACAATCCTTTTGAAGAACAAGAAAAAGCCGAGAGTGAAAAAGCCAATACAACAGTACAGCTGCACTGTAACTGTAATAACATAACATCATTTGAGCCAAAACACCATCACATTATTGTGTTTTATGATTAAAGTGGTTGTTCATAATTCTGTTATTGAATTCTTTCCAGCAAGGCACATGCAACTTTAAATGATTCTGAGCCCATGTGAAAAGTGTCCAGGTTTTAATTGTGTTAAAGGGCATTCGATTGCACAGTATATAATAATAATAATAATAATAATAATAATAATAATAATAATAATAATAATATCTATTTGCCCGAATGCTTAATATTTTACTGTGGGGTTTGTTAAGCCTATGACCCTAACAAACTCTGACTATCAAGATACAAATGCCTTATCCAACCAGTGTAACAATACACCCTTAAAAGACTATTGTGTCTGACATTGCACTATTCTGTAAATGCAATAAATACCACACAACATCATAGGTATTGTAATTATCCTTTACTAATCGGTTACTGTACCTTTAAGTGACATATGCAGTTCATTTACTCCACATACTGTGTTGTACTCTGTGAAATCAGAGAGCAGTGAGCTGTATAGACGAGCCTCAGGTGTATCTGGAGTAACATGGGTTAACAAGTGGACTAAAAAATAGAAGTAACTGACTCTGTGACATGCATGTTACAGATTGGAACTGTGGAATTAGGCTATGTATGGTCTGAAGCATTTGACTAGTAAAATAAATGTGCTCTGTGCTTGTACCCACAATTCATGTCTGGACTCTATACTGCCTTCTGGCCTGGATTAACATCAAACCAGCCTGCCCATTGTGACAGTATTTCCTCTACTCTTAAGCTACAAAATAGCTTTCAGATACCACCACTCTCAGACCTCTTAACGAAACTGAAAATGAGGGAGATACAATAATAAAATATGAAGCGTTTCTATGTCCCATCACGTTACACTTTTCTAGATACAATTGAAATTGTTCATGGTTCTACAGCATTACCTCCAGGATTATGAGAAGCAGAATATTCTTAGACGATACATCAGAAAGACAACTTAAAATACAGACTATAAATAGAGGCTAAAATGTATCATTATTATTATTATTATTATTATTATTATTATTATTATTATTATTATTATTATTATTATTATTATTATTGGAATGACTATATTTTCCAGCGGTTTCAAATACATGTGTGTTATTCACATTCTTTTTCACAGGGGGCTATGCCAAAGGATTCCTCTGTATTATTATACCACCGCCCTCATATATGTAAATACCAAACTCCATCTGTTTTCATCAAGCCTGAGAAGGTTCAGGCACCTCTCTCTTTTACCTGGGCAATC
Source organism: Acipenser ruthenus (assembly GCF_902713425.1). Classification (NCBI taxonomy): domain Eukaryota; kingdom Metazoa; phylum Chordata; class Actinopteri; order Acipenseriformes; family Acipenseridae; genus Acipenser; species Acipenser ruthenus. Next base: position 3,716,988 of record NC_081213.1, read on the forward strand.
GTTTGTCTTCATCTGGGAGACAGATGCACACTCAAGAATCCGCATTTCTATAATTCACCCTACAATCACGCAGCACTTTCCCTGATGCTGTTTCTTTTCCTTTATTGCCTAGCTCTGACCATGATTTATACCCGTCGTTTGGAAGAGTAGGAGAGGGGGTTGGTGAGAGGGCTGCACCATGTACACCCATACAGAAGAAAGCAGCAGCCAAATGTATTTTGGTGGCTTAGTTATAAAAGACGAATTGCAATAGTATTATCTACCAAGAAACAATTTCTTTGCAGGAAGGAGAACTTATATTGTTCTAGGTAGTTTACTGATAGTTCCATAATGTTATATTGTTATAATGACTGTATTGCTCTCTGTAGATGTTCCTCTTCACTGAATAGAACTTTGACTAGAGGACATTATTGGCTGGTAGATAACGGTGTCACAATACAGACTACCAAGATCATTTAAATGTATTTATCTTTCCAATGCTTTGATTTCCTTACATTGCTGTTTTATTAAAGCCAGATATTCTATCAGAATGTCCCATGGCCATCTGTGTGACACTGCAATGGAGCTTTCTGATTGGTGGATGAAAGTTCTGTGGTTTCTAACTGTAATTAGAAAACAATTCAGTACCATAAGCCAATCAGCTTCCAGCTCTAGCGGGCTTCTATCAGACAGCAGATACCTGCTAGAATGTCTGTGAATCAAACTTAAAATCAATTGGTGCAAGTGTTGGCTTTTTCATTTTTACTTGCTGTATTGAAATCTCAGTGTACTGGACAGCAAATACTAAACAAAGACACAATTGGTCACAATTGTTATTAGCCAGTTAATTCAATTTTATGATATGAATAACATTTGATGCATTTTAGTAGCCAGTGAATTATATTATTGTATTCCGTGAATTAAAGCAATCTAAACTGCAGTATATCTTATCACCTTTCAAGATAGCTCTACTTCTCAAATTAATATATTTTACTTAGCATGTGCTAGGTAGTTCAAGCAATGCTTTTCATTTTCAAATAAGGAACATTGCACTATGTGAAGTCAGCAATTTTTTTCTTCCCAGCCTCATTGATTTCATTGGATGTTAATATTCACAATTCACTACAGAAATATGAACCTTTTGATTCTTCCTAACAGGTCAAATGATTTTACATGAAGCAAAAAAGTTCTTGAACAATGTGATGAATATTGCTGTAGCATGCAGTAATATTAAGAGTATTTGCTTTCAGTTTTATACAATAAACCAAGTATTAAATTGGCCTCAGGAGAGCATGCCATGCTTTAGGTTGAATAACATCTGAATGCACTGAAAACGTAACTGCGGAACATATACAATATATATATATATATATATATATATATATATATATATATATATATATATATATATATATATATATATATATATATATACCTCATTAGCACAGCAGTTGCTCAAAGTCACACATTTCAGTAATTGTATTTATTTATATACAAGTTACAAAATGTTAAGCTACTTGTGAAAATGTTGCTACAATAAAGAGTTGTCATTTTCACTAAGCTTTCTTCATCTGTTAACAATTCAGAAACATGACGATTTGGTATTTCTCTTCCCATAGCACTCTCTATTTGGTTCACACTGCTTTTATACATTCATGTAATCGGGCTACAACTGAGTCAAACCTTTAAATACCAGTCTGATGCCAATGATGGTTCATTTAAGGCACATAGCAGTGTGATCCAAAGCAATTATCTGCCTCTTGCGCCACATTTACTGTTGAGATTGGTATAGGTTCCTATAAAGAAAAAAGCATGCATAATGACATAATACAACGCAACTGGTCAAATCTGAGAAGATTTCAAAGTGTTTTGATGACTCAGTGTTATTGTCTATTGTATATTCCCCTTGCAGATAAATGGCACTTACTGTTAAAACTGCACATTGCAGGTTTAAGTTGAAGTTGTTCTATTTTTTTTCCCATTGGTACTCCTGGCATGTGAATGGCATCATTTTAAAGGGATGAAATATCTACATGTACTGTACATGACTCAATAAAAGTAGGAAAGTCCAGTGAAAAAAGTGAGTTAATTGCATCGCCATGTAAAATATAATTCCATGTGTTAGTCACCTAATACAAAAAAAACAACTGCTTTATTGAATCAACCTCATTATAAAATCAAAATGAAGGCATGCCAGTACGAACATGATTGCATTATAAGAATTTATATTATTGTCCTTGAATGTGTTAGTCAAGTTAATCGCTGTATTTAAAATGAAACCTAAATTATAAATCAATGCTGCGTAGTTATATTAATGCAAGTATAACATCATTTGGATTCATTATTAATTTTATATTGCTACCCTTATTGAAAAAATGAAAACTACCATTGGGATACCAATATACAGCATGCCATCCTTGAATGCTCAAACTGTACAACTGAAATAAAAATATAATGAGAGTAAAGTCCCCACAAATATAGGAATACAAATGTGTGTGTGTGTGTGTGTGTGTGTGCGTGTGCGTGTGCGTGTGCGTGTGTGTGTGCGTGTGACAAAAAACAAACAGAACCGACATTTATTTTGAACATGGTGACGCTCTTAAATGATGTCATTAGGTTCTGCAGAGTGCTTTCGATTAAAAGGGAGTTGTCAGCTTTTAACTGGCCAAATATCATCATGTATGTCTTGCCTCATCTCAGTTTAAAACTTTTAAACCTCAACATCAATAGATGGAAGAATTGTAACAAGAGGTTTTTTTTTTTAAAAAACCCTACCTGAAGACGTTACACACTATTGTTATGCTTATGAGTTTAAAATGCGGATCTGCATCGGCCACGCGAAACTCACCTGTCTACAGATTAAAAGGCGGCAACGTGATTTTGATTGAAAGCACTTTGGAGATTATACACACAGCACAACCTAATTGTGTGATTTAAAAGTTTAACCAGTCTTCAACTGAAATGTGTCGATTCAGTGAGACCTTAAATGAAAATTAATCGGAACAGCTGTATTCGTCCCATCCCCAGTGTACACATTACATATCGCTTGCTTTTCTACTATATCGCCTTACCTTAGCCAGAGTGTAGAATTCAGAACACTGAGTGATGTGAAACCATCCATTCCATTTTAAAGTAAGGAGTACTTGGCAGGCACATTTGTTGTGATTTTTGGAGACAAACTCTCCCATTTTGCACCACCTGTCAGTTTGTGACAGTTCTATGTGACACATTTCCTCTCGGCTGCACTTGTTTTGTAGGAAGGGTGGTGACAACATTATTCTTTTGTAATAAATGTCTAGCTTCACTTGCTCTTGACAAGCAGAACACTAAGGTTTTTTGTTTGTTTTTTTATACATTACTGCCATCAGACACAATGTTCTGGGGGTGCGGGTTGAAAGAAACGACAGAGGTGGCTTTACCTTGTTGCATAAGCGATCCAACGCCAAACCAAAAACTGTTCAGCAAAGTGAAGTTGTTCTCGACAATGTCAGATCCAGGATTGCATGGATGGGCATCGTACCACTCGTAAGGGCTGAACCTGTCAGGAAAGAAGCAGCATTCAACACTTTAGTTATTGCTCTGACAAACTCAAGTTCAAAGGGAAGCCCAGTCTTCCCTTTGAAAATAATTGTGTCTGACATGTATTTCACATGCATCTGGTTTTACATAGAAACAACCCATTAATATGTATTAGTTCACACTGCTTTCTGTACAGTAGAGATAAAAATGAATAGCACTCAAGAACGCTGTAGTCGAGAAACAGTCCCAAGGGTATAGTTAAGTCATATTGTAGTCCATTTTATGTTCAGCACTGCACTGTGTGAAGACCTCAAAATAGGGTTCCATTAGCCATAATGCATATTGAATTATTAGGTAGTGCAAGGGTTTAAAATCCATATCAAATGTATTTTTAAAAGACATTCCAGGATTAAACAGGTGTACCAGTCCACAGTGGCAGCCTAGCTGTGCTCTCACTGTGAGTGCTAGATAGCCTCAAGTTTTTTTAAATAAACATATTCGATGTTGTTGTACCACATATTGTAATTGCTCTTTTTGGAAAACTCTATTTAAAAAAAACACACAATATCCTTTGCTTGATCTTTTTTCACAATATTCCAAGCAAGCTGAAGAATTTCACCACCATTTCAAAACCAGAACTGTCACGTAACTATTCAAAATATAGATAAATATGCACCAAACACAGTTTAAGCAAAACTGCAAAGGTAAAATACACCTGTAAGAGGGGCATCTCTGCTTGTAACAAGGGTCTCTACTTTTTCTCTCTTCTCTCACCCAGCAGACCAACGTGCTCTCCATTGGGAGCTGTTCCATTGGGGTGCTGAGAGAGTGGTGCTGAAACTGTCCTCTAAGGCTGCTCTCCATGGTCCTGAACCAGCAAATTGGGGCCAACAAGGTACCTTATTGCGTTCCTGGGGCACAAACTTAAAGATGTACCCCTCTGGAACACACTGCAGTTTATTTAATCTGTTTATGAGTCCAAACCACATGGACATGTTAATTACTGAAAGACTGCTTTATGTGTTCCTGCTTGCTGAATAGAAACCACCAAGAATGGTTTTCATTCTCTCCTGCTTTTGTGGACAACACCATCCTTTCTGACGCACACACGCCCCCACTCTGCTACAATAGCAGGCACATACATTAACAAGTACATTAGAAAATACATAATGTATCATCTGAAAATGCTAAATAGCAGTGCCGAGAACAAGCAAAGGCTCAGCAGTACCTCGATTAAAGGCTTTGAACCTTTCCCCCCAATGTCTCTTCGCAATGTCTCTTCACAAACAACACAGCAGCATGATGATGTTTTAATAATATACTTTCACTGTGCAAACAGCCCTGGTGATTTCAACACACAATACACTGCATAATGCTGCCATTTCTTTTTATATAGTTTTACTGACACAGTAGTTACAATAAGGAGATAAAGAACAGAAACCGAACATTATGGGCTTCTGCAGAACGTATCATTTGACCACATGTAAGTGAAGGGGGCGGGGGGGGGGGGGGGGGATGTTTAACTGCCAACACTGAAGCCTTATACAAAAGAATGAAAACAAAATTTCCTTAAAAAACAGATTCACACCCAACACTTATGTTATATATATATATATATATATATATATATATATATATATATATATATATATATATATATATATATACACACACACACACACACACACACACACACACACACACCTGGGGGAACTGAAAACGGCTTCTAAATTTGAATTATTCTGCAATATTAAAAGGTCACGAGGGAAACTTCAAACTTCATTACAATGTAGAGAGTTTGCTCAAATTGTGTGTGTGTGTAGTTTGCAGACTTTATGCTATTTGTTTTACTTTTTTTTATTTAAAGTAGACAGTTGTCTGTCTATATGATATATCTTTATGTGTAAAAAGGCAAGTTGTTCAGAACTTTGTATGGTGCTTAAGAGTATAGATAAATATAGATAGATAAATGCAATCCCAACATGGTTTGTTATCCCGTAGATTCAAAAAACCTATTCAAAGTGCATTGTTTGAATGGAAACAAGTCTGTTGAAGGTTTCTGGGACTTAGGCCACTGTAGGACATCTGTTGATGGTCAAATATGTTACACGCGTCTGTGGGCTTGATCTATTACCTGCTTTCTACCGAGCTAGTGCTTTCCTGTGATGGTCATCTGCAAATGTTGCCACTTCAGGAATACCCCAGAGATCTTTATGAACACATTTGTCAATGTAGACAGTTGCACAGGCACCTATGATCATGCCCTTGTGAATTCACTGAAATACTTCTGATTGTCCATTGTAGTTGATGAATAGCTGCACAAAACATATCGTATATAGGTCTAGTGAATCACATGACAAATCACATGACATCTTTGATTACAGTCAGTGTACAAAAAATAAAAATGTCCATGCAAGGATTTACCTAATTTGAATGGTTCTAAAAATATGGTCCACCAACTACCTGAATTTATGCAAAGGTGTCATCTACAACTGTAAAACAAATGCTCAAAATCAAATGTCATCATCATTGAATGAGTGGTTTTCAAGGTATATTTAACAACTAAATAAGTATAAAATATGGACTTGCATGTGGTGCGTTAACTTTCTACCTATTTCCAGGGATACCTAATCCCTGTGCGGAATAATAAAAGACTAAGCAAAACGAGCTTCATTTTAGCTAGTGATTAGGGAAGGACAAGATAAAATATAGCCAGATATAAAAAAGCTATAAAACCTAACAGTTGGAACTTACAAACCCGCTATGGCACACATTCATTTCAGCAAAATCAAATTTTATTATAGCCACAACAGTACAACTGCTATCACATACCATTGACATGAATCGGATTTGCGTATCTTTTTTTCTTGAATACTAAACGCAGAATATTTTCACATAGTCAAATGCATGAATACCACAATCCATAAAAATGTGAAAATAAAGATGTGTTTCCAGTGTCAGAAAAGGTTGATTGCAGAGTATAAACTTTTGACTAAATGCTTGAATGGATTTTTAATGAAGCAAAATACTTATATGACAACATCAATTTAGGTGAATCTGATCGCCTGGTAATATTTTTTTGTCTGTCAACTTAGATCAATTAAACATGCACCATTTATAGTCATGGGTTTAATTTCGGAACCACGGAAAATATAAATATGATTTATTTATTTCTTAGCAGACACCCTTACCCAAGGCGACTTACAATTGTTACAAGATACCACATTATTTTTACATACAATTACCCATTTATACAGTTGGGTTTTTACTGGAGCAATCTAGGTAAAGTACCTTGCTCAAGGGTACAGCAGCATTGTCCCCCACCTGGGATTGAACCAACGACCCTCCAGTCAGGAGTCCAGATCCCAGAGCCCATAGCCCTAACCACTACTCTACACTGCTGCCCTATGCCCTATACTTACATATTTAAATACATCATTTTACAGCCTTGAAAATGTAAACAATAGTACTGATATTTTAAATAGCATCCCTGAAATGTAGGCCAGTATAGCACACTACTTAGATATATTAGAAAATAACAGCAACAAAAACAGTTTTTTTACACAACTGTTGAAGCAACAGTGGTTATCCACTCTACCATCGTATTGGAGGGGTAAATTTTAATCTATATTCTGTTGCTCTTATCTGTTAAACTTCATTTTTTTCAATATATATTGGCAGTTTATTGAAGCAAGAACATCTGTGATACTGCAGTTCAAATCTTAAAGTCCTAAAAAAAAAGTAACACTATGATGTCTCTGTGTTATGGCCTTGTATTTTAAATAAGATTTTTTTTATAAATATCGTCAATAAAATAGAAATGTTAAATTGATGAAATGAAACCTTGAGTCACAAATCTTTTCTAATCTTCCTCATAAACTGAAAACATCATATTTGTATAATTCGAAAGGGTTTTTTAAAAAAAAAGATCTTTCAGTCACCATTTTGTTTTTAAGAAAACAGACATTTGCAGCTGAAAATAAATCTGTCTTTCAAATGTTCCTGCCTTGCTATTTTTGCCATCAGTGGTGCTGCCATTTGTAATAGGCCTTCTCGACTGCACCTGTTGCTGGTTTCAATTAGCTACTTGTTTAAAAAAAAAAAAAAAAAAAAGCATAAAAACACACTTAACCATATTTGGGGTTGTTTACCACGATTCTTTAGTATCATTCCAGATTGATTATTTTAAAAACGCTGCTTGGTAGAAATCAGTCCTAAGATGAAGTCATGTTTAATGAGCCCAGCTGCAATGCTTGTTTCTCAAAATGTCAAGTATAAAGAACACCCTTCTTCAAACTTGTAAAACTACCACTTCAAATCTGAGCTATTAACAAATTCAGGGTTGAGAGACGATACAAACACTGCCATGGAAGAAAGAAATTAAATCCATTTTGTTTGATGAAGGGTGCCTTATTGAAATATATTCAGCTGACACAAATGGTTTTTTTTACCCATTTAACTGACTGAAAAAACTCATTGGGCCAGGTTTACAAATGTGTTGCTCAAAAACAAAACAAAACAAAAATCTATATTCAATTGTTATAAAACTACAAATAAACATCCACTGTTAATTTAAGGTGTCAGAGGTGTGAAAAAGTATGGCACCATGAAAACAGGTTGTGTAATTGTCCAGTAGTGAAGTGATGATCTATGAATGTAGAGCTTCTTTCCCTGGGATATTACTACGTTCAAAAGGGAGGCTACATGTAAGAAAGACACTCACTTGCAGTGTGCACGGTCACTGGTTTGCGCCCAGCCTCAAACTGTTACGTTTGTTCCATGAAGAGTATAATAGGCAGTGCTGTGTGATGTACTTCATTATGAATTCTGACCACTGAAATCCTACAGATTCATTCAGATTTCATTATATCAACCTAGTTAATATTTGCTTAACTTACCTGGCTATTACAAAGAGAACACAGCTGACACCCAGGTACGCTAGGAGGATGTACATCCAGATATCAGGAGAGAATGGATTCAGAAAGGAGAACACGCCATTGTTTGTCCCATTCGGTTTCCTGTAGAGAATGCTTATTCCCAGAGTCATGAATGGTTTGGAGAAGTCAATAACCTTCTCCCGGATATAAGAAATAGTGAGGGGAGCAACTGCAAGGTCAGCTTTCTGTTGGGCAAAACAGGAAAATAGAAAGGAAAACAAGATTTTGAAGAGTAAAATACTGCTGTGTGTTAATGCTATATGAATCTATTTGTGCTTTTCCCCTTTGGGTGTTTTTTGTACTCCTGTATTAGTGCTATTGAGATGGACATCTGGTAGCCCTGACAAGTACATGATTTGATTTGAAAAAACTAAACTGGATGTAATAAAAATACAATGAAAGCTTTCCAAAAAAGAGCTGGTATATTTGAGCATATTAAGATCTGTCACAGTTTAAATCATTAAAGGGTTTACAATATTACAATGTTTAGATGTTTAATTAATGGGGAAAAAGAAGCAAAAGTATTCAGACAGGCATGCAATACTCACTTTAATGTTTTATATGAAATGGCAACCAATATAATAGAAGTATTTCATTTTGTTTAGTTTATTCACATTATGCCTGCAGCACCAGCACAGCTACATCCCAATAGTGCAAGCTCTAATACAAAGTAACACACTAATACAAAAAAAACAAACCAAATGTGCCTCATGGAGATTGTCAAAGTATTTATCATTTCCAATGCACATTTCAGAGTTGGAACTGTCCGTGGTGCTGAAGGTGAAAATTACTAAAATCAGGTTCTAAGTGCTTGGGCACATTATTTCCAATGCTTACTATTAACTCACAGTGGATTGTGGAATGTTTCTGTGAAAGATGATGTATACATTGTATCTGCAGTCCCTAAACATCACACCACACATACACACATATATATTGTGAACCTGACGAAGACCTGTGTATCGAAACGTGTAGTTCTACTACATTCTTTTGTTGTTCTACTACCTTTTTGTTTGTTTGCTCGGTTTAGTAAAAAAAAAAAAAAACATGTTTTAAGTAATAAAATGAAATGAAAAGACTAAAGTACATCTTGTCCTGATTTTGAGTGTGCAACCAATTGGTCTTTTGACTTCAATCTATAAATCAAGGTTGGTGGATCAATTTGAGAAGTGAGCGTAAGCCCAAACAGACTTTCTTTTGTTTTAATAATATATATATATATATACACTACCGTTCAAAAGTTTTAGAACACCTCAATTTTTCCAGTTTTTATTGAAATTTACGCAGTTTAATGTCTCAATGTACTCTGAAATTAAAGCATAGAACAAATAAACAATTGGAGATAAAAAAGAAATCATTGAATCGTTTTGTTTAACAAAATTTAATCTAAATTTTTGATTCATCAAAGTAGCCACCTTTTGCAGATATAACAGCCGAACACACTCGTGGCATTCTTTCTACATTGGAAATCAAATATTGTTCGGAAAGCTCTTCCCAACACTGTTGCAGAAGTTCCCACAAATGTGTTGCACTTGTAGGTTGCTTTGCTTTCACCCTTCTGTCCAGTTCATCCCAAACCAGCTCGATGGGGTTTAAGAGAGACTGTGCTGGCCATTCCATGATTTGAAGCCTACCGTCTTGTTCTTTTCTTCTAAGGTAGTTCTGACATAGCCTGGAGGTATGTTTCGGGTCATTATCTTGCTGTAGGATGAACCCCTGACCAACTAGGCGTATACCAGAGGGTATTGCATGGCGCTGCAAAATGCTGTGGTAGCAGTTTTGGTTCAGGGTGCCACTCACTCTGTGCAAGTCGCCGACTCTGGATCCAGCAAAAGAGCCCCAGACCATCACGCTTCCTCCTCCATGTTTGACAGTTGGTGTCACACACCGAGGAACCATCCTTTCGCCTACTCGACGGCGTACAAAAACCCTGCGTGATGAACCGAAGATTTCAAATTTTGATTCATCGGTCCATAAGACCTTCTTCCAGTCTTCAGTAGTCCAGTGGCGGTGCTTCATGGCCCAGGCAAGCCTCTTTTTCTTATTTTGCCATCTTAGCAATGGCTTTCTTACTGCCACTCGACCTGTCAAACCTGCAGCTCAAAGTCTTCTCTTCACAGTTGAAACTGAGACTTGCTTACTTCGACCAGTGTTAAGCTGTGCTTGAAACTGTTGTCCTGTGAGCCGCCTATCACGCAAGCTGTTGACTCTCAGAAACTTGTCTTCTGATTCTGTTGTGGCTTTGGGTCTGCCAGACCTCTTCCTGTCAGAGTTTCCTCCAGTTTCCAAGTGCCTTTTGATGGTGTAGGAAACTGTACTCACTGACACCTTGGCTTTCTTTGCAATTTCTCTAAAGGAAACACCTACACTTTTAAGGGTTATAATGGTCTGTCTGTCTTCCTTTGTTAATTGCCTTTTTCTCGCCATTATGAGAGCAATATACTACTTCCTGCAGTACAATACTGTCCAAATAATGCTTAAGAGGGTGTAGTAACACAGTCTGTTCCAACACTGCTTTTATACAGACAGAGGGTTTGTAAGTAATCAACAAAAGTTGGGACACCTGTAGGAATTGTTAGCATCAACTTTCAAGGCTTAATTTACTTCCATTGCTGCAGAACAGCTGTAAGTTGTTAACCCATTACTTGTTCCCTGAAAAAGGCCTTTTTGTATAACTCTGAAATGTACATTATTTTTCAGTTTTTGGTAACCTAAACTTTTTTTTTTAACCTCTGGCAGTTTACCGCTTACCTTTGTACCATTTCAGGTTATTCACTGGACTTGAACTGCTTAAATTTCAATAAAAACTGGAAAAATGGGGGTGTTCTAAAACTTTTGACCGGTAGTGTATATATATATATAGGAGTTAATTTGCCAAATTGATTAATACATAATTTCTATTGTATGTTGTGTCTTAACTCTGTGTCTCTAACATTAACATTATTATTATTATTATTATTATTATTATTTATTTCTTAGCAGACGCCCTTATCCAGGGCGACTTACAATTGTTACAAGATATCACATTATACATATTATACATTTTTTCACATTATACAGCTATCACATTATTTTTTACATATAATTACCCATTTATACAGTTGGGTTTTTTTTACTGGAGCAATCTAGGTAAAGTACCTTGCTCAAGGGTACAGCAGCAGTGTCCCCCACAAGGGATTGAACCCACGACCCTCCGGTCAGGAGTCCAGAGCCCTAACCACTACTCCACACTGCTGCCCTATTTATGAATGTAACTACACTACATCTGTGTTCCCTACACAATACCCAGCCAGCATATTATTGTTTAGGAAAACAGAGTTTATTAAACTATTATCACAGGAGGCATACATACAGCTTTATTTAAATAAGGAAACAATGAAGCAATAAAATTCAGTAAGCTTCCTTTGTCTGAGTTGCAACAAGGATTAATTACCACAAGACAGTAGCAAATGAACAGCTTAGGCATTGTTAATAATAACATCACACTAGGATTAATAAGAACATCTATTGCAACTAATCAAGTTGAACAAAGCCCAGTGCATCATTTAGCTCTTACCCATGATGTCCTTTAGGTTTGCAATAGGCTTTGTAAATTAATGATAAAGAAAAATTAAATGCTTTGCAACTGATGATATAAAACATGTGTGTTTATCTACTAACCCTGGGCATCAATCCACATAAGGGTTTCAAGTTACATTCATACCTTTTGTCTGTTAGTGTGAGTGTGTATAGGCTTTAATAACACTTTAACAATGTATTTCCGTGTCAAGAAGAAGAAGAAGAAGAAGAAGAAGAAGAAGAAGAAGAAGAAGAAGAAGAAGAAGAAGAAGAAGTTAAGGTTGATGTAGCTGTATATTAAATTAATTATACGATTAAATGAATAAGGATCTATGTTGATAGAAAGGCCACATAACAGCCTACATAACTATGCCAGTATAATGTAAAGCAGACACATGGGTGGTGGGATTTGTGTTTATTTGGTAATGTACCCATGATTAATGTGGAGCACCTGCAAATGAATGTACAGCCTTGTGCTTCACTGGCACTTCATCAGCTCACAACCCCCACAGGCTGGTACAGCTCTTCAGATCAGAACACATTAAACTCTTCTGGTAGAGTGTGCTACTGTGTGCTACTGGTAGGTCATTGTATATTAATATACATATGCCATCTACACCATAAAGGACAATACATTACAGTTTTTAGGGGTTGATAAAAAAGGTGAAATTGGAATTAAATGAACCAGTACATATTACTGGTACCCCTTTAAGAGAATGTCACTCCTGCTGCTGTTCTAACCCAAGAAACCCAGGGAACACATGTGGACTGAATGTTAAGCATTGGTCAACCTCCTTGATTGGGAAAACTTTAGTTTAGGGATTTGTTATAGTCAGTGAGTTATGCATATGTGTTATAAACAATATTACACTGGTATTAATCTTAATACCAGGCTTTAGAATTTTAAGAAACCATTTAAGTACTTTGTAACAAAACAAGAGGCTTTACACTTGTAATGTGAATTTGAAAATGTTATGGTACTAAATTCCTTGTTATCAATCATCAAAACCTTCATTAACATATTTATAGACATGCATGGGTATTATAAATGGATAATTAAAAGTGTCTTGTGTTTGTTGGCTCCATTTCTGTTTCGTGCAATGCCTACGAATTCACCCATTTAAACATGTCATCTACCAGAGATTCGTTATCCATTAGAGATTGTGTTTTTAGGTTCAGCATAGTTCAGCTGATATATATTTCCATTTGAGAATTGCTGAGGTGCATAGTTCATTTTCGTGGGCTTTTTGTAAGACAAGCCATTAATGAACACAAAAAGAAGAAGCCTGAAAGCAACGTCCCGACTCTTCTACAAAGGGCTTCAGCCTGTCAAGTTGCTTCTCAGCTGCTGTGCTTGTCCTCGTCTTTCACAGCGGTTTTCAATCTTTTCTGTTGCTGTCCCCTTAAAGATCACGATTGGACAATAGTAACATTGCTGAGCACCCAAGACAGTATCAACGTACCATGCTTATTTAGTGCACCAGAATCTCCCTTATAAAGGTTTACTATTGTAAAAGCAAATTGAAGTATAATAAGAAAGCATGGTAAAGTATAGATAAGCATTGTAAAGTCCAGAAAGGTATGGTTAAAAACATGGCAAAGCATGGTAAACAGAATTATAGGCTGCAGGTTTTGAGGTAGACAGTAATAATATTAAGAATGGACTTAATATTAAGCATCACACATTTTTTGACAATGGTACTTAGCAAAGTGTGGCACATTGCTGATGGTCTTAAAAAAAAAAAAAAAAAAAAAAAATAATAATAATAATAATAATAATAATAATAATAATAATTGTTTATTGAACCGTAGTCATTCCCTTCAATATTATGAGCCAGGAGACAGAATATTGCCAGAGCTTTCAAAAACCCTACAGTACTACATCAATGCTAAACGCTCTCTTGTGATCATGACTAAATAGGAACATATTTAAAAAACCTAAAGGCAAAACCATTTTTAAAATGGTGCATGACTTTTACCTTTTGGGCAATTCTATCAGTACCGGGATATTTCTTTCTTTTTTCCCTTGACAGTATAAAGAGAAAATTGACTCCCAAACATGTTCTTTCTATATGACCTTTAAGCACATGTTTGTGGCATATGTGCGTTATTATTAATCACTGAAAGAGCCTTTGTAGTGCTTTCAGACACCGATCACAGTAAAGAAAAGGCATTTTTGTATTAAGACAGATGACTGCAGAACATAGTTGTTAAAATGCATTACTGGTTGTTCTTCAGAAGCCTTGATCAACTGAGACTTACACATTACTTGCACCGCTGCAAAGGCGACAAGCCCTAGATTGTGACTGACAGGAAAATTTGGCACAAAAATGAAAGCTTAAAAGGTATAATCAAACATCACAGATGTTGATTGCACTCTACTGTACTTAAAATCTTTACTTTTCTCCTGATGGTGGGAGCTTGTATCACATTGGCATAAGGCCCAGGATATAATGAACTATTTTTGGTGTAAAAACCTTTTTACTTCCAAGTGTGCCAAAATGACCATTACATTAGAGTCAAATCTGCTTATAATATTATAAAGAGGGAATCTTCAAGTGGTGGGATTTTATATTGGTCTCTCAACCTGAATTGAGAATGCTTAACTAACCAATTTTCACTGAGGAAAATGCTACCATAAGTGGAGAAAGGAAGGACAGTCGTGGAAATGCGTGCTTGTTTACCAGAACAGGGCTTTGGGCATTAAACATATTTTTATATGGAGCAAACATTTAGTTAATCTGTCTCAAAATATCATGCAGACCCAATTTCCAGCACAGATACAGTATAAGAAAGAGCATTGCAACAAAAAGTAGTAAACATGATTCTTTTTAGAAGTAACTGATGAAACATAAAGCTGGTTTCACAGACCCTAATTAGAAGTAACCATGGACTACATTACCTAAGATAACATTTGCGAGTCCCAGATTCCTGTAAATGTGGTCTGAGATACTTGTCCAATTTTTGACAAATTTTAAACAAGGTGACACATGAAAACATATTAAGAAAATGTCCATGACACTTTGGAACACTAATGAATTCAGTTTATCTATGTATGCATTATTATTATTATTATTATTATTATTATTATTATTATTATTATTATTATTATTATTATTATTATTATTATTAAATCCTGCTCTTTCTTTCATAGTTTACAGCAGCTCTTATCTCACTAAAGCTCTGTAAAGATTAAATCCTTGATGACATTTCATCTTTTCTCATCACATTTCTGTTGATTCTGATCAAGTGTCTTTCTCACTAAATGCCACTCAGGCTATTACACCTCTCCTCCAAGACCTGCTTTCCAAAGGATGGGGTGAGGGAGGGTATCTAAGGCCATTTCATAAATGCCAATATTAAGTGCTTGCTGCTCGCAGTGCAGGTCAATATTGCAATGTAATCAATCTGAAAATAATCTATATTGTGATGAGGGAAGATGGTCATATTGCACTTCAATGAATATTTAATGTTATTCTGTACTATACATGAAAGTTTATTTGTCTTAAAAACACATTTATATGCATTTCTGTTTTGTCTGAAACAAAAAAGTTTCTGAGATTAAAAGTGATGAGGCCTACTTGTCTCAGTAGGAGGTCAAATCTTAAATGCACTTGATCCAGATTAGGAGACTCCATACTGCAGGTCATAACATCACTGAAAAGTTATCATTTGAGTATAGGAGAATCAAAGAAAGGAATAACCGTAAAAAAGTACTGATAATCAACTAGGCTGCCTCCAAGTTTAAATTGATGGGTTAGCGGTGTCATAGATGATGTCTCCTGTTTTTGGACAAGGTACAGATATTTTCTCTATGAATCTTCCCCTTGGCTCTTTCCTATTAAAATACTATGTGGTATCACAGTTATATATATGGAAATTGAGAAAAAAGTTGGAACATGTCATTTTGAAAAATGTAATTAAAATGTGAAATGACTGTACAGCGAGTGTGGTGACAATACTGTAGACATAGTCTCTCCCTTTGTAGGCTTAACCCTATAAGGTACAAGGGACATATGTGTCCCACAAAAAGAAATAACGTAAACGTTCTTATTTTTGCAATGTAGTGCACGAAACAGGTTTTAAAATGTACTGTCAGGCTGGATCCGGACATCCAAATTGCCATTTTCCTTCCGATACATAAGTCACTCTCAAATGTATTTTAAGAAGAAACCGTTGGAACAACCACTCAATTCCTTGTGTACCTTAAGCAGTTAACCATGGTTTATTCATTTCTCAGTTTCCTTGCATTTGAATTACAAGCAGTACTCACATGGTCTATTAGTTCTTTCACCATGCCATTCCACTGTCCCTTCTCATCCTGCGCTCCGTATTTTCCATCAGGCACCAGTCGAATCTCGTACATAAATCCGAGGATATGTGCCAGTTCTTTCAGAAGGTCAATACAAAACCCCTCAAATCGGTCATTACCAGAAAGTGCCTTGTCAGACTTCTTAAACATGACATATGGTTCCTCCTGCAAACACAGAGCACACCAAATATAAACCACTGGTAAGGTCAGTTTTTCAATTTGTTTTAAACACAAAATAAATTACAGTTGAGTGATCTTCTCTGATAACTCTGTTAAGCATTTAAAGGACTGCATTGAAAAAACAAGTGTACGACTGTCGAGTTTTTAAATAAATAAAAATGTGTTTCCTCAGTGAAGAGGTTGATCAACCTTCACAAAGATCTGCTTGTATTTGCACAGATAATCATAGACATCAAGACTGGAATGAAAATTATGTGCGCTTGTTTTAAGTAAGAAATAAATACAGTATGACTGAATAATGGTATTTGTTTACAAACAAGCTGAAAACCTTATTCTACAGTCTGCTAAGGTGGATATGGGCTTGGGATTGAGGGTGTTACATGTGGTCTTCCAACAACTGGATGATGAAAGGCTTAAAATATAAAAAAAAAATTTTAGAACCGTGAAGTTTTATAATAAAAGTAATATTATTTTGTGCGTAATTGTTTTGTGTTGAAATAACCAAAGCCTAGTCTCCCTAACTCTGCAGGAGTGCAAAACCTCAATGCAATATAAGGCCAATGCATCGTTTCCTGTGGGTCCCCAACCAAGACTGTGGCAATGTGGCCCATGCAGGTTTAGCGGCTGTGCTTGTACTAGGTGAGCCCCTTTTGACCCATTGAAAAGACACGACCACGAAGACGTATAACAGTATTATCTCCAGCCCATATTTAATGGAAGCCATGCTCTTAATTTGATTTTTTTGTAGGAGACAGCCTTATGCACTGTATTTTATCCTTTGGTCAGCAACACTTCCTTGGGGACACTTCATGTCACAGCAGGGTACTTATTCATGGACTGTTACTCCACTTTGAAATGGTCAGGCATACAATTCATAAACACTTAGCTTGCTAATCAATTTCCTAGCCAAGGTGCCCTCAATGTTATAACTTCACAGCTCATGTATTGCTTTGGGGATGCAGCTGGGAGTGTTAGAGGATGGAGCAAGGGGTTGAAATAATATTTCCGAATCTTCTGTTTTATACATTTCTCTACTTGAGAACACTCATTGTTTAATACTGTGATACATACAGCATGAATATATACATATGTAAGCACACTCATACATGCATTCAGTACTCTATTGTCATACATCTCAATAGTTCCAGAACTGAATACTCTTTTTATGACCATGTGCAAAGCAACAGCTCCTCTCTATCATTACTTAATTTCCATATTTGGCACACATAATGTCAAACTTAACACGTGGTTTTCCTCCACACTCACTGTTTCCCTCATTTTAATCATAGGTTGAACACATACTTGGCATTCTAGATGAGATCTCTCATCTTCAAGCACCTTTCACTGCACTTTCAAAAGTGATTCAGTCTGTTGGCTGGCAAGGGCACAGGCTTTCTGACAAAGCATATAATATGCATTAAAGCTCATGATTTTTCACTTTGGTTACTGTTGCAAAACTGGCTACATAAACTATCTGGCACAGAAGTTGTCGCTCATAGCAATTTCCTAAGCTTCAGCAGTCCATAACCATAGTCCATACATTTCACTTCTCCTTCTTATTCATCAGTTGATTATTGCAATGTGAAAATGCCTGACTTCATTTATCCAGAGCATATTTCATAAACTAACTTAAAGATGAAACAATTGTATGTGTTTCCACTCTACATTAATATACCTAATCCAATAGATAGATAGATAGATAGATAGATAGATAGATAGATAGATAGATAGATAGTTAGTTTGTGTTTAGAGATTTCTTTTTTAATTAATCAAGGATACATTCAATTTTGCTCTAGTTGTAACTGACTGCAAAGACTGCAAGGCAGCATAGGTGAAAAAAAAAACTAATCATACTCATCCACCAAAATACAGTTACATCCACTGAAGTGAAGACAATTAATGCATGATGGAAAGTGCACTAAATACCTTCATGTGTCTTTGGAATGTGAGTAGTTATAACGATAAAACTGTCATGTTTTGTCTTATTAATAGGGTGTGGAAAGTCTTCTGATGCAGTTACATTTAACTCATTAAAACCTCTACATTAGTTAGGCTCTGACTTTGTTTAGCAGTTTAAACACTTTGTTGCTGCTTTAGGTTGAGTATCCCCAGTAAAGGACAGTGAAGCTTGGAGCAGAAAAACCAGATTTGTTATTGTTTAATACATTGTAGTAAGTATGGCTATGCAAGTTAACCCATCCAATATGTGATAATAATAATAATGATAATAATAATAATAATAATAATAATAATAATAATAATAATAATAATAATAATAATAATAATAATAATAATGCTTAATGTGGGGAATCACAATCATCTTAATATTTTATTTTTATTTTGTTTGCTGGTTTTGTTATTGTAACATTGTTGCATTCCTCTCAGAAAATAAAAAAATAAAAAAAAATAAAAAAAAAAAAATAAATAAATAAATAAATAAATAACATGAGGGCAACCATTGAACCCCTACGTTGCTAGATAATTACATTTGAACTGCTGACACTTACACTGTGGTTGTTCCTTTAATAGTTGCTCATTCTTCTGTAAACCAGCTCTGAATAAGTCCTGATTATACCCTTTCCATTACATCACCGGATAATGATTATACTCTTGTTTTCTTCACCATATGATTATACCTCGTTTGGTATAAGGTTATTCCTACTGTCACCAACCAATGCCAGGTGTACATAGCATGCCCCTGCCCTCGCAGACAACCAGATAATATCTTCAAATACACAACCTTGAAGGAGGAAACATCATTGTGACTGAAGAAAAGACTTAACACTAAAAAGACAACAAATAGGCTGCTGAAACAAATCTCCTCAGAAATGATGCCAGTGTAACGGGCAGTGTTGTGTGATGCACTGCCATTGTGGATTCTGTCCTGTCCCCTGACGGTGAGATGAGATGAGGTTAAAAGCTCTAAAACCACGGATGCAGAAGAGCCTGGCTCTTTTACACTGCTGTTAAGACACTGGCTTGTATCTTAACTGTACAGTAGTCTCCGGTTAAGAGAACTGGGTAAGAGTACTATGTTGCACCAGTTTAGGTATGTTGGAAAAGTAATCTGCATGCATGTTGTCAATTCATCTGGAACCAAATGCCCTAGGAATAAATTAACTTAATCGTAACCCTTCATTCACTATCAGATTTCAAAACCGCTATTTAGTCATTCAATGGTTATATTAATGTGACACTTATCAAAAAAGCAAAAAAGCTATAAAGTTTGAACTAAAGTCCTCATGATTTTTTAAACAGCAGTGGGAATGTTGAATATTTTAATAATGTAACATTTCACACTCGTATCCATAGAGTGCAGATTATATTTGGATGAAATACTGTACAATACATGTTAGGTAAAAATAATATTTCACACACACAATGGTATATAAAAAGACTGTAGGTTGATCGAAGAGAGAACTCAGATATGGAGGAAGATAGCTAACTCACTTAAGCTCACCAAGTCAAAGATAAACAAACATTTATGTGATTTAAATATTGTAATGAATCTGTCTTTTAAAAAAAAATACTTTAAAAGAGACTACATGTTCAACCTGATTAGCATTTACTAGAAGCTTGTGTTTTCCATATGCTTATATCTACAAAGATATTACTCAATCATCTGTTTGCAACCACAGGATATGTTCACAGTTCTATACTCAGATGTATTTCAGAATATGGACCAAGTCATGCTGTCATTTATTATTTTGTAGTTGACTACAGAATGTATTTAGAGTTACAGCACTACCGATCACAGGATGTATTTCTGGGAATTTGCAGTCTTTCAATGAAGTCTAGTTTTGAGTTATTTAAACACAGAAATTACAGGTAGAACGTCTTGTTAAAAAAAAGCTAAACGGAAAGCAAAAACACCAGTAATAGAGATTTAAAACATTTGCTGGTTTATAAGCATGAAAAAAGCCTGATAATCACATGGTAGTCGAACCCCAGTGTTCTATTGCTTAACTACTAAACTCCTCATGAGATTCTGCTGCATCTAAACATTGCAAATAGATGAAGCGTCTACCCAATTTGAAAAGCCAGTTTCAGGCAGCTCATTTCTGTTCTTTTAGACCTATATACAGGTTAATTGAAGCAATATCCCATCACTAGCACACTGTTTTAAGAAGCCATTCAACCACAGCACAAAAGGCTCCCGTAATGGTAATAATGGTTTTCAGATTTGTAAACAACCTCCCCTCGTGTTTAAAAATCTATACGCCACAGCAGAATACAGAAATCACCTTATTAACACACCACAATAGCATAACACCCAGCAGAAACCCCCAATGAGACATTAGTCAAAGTCTATCACAGATGTAATGCTTTCATTTATTTTAGCAATTAAAACTCTGTTCAATACAAAACACTGTGTCTGAAAAGGGCAAGAATTCAATAAAAGGCTGCCCCTGTAGGTTAATTTAGCAATATCAGGCTGAGAGAAAAAGTATACGAGAAGTGTTTTAAAATGTTAATTAACAATATGTGACAACATCTCTTATTAATATTACATTACTAACATATTTTGTGTTCTTGCACAAAAATCAGTTTTTTTTTTAAATTAATTGTCCTAAAGATAGTTTTTGTGCTTTTGTAGATATGTGTAATTTGTAGAAAACATATAATATTAATACTGATATACATCTTACGGACTGTCTCAGTCAATCAGGTTCCAAGTAGAGTGGTTACTATCGTGCAGCAGATGCCCTCTAAAAGCTAACAGGACTTTGGCTTCTTGAAACTTTAAACAGCAACATCAATCTCAAGCAGTCTAATCAACTCTGACCTTAAAACATAGTTAAGAAAAGTCCTTATGCACAAAAACATTTGGCAGTTTAATAATAGCATTTATACTCTCTGCAACAACCTTCAGATAATTGACCTTGTCTTTTGTTATGTGCCCTCTCCTTTGACTGTCACAGCAGTGGATTATCCTGCAGGGAGTGATCACTGTGATGGACATTAATGTCTAAACAGAACCTCAGTAATACACAATATATATTCAGTTAGAAATGTTTCTCAAAATTCCTTTTAAGTACCTCTGTCTTAGTAGCGAGTGTTTTAAGGTTAAGAACGTATGGGGGGGGGGGGGGGGGGGGGGGTATACGATTTCATTTGCAGAACAGCTTTCATCTTGGCTTTGTGAAGAAGCAGACAGAAAAGTGACCCACCAGAATTGTAGTAATAACAAGAGATCGGTTAGAAAGAGAGTCGGTGATATTCATCCCTTTCCCCCTTGAAACCTCCGTAACATTCAGGCCGTCTGTGGGATTCCACGTTCCAATCTGTAAAGGAAATGAAAAGCAGTTGCGTTACACCCACTGTATCTCTTAACAAGCCTGCGCAGGGATTCAAAAGGAAATTGCTGTTTGATTTTGATTGCGCCTGGTCCTAGTTGGGCAGATAAAGATCTAATAATGCATAAACCCCTGCTGAAAACTGATTTTCTGCTTCTGAAAAAGGCTATAGTAAGCAATCAAGGAAACTGCCTTGCCTAGATTAGTGATCTGCATGGCAGACGTCGTCCATTTAAATTGCAATCATGGCTCCGGTCTCAGGGTATAGAAACAGACTCAGCCCATAGCATTAGAACATTCAACTGGTGACGATGATTGGCTATAATCATGCTTGGCAGAGCTTGATTTTTTTTAAGCAAACGCAAGCAGGTCAATGGCAATGCTATAAAAAAAAAAGACACAAACTGAAACCGCAATTGTTCTTTAGCCCCTTCCTTAGATGCTAAGTAACCTTTTGCTATTCCAAAATGCAACCTTAAAGTAATTTTACCCACAAACCGCTCTCTATCAGAAACATAAGGTAATTCAAAGGAGTCTGCAGCAACAGAATTTAGTGCTGAAGCTAGAAACGTTCCCACAGTTCCTGTTAGACATGAGCTAAAAAAAAATCTTGTTTTATCGAGTGTTATTTGTGATATAGCTCCACCAGTAAATCGAATACCTAATCAAGTGTCAGCCAGCCCCAGGCACCTAGAGAACATATCATAATGGATTTTGGGTTGTGTATGGTTACCCAAACAAAGAAGCATGCTCAGTACCATATTTATACAGCTTGCATCTTGCTTATTTCATCAGATATTTTTTTCAGGCATCAACAACAACACCTCAATCATACATTGAATTAATGGTAATCTTGTTTTTTTTTTTTCAAATAAATATTACTTTTTGAGGTTTTTAATCTTTAGTTCAGATTACTGGTTTTATCCCAGCCGTCTGCCCGAATCACATTTCAAGGTCATATTTAGTAAATTCGTTAATGATCATTCTTTGAATAGTATTTATAATACGCTTTTAAAGTGCCATTTTGGCATTTCAATCATTTCAATGTAATCCCTGAGATTCATGTTTTCTAATAAACGCTTGCTGCCCTTAGTTTCTGCACCCCCTCCAGTCTCCTAAAGTATCACTCTCTCTTTCAAGATAACAGCAAGACAAAACGCAAGCTCAATTGTAGGCACTCAGAACTGCATTGAATTCTGAATGGCTTCTCACAAATTACATTGTTACAGGTAATCTCGGAAAGACCAGAGAAAATGGCTGAATAGAGGCAAACACAACACAGGCTTTACACAATTATCACCCTTGGGCGAAGCTCTGCATTAAAATGCTTCCCTAACAGTTGGTGGAATAGTCTTGTGGCTGTATGTAAAAATGTTCAAAAAAGATAAAATGTGGACTAAATTACCCTGCGTCCCTAAAGCAAAAATCCATATTCATGTACTAAATATTTACAGAGAAGCACTCTACACAGTGTTAGTTTTGAAGCAGCAGTTTTTTTCTATACATTGATTGTGTAATAGCAATGCCTTCGTAGCCGTGCTTAATGTTTATTATTTTTCATTGTTTTACAGGAATGCTCTTGTTTTATGTCTGTTATCATTAAAATCACAATTACATTTATTTCCATATTGTCTAGTGTTGCTTAAGACTGAAACTCATACTAACCTATGCACTCTAATAGAATGCATTATATACATGGGAATGGCGTCTGTATTAGTTGCTCTATGACTTGCATACTATTTTGAATTTGTATAATTATATTTCTTTTCTATACTTCATTTTGTACTAAATTTTCTTTACATGTTATTGATTGTAGGCCCCTTTGACAAAAGTTCTATCATTTAAAGTCTGTATCTATTAATTCCCTAACGTGCTACTGTTCCAGCACATGCGATTTCCTTAATGAAGTTGTGAATACAGTTGCTATACTGTATATTAGTATGCATATTGTCAGCTACTTTGTATTATATTTGTCTAAAAGTAAAGACACAAATATAATATATTCCTGGAAATAGTTTTTGCTGCTGCAGGTTCCCTAAAGAAACATGTTTATACAAATTCCTGTAACATACACAAAAAAATAGGCTAACCCTAGGCACTCAAGTGTAATTTTAAGACAGATATATTTTGCAGGACACCGTAATGCCTAGCTTTCAGAAAGCTGTAAAATAATACGGTCCTCAGTACAAATAAACATTGTGAAACCAAAGGATAGGGGTCTGTAGAAACTAGCCTCAAATATGTCTTAATCTCCCTCTCTCAGCATCCACGTTCCTGTTATATCAATTCAATTAACCCAATTGGTTAAATGTGATTATCCCAAGTGGTCTGTTTTGAAAGGTAATTGTATTCTTTCATGAAGGAGCGTTCCAACTTTTAATGATGTTACCACTTGTATCAAGCGATTCCTCTATTTTACATTTATCAGCATTTCATAATGACTGAAACTAATGCTAACATTCACTTTGTTGGATTATTTTAGGAGCCCTCAGGCTTCAAACAGTATTTTGTTTTCAAACTGAACTCATTCCACTCCAAGGCAAACTAGTCTTCAGTCTTTCCTCTGGCAGTGGTGCTTAGTAGTGGACAGCAATGCATTCATTAATACCATTATGATTTTACTGAATCATGACATGCTTCTCACAGTCTGAAATGTTTATGAAACAAACAAATAGCCTACTGAGTGACAACAACATGGCACAATACCATGACTATAAATTATTATGAGTGATGGTAATTGGTCAGAGTCTCGCCAGTGTCTCTACTGTACTACAGCGGTTTAAAGAACAGATAGGATCTATCTGACAGTTTTGGTCCTGAGGGAGCTGTTGAATGATTCAGAAGAGAAGGCTGAACAACACTTCTTCTGAGTTCATACAGCAGCTTTGGGTGATAGTTCACTAACGTGTTACTAGAGGAGCATTCTCTTTATGGCCTACCCTGGCCTGGAAAATTAACCCAGTACAGTATGTATCTTATTAACGCATTACTGTACATTTATTTAGTTATTTATTTTATAAAATAAAAATAAAAATAAATTAATGATTTTTTTTTTCTTCCGATAAGTCTGCTACGAGATTCAAAGTGCCACATCATTAGATAGCTTCTACTTCTATAAAGACTCTTTTGCTGATCTAGCCTATACTAGATATATCTATGACAGGCAGCTAGGCTAAATAAAGGCAGCTCCTGAATTCAGGGGAAATAAACACAGACAAAACAAATCTCATGTAAAGCCTGCAACTGGGGCTGCATAATCAGGATCTACTAATATGACTCAATCGGAGGGTTTTTAATAAACAGGACTCCGCTATGACAACACTCAAGAAGACCCCACTGCATAGGCTAAACCTGATGTATTTTTTGTCACCATCATTATTTCTAGTTTGCACTAGTGTGCCATTTTTGCATAATTCCAAAAAGGCAAACATATTCAATAGATTTACAAAGGGCGGTCTTCATTTCTGAATTTTTTCTCAATTAAAGCCACTCGATAAACATACTTGTAAATAATTAAGCCCCTCATTATTATAAAAAGCATTTAAATCCTGACCTGGGAATGTCATTAACAAAGCATGCAATTAACACTGAAGTACTTTAATCTAATTTGTTTTATGACCCGCTATGGCTGTGTTTCAAGCAGTCCATTACATTTCTTGTTGGGAACTAAATGATATTAGCAAATATGGATTTCGAACACAAAACAAGCAGCACAAAACCAGACACCCGGGTACGCTAACATTTGTCAGGGAACTGATTATTTGTATTTATCTACGGGAAATAACCTTAAGATGCAACCGATTACACATAAAAAAATATCTTACTTTTCTATATTTCTGAATTCGGTGCTAATGAACAGTGAGAGAGACTTGCTGCAGTCAGTCTTACAGGAATTGTATTTCAGTACAACATTAAAGATTATTGTGGGGTATAGCAACACTGCTAGCAAAGTAGCTGGAAACTAATGGAGTATATTACTTTCACCCAAAACAGCCTGGTTTTAACTACAGTATACGGATGGTCCCTACGAACGCAGGGCATGTGAACAGTGGGCAATGGTTTCATTACAGTAGATGAATACAAGTCCATTCAGAAAACTCATGTGATTGAAGAACAACATTAACTTAGACAAAGCCAAAAAACAAAAAAAAACAGATGGAGGCTGGGAGGCAAACCCTGATGCAACAGGGACGAATGGATTGAGGTAAGATGTAAAACCCTTTGTAGCTGATCACTGGACATGTTGTTTATCCCGTGATGAATATTCTGGGTATTGGAAGCACCTAATATGCTTGATATTTATTTTAATCTAGTTTAAAAGACAGTTCTCTGCCTGTACCTTCGCTATGCTGAATTCCTGACATGGCAATTTGCATGGGGTTTCTAATTTTCTTATCTAAAGAAACGGTATACCTTTTCCAGCCCATCTTCCTTCAGACTGATGATATCCAAATCAAACTCTGTCCGCAGCCCACTGGTCTTGTTGAAAACCATCCGCCCAGTTAATCCTTCCCATTGGGCCTGGGAAAGGGACACAACAAGATGGAAGTTATTAGACATCCTTACTCATCGCTCAGCACCACATTTAATTTTAATTACATTTTACATTGAAACGTTCTCCCACTGGACCATGATTAATTAACAATCACCTCCATCATTGTTCATTGTGAAGCCTTCGCTTGATTTCTCATGAACTCTATTATAACCCTGTGTCCTGATTTACTGATAAACCTCGCGGGCTGAACATATATCTTGTTTCAAGGTTTAATAGGGTTGTCTGTTACATTTGTGCTAAAGAAAACAATGCTGTGCTCATTTTACAGTGTCCCTTTATTCTGTTCTATTCAATGACTCAGATGTGTTCATGCTCCTGCAGAACTACTGTGATGAATAGGCTTGAATAGGCTGTTTTAATTCAAATTCTGAAGCCTCTGATTCAGTCTTGAGCCTTATCTTGAGCTTCTTCAAGACACTGGCTAATATTTTGTCTCTCTCCAATACTAAGATATTTCACTATCACATGTACACAGGACTCAAATGTCAATAAACATGTTAAATTGACATGCTGTATTGCTAGACATGGTGTTTTATTTTCTATCATACTTATTTTAAAGCACAACATATTGGTCACAGACAGCATTATGGCTTTATTCTTCTGAATTTTATCTAAAGAATTTTAGCACAGTGCCACCCACGGTTGAATAATGGAATTTAGGATTATTATACAGATTAGATACGATATGAGACGATACGATACGATACACGGCACTGGCTAAATGCTGGAAAACATTTCAGTTCAAAGTAATTTGAAAAAACAATTTGTATTTGAAAAGTAAAAAAAAGCTTTTAAATGACCTACACAGTGTTCATAAGCAGAAATTCGGGAATAATTGATATCTGTCAAGTTTCTAAGCGAGAACATTACCCAACTTGATTTACTCACACTGTTTTCTTATTTCCAATTATTCCTTCCCAATGTTAATGACAAATTAAGGTCGATACATAAACTGCACAAGCTAGCATTATTTGATTAAAAAAAAAACACACACACAAGAAAGTGAGGTGATAAAGCTTCTTTTTTGAAATACCTCTTTGATAAAATTCATAAAGCGTCCACCGAACCTCCAGGGTTTGTGCCGGTGACACTGCAAAGAGTTGACGGTCATCTGAGGGGCTCTCTGATAGGAAACCGACACAATATGAACAGCATCATACGTCAGAGCAGCATCTGTCTGAAATAAAGGGGAACATTATTTCAGCTGATAAAAGTCCTGCTGACTAAAGAAATAATGGTCCCTATTCACAAAGAGGTAACCGGTGACTTATTTAAAGTGGGTTTCTGCTACCAACTAATTGCTTTCTAGTCATTCTTTATAATGGCCAATATTACTGGGGAACGTCTGAGATATCTGGAGATTTCAGTTCATTGCAAAATTAGTATAAACATGTTAAGATGCTTGAGGTTTCTGAAAGTTTGTCAGTAACTATACTGCTTAATGGTTGGTTTCATAGACCTTGATTAGCAGTAATCCTGGACTATCTAATGTTACTTTAGGTAAGGTAGTCCAAGATTAGGGCTAATTAGGATATGTGAAACCAGACGGAATTGAATACTTTGCCTAAAATGTTCTTTTGTGGATAATTTAAAAGCGTTAACTTTGCTCTATAATGAAGGAATAACTCTCTTTAATTTTGTTGAAACTAAGCATAACTTGCATGACGTGTTCTGATTATATTATTTCCATATATCCTCATTGGCTATATCTGTATGCCATCCCTGTACAGTATTACTATTATTTTTATTTTAATATCTGTGCACACTCTATACTATCTATGGAAGGATCATTTCCAAGATAATCATTGCCGTCCAAAATCACATTGAATCCTGGCTGAAAGAAAACGCTACTGGAAATACTGGTAAACCAGTTTGGTGTTTGTGTTGAAATTTGGTTTACAATGGTCACAGAAATATTTTCTGAAGTGTCAGCTTTTACTAGGTATCTACTCGCAATTGTAGTCTTAAATACATGTCATAAGAAAACACTGATCATACCGTCATAATGCCATCTAGAAGGCCTGATTCAGGCTTCGGTGCCACTTGAAGGCGCTCCATAGACCATTTTTCCACCACCGAGGCTACATGGGGATTTTCTGTATTCAAAATCCGGAATCCGGTCATATTAACTCCACAGTAACGATATGGCTCCAAGTCAAGTGCATAAAGGTCCTTTTGAAAAAAAAAGATCTAATTTAACATACAGGAATTGCTTTTTATTGTAGCTGTAAGAAAAGCCCTAGACTGCTTTGTGTTGCCGCAGAAATGAAATGGGATTAGCTTCAGAGAGGATAAGGCATTTCACAGATTCCATGTATGAAAACACAACATCAATCTTTCCTACAACTTTCACTGGAGGATTTAACCTTGCATATGTAAGCACATGCATATAAAACTGTGGGAACTCAACAACTATGTTATAAGGATAATGATGATTTTCAGTTTATAAAAAAAAAAGGTTTTACAGCTTTATAACACATATAATAATAATCAAAATGAATTTATCAATAAAAGTGGATGTTGTCATGGCTTGAAAAAGCAAAGGATTATATGCAGGGAACTGTAGTCAGCCTTGCAAATTTGGCAATATTTTGATGTGTTCTTAGCCAAATTATGACACACAGTGCATTCAAGATTAACTGGAGACCTTTTAGAAACATCCAGTGTAAAATAATAGAGTAATTCATCAGCACTCTGTGGGCCCCGTATAGCAGGAACACAAGCACACAAGGTACAGAACAGGCTCAGGAAACCTCACAGCCAGAAAGAACAAATAGATGCATTTCACCTACCAGAACAAAAGTGCCAATTGAAGACAGCTTCTTATTTTAATTGCCAAAATCTGTAACGGTTTTTGGTCTACATACGTAAAACTCCCTGGTTTTTAATAGCAATTTAGACAGGGATTAAAACTCCCAGCACTAGTAACTATCAAGACAATGTCATACTTAACCACTACCCAATCCACCCGGGATGTTCCTTCAAGTACTACAAGCCCATAAATGTAATGAAACAGCCAGCAATGCAGAGACAAGTCTGTAACAACCCCAGGGATCATAACAAGTGTTTTCAGCTAGTTTATATCATATTGCTAAAAGGCTAAAACACAGGTTCTGTTACATGCTTGTGCTGCATAGATTATCAGTGCTGCTGTGGGATTTTTTTTAAGGACATAAACAAGTTAATAATGCATTAGTAATATATGTTACCTCGTTATAAGGCAACCTTATAGCACAAAACTTGTTATAAGGTTGTGTGGTCATGGATCCCCATTCTCCCATAATGCCATACAATGCATCAAATTGTACCACTTTACAAACAGTTTATACTGTAATTAACATTCGTACATCAAATTAGAAGAACCCGTAAATCTTAACATGAATACAATACATCTATTAAACCATGTTAAAATATCAGACAAATATGTTACGATTTTAATTCATACGTTACCAAAGTTGTAAAGATGTAGTGGTAGTACTCTGTCATCATCCCCATTGCCAAGGCCTTTAGGGAGGTAAAAAGATGATAAAGAAACACATTCAAACATGAAAGCAATAATTGGAATGGTGAATGTCATTCTGTATTGTGTGGGTGTTCTGCACTGGCTTGGGTAAAAGAGTTACTAACAAGCCCATCCTTCCTGTACTTTCTTTAGTTCAGCCTAAGCTGTTTCATATCATTATCAAAAGCACAAAATGCTTTCGGCTTATGTGTGCTGTCAGGTCAGGACCCTGTAGGTGAGACATGACTAAAGGTTGATAACTGTCTGTGCAAAATTAGTCTGGCTCTTGTGTACAGTGGTTGACGCTGGCTTGGGGAATGTGTGGTAGCCACTTACTGCAGATATTTATTTTTGGGGGATTTTTTCTGTTCTGTGGTGACGTTAGGCTCAGACTCACCTGTTTTAGAATCTGCGCTGCCATCGTGTGACTACAGTCAAAGATAATGCGAAACTCCCGACTCCTCTTCATCTCTTTCAACAGGGGCCTAGCGTCGTCGTCCAGAGGCAGCTGTCGTATTTTTAACCGGATGTTATACCTGGAGGGGGCCATTATCAGTTCCTGTAGTCTAATAAGACCTTTAGGGGACAAATGTCAGAGAGCTTTTGCTAACTTAGCACATAATTACAGTTTGTAGTCGCTGAATTCAAATGTATACAGAACACCAAGGTGAAACCTCTAATTCTTGAAGACTGCCTTGAGAGACTTTACAGATTGAAACAACCCCTGTAATTAAAGACTCAAGGCAGGCACACATAGTTGAAAGTTAATTCACAGTATAAAAAAAAATAATAATAATAATAAATGTCTTGCTTAATAACAGAATTAATCAGTTATTTATTTGTCAAATCACGGAAATATACGTAACATACTTCACCTCAACGTATGTCAATCATATCAGTAAGGCATGTTTTAAATTAATTAAAGGGAGCTAGTGGGGCAGCAGGTTCATTCAATAGCGTTACTGAGAGAATCATGGGATAGAACTGTGTACCGCTTTAATGTGCACAATTGGACTCTCTGCTTGAGCGAGTGATCCAGGGCTAATTCACAGTGGGGGTGGGTGAAGACTGAGGTATGCACACGCTTAACCTAACCGAGCCAGTGCCAATGTCCCTTTTAAAAAAATACTACTTGACAGTAAGAAAGAAAGGAAGTAGGAATCAAGGGGAAAGGGGCAGAATCTCACCATTAATTATTATTTATTTCTTAGCAGACGCCCTTATCCAGGGCAACTTACAATTGTTACAAGATATCACATTATACATTAATTAATTAATTAATTAATGTATGTGGCAGAGCTTAAGCAAAGTTACATACATTCGAAGTCTATGGAGCTGCTGTATCTAATAAGAGGTGAAGGTTCCAAAACCATGAGATGCTGATTAAAAGGAGGCATCTACTCACTGAACCTAACAAATGGGGAAAAAGACTAGATGTGAATCCTGCTTGGGGCAACCTGACTAAAAGCTGTAATTCGAATGGTAATGTAAGAGTGAGACGTTGCTCCAAGTACCCAGATACAGGTTGCAGGAAAAGAGAGATCCACTTGCCATATGAAAAGCTAATTACAGGGCTCATTATAAATTCATTATAAAGCCTGCAAGCATATGGATTGCTTGTACAATTGAATCCATGTAGGGCCCTGTTCAGGTGCAGATTGGATTAAAACAAAAAAGTGAAGAATGTGTCTATGTATGACTTTTACATACAGTAAAAGCACTCTTCTAATATAATGATTGTACATGAATTAAATGCCTTTTTAAGAAAATCTTAGGGGAGTGCCTTCACCAATTTTGAGCAATTCCTGAATGCAGCTTTACATTATATAATGCAAAATCACCAACGGGGGTTGCAGTAAGATTATGCCCTGCCTAAGCATCTTCACTTACCAGTGCTGTCATCATAAACAACCGTTGCAGTCTTCCATTTTAAAAACTGTACAAGGTCCAGAATGGCAAGACTGAGCGAGGAGTAGTCTGGATACAGATTGGCGTAGAAAGTGTCCCTGTTATCCATTGGATGGTGTTTCCATCGCACTTGTATGTGTGGCACTTCCAACGCATTACAAATGGACTGAACAGCATTAGATGAAGAGCTGTGGGATGGCCCAAATATTGCAACTACACCTAAGGACAGCTGATCACAGGCTATAGAGAAAATAAAAATACAATTAATAGGAAGCATATCAGTACTGTGATTCTGAGTCTATAATATACTTTTCTCTGATGAATGCAGAATAAAAGGGCCCGGTGTCTTTACAGTCAATACAAGTCGTTAAATGCTAAACATGTTGACAGTGTGGTTGGCTTACCTTTTCTTGATGCTTCAAAGCTATCATAGATATTTATCCTTTGTATGTCATATGTTAATGTAGTATTTGGTAGCAAAGTCCTATTTCTGTTAATGTTATTCACAGCAAATTTAAAGGCTTGCTCTTCTGCGCTTACAAGTGGACCCCCGGCTCCTTCGATAAGTTCAAAGATTCCTCCTGGAAAGCAAGAACAAAACAAAAAAACACATTAGTTTTGGGATCATTTGCAATGCAGACTTAGGCACGTTGCTCATCAACAGCTACACAGGTAAATAATGAGAACCTGTTCATGCTTTCTGCAAAGCAAAAAGAAATATTGAAGTTTCGTAATGCTCTTAAGGTAGCTAGTTAGCTAGCTACCCGAACTCATAAATCCCAGGTGCTCCATTCATGAAAGCTACAGTGGTATTCAAAGCCAGTGGTTCACCTGTCGCAGAGCAGTAACGCACAAATGTTGCAGCTTTGCAATCCTGTTTTTTTCTGACCAGCACTGAATCAACTGTATTTCATTAATACTCCCACCTGGTGGCAAAAGAGAGCAGAAAATGCATAAAACAAAACAGCAGGACGCACAGTGGACTTAAAGACTAAGCTTTAAAGACAACTGTGCATTTTGTCAGCTAAACTGCACATGGTTTGAAGTTATGCTCTGATGTCAATTGATTGTTCACGCTCGTTCAGACGGGAGGAGCTATAGTTATTGTACTAAAATCAATATTTTAGTCAGGGAACTCATGCGATAGATTCAATATTTATTACAGATTAGACATGATAACACATTTAAGCATATTATACATTCTTGGCCTCGCCTCGGGTAACCCCTGCCCATATTTTTTTCCGCTGGTAAGTGGAGAGGCTGACTGTAGGAAAGCCATGGGCTGGGGGCAGGACAGCTTCTGTCCCCCTTAGAGTAGACAAATCCAAAATACAGGTGGATGCTGGGGAGGAGGAGGCAGCAGGGAGGTAATGGATCAGGTAAGATTTGAATCCTTTCCCTGACGACCATTGGACAGTAATTACGTTGTTAGCGATGAAGCGCTGCTATTACAATTGACAATTGCCTGGTTATCGACACTTAAACTTGATTTGATTGACTGATTAACAGTGAGTTCCTTGCCTGAACCACCACTTTGCTTCATATCAGGCTGTATAAAAAGTGCTTACAAGTATAAATACCCAACACAACACTCAACTTTTTTTAAGATTACAAGAGATGATTAATCCAGCAAGAATCTCAAATGATCTGCAGCGTCCTTATTTATGTAAATATGTATGTATACTACTGATACAGTACTTGCACACTTCAGTCCTATGCAATAGAAAGTCCTTTTGACACTTGGTGCAATTAGATCAGAGAAATAGGAACTACCTGTAGTGTTGAATTTACTCTAAGAATAGACATAGCGGGCTTTTCTATATCAAGATATGGGCTTGGGAGTAGAAAATACATGTCTAACATGTCTAACAATAATGGAGCTCCTACAAGCTTGTGCAAGGTTGTAGTGTTAGACTCCAAAAATGTATTTATATGTGCAGCCTTGTTTCAATTGGCCATTGGGATTGAGTTGAAAGCAATTTATTTATTTAGCAGACACCTTTATCCAAGGCGATTTACAGAGACTAGGGTGTGTGAACTATGCATCAGCTGCAGTCACTTACAACTACGTCTCACCCGAAAGACAGAGCACAAGGAGGTTAAGTGACTTGCTCAGGGTCACACAATGAGTCAGTGGCTGAGGTGGGATGTGAACTGGGGACCTCCTGGTTACAAGCCCTTTTCTTTAACCACTGGACCACACAGCCTGATTTAAAATCAATCCTGTTGGTTTCCATCAGTAGCTGATCAATAGTAACGCGATTTGTTTTGGAATATGGACTCTATAAGCTCTTGTTTTAGCAACACAAACATCTAAAAAGAGGACGAAGTTAAAGGTTATGAAATTAGAACATATGAACACTTCCATAGATGACTCACACAACAAGTGATGCATATTTTGAACTAAACTACCATACCCTCCACTTGTAACGGTTTTGCCGGTACAACACCGACTGTCTTACTCTGGCACCAGATACTCACAACTTGATCGTGTGGACTGAATTTTGACATCCAATCCGAGTAGGCTGACAGTGACTATGCATTGTTGCGATATAACCTGTCAAAAACATACGTATTTTAAAAAAACGTCATGCTCATCAGTGACAGTTCACTAGAATTTGAAATGTATAGTACTGCCAAAAAAAACCCAAAAAACTACTGAATCACAATCATTCTAAATACAGTTATTACCGTGATACACTAAACCCCTTCCATTAAATAACCACTGATCAATTCTGAAATTCTGAATACTGCATTCCTGTCTATAGCTATATTTTTTAATGTGTCGTTTTTATAGTTTATAAGCCAAAAACAACCGTATAATAATAATAATAATAATAATAATAATAATAATAATAATAATAATAATAATAATAATATAGTGTTCCTATTTTCAACTGTCAAATATTGAAGGTTATAAATTACCATAGTATTACACACTAATATCTTCAACAGTTAGCAGGATATCTGATACTAAAGGCTATTACTTTGAACTGAATTTTATTTTCTAATCACCATACCTCATATAGTAAAATGTAGGACATTTTCACTAATGTGGCTTGGAATCCAGAAAAGGTAAAGTGGATACCATTCTGACCACAGCTCCCAGGGTAAGGAAGCAAGGTACTATAATGATAAATGAGCAGCAGTATTTTTAGATAGCCAATAGATGGCTTCTAAAGAAGAAAAGGGAATGCAGCAGGAAATGAATGTGTCTGCCTCGCCTTTTAGTAGCTTTTAGTCTGAACCACACTCTGTGTTAAGTGGCTTGGTGAAAAAAAAAAAAAAAATTATTTAAGGAAAGCAAAAACGGTTTTGTTTTGTCATATAACTAGACTATTTAGCCTTGCATCACTTTGGAGTAAGCCTGAAAAAAAAAAAAAAACAATGATACAGGTTTGTTGCAATCTCTCTGACAAATTGCTGCCGGTACCTACATTTTAAAATCGCACTGAAATATAATTATTCAACTTTTTTTAAATTATTATTATTATTTAACTATTTGATGTTTAGATGGATTAGGAATTTTATAGCTAGACAAAAGTTTAGCATCACCTAAAATCTTAGGATTGAGACATCATTAAAAAAAAAAATATTTTATTTAACATCATGCAATCAAAGAAACTGCAAAATGATATTGCAAAAGTCTACTGGAAGCCATAGTAGTAGTACAGTATTTCATGTTAGATTTCGAAGTGTCACATTTTAAAATTTTTGTCAGTTTGTTTAGTATATGGAAAACTAACAGCGGTATATAATTCAATATGTTAACATAACATTATTCATCAGGTTCCATTCCACTTTATGAAGCAAAATGAGTTAATTCTATAGGGTGATGCAAAACTTCCAGCCATAGCTGTATATGGAATGTGTTTCAAAGCCAGTTTTCTAGTTATTGCCAAGATTTATGAATAATAGGTCTAAGATATTGGTGTACCAAGAGAATTAATTAGATACTAGACCCCTACTTCAAAATGAACACTTGCGAGAAACAGTTCAAACATTGCTACTATGAATGTTACAGACAGTCCTTTCCTGACGACAAGCACTCTTAATAACATATTACATACAAATAACCCAACAGCTTGAATTTATCACAATGAAATGCTTAAGCAAATTAACTCTAATACTATTTATGACTGCATTGCCCGGGGCCTCGAATCGTATGGGCCTAATGCATAGAAATCAAGACGAGAAAGTGCATTAAAGGAAATGACTCCAGCTGTTTCAAGGGAAATCTCATTATAGTACATTAAGTAATTGCTTGAGTATATACTAATTTGACTGTTAAGAGGATAATATGTGTATAGCTCAGAAGCACTCTAACAAATGCAATGAACAGAAACTGACGGTCTCTAAAGCATGAACTCACTTGAATTATGCTTTAAAGAAAATGTAATAAAACACTACTGTATAAGCAAAACAATTGTGCACATGTACAAACTTGAAAAAAGTGGATTTGCAATACACTCCTCAAATGTAACACCATTTTGCTTTGGGCTTTCATTTCAAACATCAATCAATTTCCCACCTAAATGTTTCCAGTTATCTTTGTACATTACAAGACAAGCTAATTCATCTGTAGGGTGTCGTTCTGCAGTGGAAAAATGCACTAATTACCATTGCCTTTTTTTTATAATTCGCCATGCAACGGGCTGCATTGGCAGTGTTCGTTTTTTTTTTTTTTTGTAACTATTGAAAAGGCAGCTGTAGAAAAAATGTTTAGCTGTAATAGAAATGGATTACATAAGAATTGAGTAAAAAAAAAATTAATTGTTAAATTAAAAAGTTGCAGACATAGGGGTTGTTTTGATCAGTGTTTTACTGATGAATGCTCTTAAATTGCACCAAATCCATATTGATTAACCCAGGGGGATATCCCAGTGCTGTACACATTTCTAACCAAACCAAGGATGGTTGGGTACAGTTTGATGACTTTGATGCCATTGTCTTTATTGCAATAGGCAACTAAACATACAGCAAAAAAAATAAAATAACAGGAACTGGGCGATTAAAAAATTGCATGGTAAAATAGCCCTTTTTGAAGATTCTGATTATTATAAAACAATTACAACATGTTACCTAAATGTGTGACCACTTCATAATAACAAATATGATCTAAACTGTTTCCTGTTACAGACTCTGCACGAATGCAATCTCAATTTAAACTTTTGGCTTATCAGTTTGTTATTACAATCGGCAAGAAAAAAATACTGAGACCCTGTTTATTAACTCATTTTACCAAGAGATCACAGACCTCATTTCTTGTGAGACTGATTAGGAAATAATCTCTTCCCTGCATGAATTCATGCAAATATTGTATTGCATAACAAGCAGATAGAGGCTCTCGTGTCATATTTGATTGCTTCAGAACCACTGTGGTGTCTGGAAATGTCATGATATACTAATATTATGATGCAACACATAACTCCATACATGGGTCACATATGGATTGCTATTATAAATCATGTATCAAAAATTACCATTGAGAGTTTATCCAAAAACCAGTATCCTATACAGATGTTTACTGTAGAATGCGCTAAAGGTTGTTTGAGGATTCTTACTGTATAATCTTCTGAATCACAATTTGATCCACTGATAATGCACTACATTGTTTATTCCTGGGGTGATGCCAATATCAATATGTCTTTCTTGTTGTCATTGTAAAGGTCCCGCTGTATTGGTTCAATATAGGACAGGGAACAGTTAATAAAAAACAGGGATAATCACTGCTTGACTTGACTATAAAGATATAGTGAACAAAGAACACTACATTCCAATTCAATTCCATTAAGAACCCTTGGGATATATATATATATATAGATAGATAGATAGATAGATAGATAGATAGATAGATAGATAGTTATATATATATATATATATATATATAGATAGATAGATAGTTATATATATATATATATATATATATAGATAGATAGATAGATAGATAGATAGTTATATATATATATATATATATATATATATATATATATATATATAGATAGATAGATAGATAGATAGATAGATAGATAGATAGATAGATAGTTATAATTTTGCTGGCACTATAGCAGCAGGGAAATTACCAGAAGTTACCAGATATTACTATTAGGATGTCACTTTGCAAGAACAATTTAGTAAATGTCTATCTCATTTGTGCTACACTCGAGTATCCTCCTGTGTCATACAAAGCCATTTTCCTTTTGGATGTTGTCAAAATGTTACTATTAGTGTTGGGACAAACACACAGGGATTTCCGTGACTCAATGTAAATTTATAATTCAATAGAGCATTATTGCATACTATAGCACTGTAATTCAAAAGGGAAGCAATCATCCATAGAGGTGTACACAAGGTATAAATCCATCCAGAATCTTATATTCGTAAGGTCACCACTGATCAAGACATTAACTGAAATATGTCTTTAACACCATTAACACTATTAATGGTCTTCCTGTTCGTTCTTTGCTGATTTATTTATCTATGTGTTTATTTTACATTGATTCAGGTTATTCAAATATTTCAAATACAACTCTATTGATATACTTCTCTATCCAGTAGGGCATGCTGTCTAATTGAATTACGACACATAAATGACAACACGTGAAGGTTCAGGATAATATTAATAATGGGTTTTAAAAACGTTGTTAGTACCCCTTTAAGACATAACATACGTAAACACGTTTTCCTCCAGGTATGTTTTAGGCTTTTATCAACACTTTATATAACCTCTATGTTTTTTTTTTTCTTTCTGTAGACAAACAGCTAGCATAGCAGACCTTGCTTTTAATACAAGTTTCTAAATCCAAACTCTCCAGTGAGAAAGCTGCTGAGTGGGGAACCACCAACCAGACAGATTGTAAGATAAGAAGTGACGCAGATAAATAGACACTTACAGAGTGTTTCAAAATAAGACTCTTTAAATAATGATAAAGGTTTATCAGATTATCTTGCCTCTCATCCATCTAGTCGATCTCTGTGCTGCCTCTAAACTCGCCAATATCTCATTGCGAGAAACCATATTACACAGCATCAACCTTTAAGATATTGACTATATGTGGAGAATTGTTGCTTAACCAGGCCTTTATTGAATTGTTCTTAAAACAAACAAAAAAAGCAAAAATTAATGAGAGGCAGAGAGCATTATTTATGCATTTGTTTATATTTACAGTATATTTACAATATGTCTTAATGTATTCACCATTACTTGATTGTCATAGCCGTTTGGTGACATTTACCAAAGTGTATAATGTAATTTCACATGTTAAAACGGTTAGCGCACATTAACCTTTTGATAAAGGTGGAATTGTTTAAACATGCAGTGTCTGTGTTATCTGTGAATTCCTCTTTATGAGTAATATGAGTCTGATTGAAGCATTAGGCAAATATTAAGAACCTTAATGTGTGGCTCAGTGGACAATGTTAGATATAGGCATGGGTTTTTTAAAAGTATATGTATTAATTTTGAAACTACTAGTGTATGTTTAAAATATAATCATCTGCAACATGCATCCGTTGTTAAATGCATAGCCTGTGTTAAATGCAGTCTTGCATTACTTGCATAATGAGCATACTACCCTAGAAAACAAACACAAACTTTCACTAGGATTCAAAATCTGTACATCCTGCCATATACTGGACACAGTTCACATCTGCTATACAGTGACCTCCACTTGACATAATTTGATTGAAGTCAAATAATAGCCAAAACCAGATCCTTAACAATATGAAAAGCTAAAAACACATTTAATATAATCGCTATGAACACAGGATCGCTAGGCTGTACTCGGTTTACAGCTGCAGAACAGAACAGAAAACAGTTATTAAAAAAAGTTACCCTTAGTAAAAGCATACAATAAAAGCATGGCTAATCATAGACATGTAAAGCACAACATTAAACAAATCATTTTTAACAATAAAGAATGTATATCACCCAGCATGTATGAATGTATATCAGCATATTCTTCAAATCCAGAATAAATCGAATCAATGTGCACCCTTGCTTTGCAAGGGCAGTCAGATTAGTGCAATCATTTCTCATTTGGATGGCTGCAGTCTAGCTGTACAAACACAGCTATTCAATATATTAACTTAACTCCGACTGCCATTTCATAGCTTTCAAAGCCACATTTTCTCTCATGTGTTATGATCCCTTTCCTCTGATATGGGAAGCAAGCAACAAACACACACACTTAAATAATCACTTTATATTTTTTAAATCATACTTATCTATATAGGGTATTCAAGTTTGAAGTCCAAGCACACATATTCCAGTCTTACATTCACACACAATTTATTGTTTTGAAGGCACTGACAGAGACGTATAGTGTAAAGTTATCATGTTTAAGCATTGCAAATAAAAAACGATTTTTAAAGCTTCTACAGGTTCAATTTCCATATCACCCATTGACCGATTTTAATACTACAATATACTACTTCACATTAAGAATGAATGGGACTGAAAGTTAAGCACAGATTTGTTTTATACCATCTATTAAATATTTATTATGGGTTATGTTAACACTTTATCTAAACTACAGAGAATATTATTATCAGTGCAGTAAATCATGCGGTAATGGCATTATAATGATGATGATTATAAATTGTCAAAATCATTAACACTGATGTTGCCAACACTAGGGGCAGCATTCCTGTAAAGCTCCTTTCTGTTTTAAGCTTCTTCCCACGCGATAGAGAAAGTTAAACTTGTCTAGCCTTTAGGATTTATTGCTGCAGAATACTTATATCCTGATGTATGAGTTTCATTATCGTTGGTTGTAACGGCCCCACTTCAAAATAAGTGCCTGTTAATTATGAATCCATGCTAGGGTTAGGGTTTAGTAATGGCATTTGTAACTTTGGAATGTGGTTAAACCTGCTTTCAACAGCCACTAAAGGGACCACTAAGAAGTGGTCTTAATAGACATGCGGTCTTCATGTTCAAGTTATTTAATTGGTGAATCCCACCCTTAAAATTGTGCAAGACACCTAAACATTTACATTGTCAGCAGTTGCAAACAAATCCTTAATCTTTATAGGATTCTACCGGTAGGCACATTTTTAAATTGTTTTTACAAGATGTTCAACAAGTCAGCGTAGAAGCACTATAGCATCATATAATTTACATAATATAACTGTCAGGTCTGTTGAAATTAGTCAAATCTAATTTTATGCTCAAATGAGCCTGTGTCTGCAATGTATTATTTCAAGTGCATCTTCTGGCTTTGCACATTTATCTTATGGATTTTCGGTGCATTATCAAATGGTGCTGGGGCTCCAATGGGTAAAATTCTACGTGCTAATTAACACACTACTTTCCTTATTTTTCATACCTGCAAAGCAGAACATTTCAGCAGTTAATAATATGTGTAATGACAAATATTTATTTAATAGTGAGACATGGAAGGGAGAGCTCTCTTTCCAGGAATGCCATATAAATCTGCATAAAATGTGCCTGACTTAATTTCTATGTAAATTAAAATCATATTTTTGGGGAACGATATCACCTTGGACTTTGGTCTCCAAGGAAAACCTGGTTACTGCAGTATGAGGTGTTGGTAGCTTAATAGAGGGTACTCTTCTCTGGGCTAAAACTTAAAGGAGTTTTATATGAAAGTATATATACATTTCTTACATCTTTCTTATCCAGTTAAGTGTTTTTTCTTTTGAAATGTTGTTTTTGCTTAAATCATCATTTACCATGATCACAAACTACTCCTGCAGTCATGGGTTCTCTTTCTGAAAAGCTGCATTTTGGTTTGAAACATCACCACTAGGGATGTGCAACTGGGATTTCTGAAGAAGAAAGTACAGTTGCTCACTCCTAGTCTTCCTTTCTAAAACCATTCCACTTCAGAAATTCAGGTGTTAGGAGTCTTTTCAGAAGCAGACTAAGTGGTTAAAAAAGGACCCATTAGTTAGTAAGAAAGATCCAATCAGTAACATTTGTGAAGCAAACACAACACACATACTCGGATATTAAACAGGTAAGAAATAACAATTCATTGTATGCTATACACTATCCCTTTAATATCTAAAAATATATATCTATATTACCTATTTCACGTGCCATCTTTCAGAGGAAAGATTCATCCTGACTTTTAAAGTTAATTTTAATTACCTTTACACAAGACAACACAGAATTATACAGCCTAGTCAGAGCATACTTGCTGTTGCGCAGATAAACTGTAGCATTGCATTTTCTGAGTAAGGTCCTACCAACGTGCTGTCTGCTTTAGAGGTCTATACTGGGTGGTTAAAATGCTTATTATATGCCAGAAAATGTCTGGTCCCTAGGGGATTAAAACAGACCAGACACTGACTGGCATCTTTTTCTCCTTGTTCAACACAGTGTGACAGGCAATTCCCTTATACTCATTATGATCATTGTGGTTAGCGTGACTCGAGCCAAGTCACAGCTCATTCCAGACACTGCTTAGCCCTTAGCGGTACCAGGCTCAGAACCTTGAAGCAGCAAAGGCTGGAATGAAACCACTGTGTTCATGAGGCTTGTGCATTAATGTGTAAAAAAATGCTGTGAAGAACCCTCATGAAGCTGGGAGCCTCCTCCGCTGATCTAGAACAAGGTTACAGTGAAAAATCACGTCCCGCAATCATGTTCAATTGTATATG
This sequence comes from Acipenser ruthenus, assembly GCF_902713425.1. Classification (NCBI taxonomy): domain Eukaryota; kingdom Metazoa; phylum Chordata; class Actinopteri; order Acipenseriformes; family Acipenseridae; genus Acipenser; species Acipenser ruthenus. Next base: position 3,759,364 of record NC_081213.1, read on the forward strand.
AAAATATGATTACTTAGTGTCTGCTGCTTACAAAATTCATCGTCTGCCTTGATTCTACTTTATTGACAGTCTACAGGCTTTATTTTAATGCTCTAAACTGCAATGCACTTGAATACTGCCACCGTTTAAATGGACTGATGTGTACTAACATTTCTTACTGTCTGTATGTAAAGGATGGCCCTATTTCAGTATAAAAGTGACCTCATATGGGACTCTATGAACCAAGCGAGCACTCTTATTTTAACCTGCAATGGTAAGAGCAGAGCAAATGTAGACACTATTTAGAACTAGAAGCTAGGAGTTCTAAAGTTCATTTTAAATTCAACCTCCAAAAATGACCTGACTCATCCACAAAATGAAAGACAAAATAAGATAACCCCTGTGGCTTTATATCTTAAACTTGTATGGTTGGTTCTCTTTGTCCCACTCCGGGAGATAAATATTTTCATAGATGAAGCTTTCCCCACCACTCCAAGGCAGAACAGTTGCCTCTGAATATTAAAGTCTGTTGGCAGGGGGCCGCGACAAGACCTGCAGAATGCTAAGCCCCCTGTTAACTACGCCCTGTGCTATAACTCCCCAAAGTTGTGGCATGCGTCTGTTACCAGAAGAAATGCTGCAGTACGCACAGCTGCGGCCCAAACGCTTCACTGACTCTCCCTCCCGCTAATCACCACGGTTACAACTTCCCCCAGACATAGGCCATGTAATTATTTTACAAGCCACAAGTGGGAGATGTAACATGTCTTCAGCCTACACTTCTAAACATCCCAACCCCCTTTCCTGACATCAGAAATAGAGTACAGGGATTTTCTAATGCTCATTTTACTGTCTCTTTCCTGAGTTGAGATTACTGTCGTAGTCAACACAGTTCTGGCACAGCTGTCCTCTGGGTTAGTGTTTTTACACAAATCTCTCCTCTGTTACACTGGGGCATGTGCCTTGAGATCAACAACAATACTGCTCTTGTAACTGTGCAAGCCCCCCTGGTGGTATTCAGAAGCCGTCTTTTGTACACAGATTAGCAGAACGTTCTCTAGAGTATAATGCCTTACTTATTCATGTATTTTTCAAATTGCTTAGTTAGTTAGTGAAGGTGGTTTATTATCCAGCCATTATCACTACCAAATCCAGCCTAATTATTAGGAACACTGCTTTATTAATTGTTAACAGCTTAGCTGTGCATTTTTAATAGTTTGTCAGCGTCTGCTAAGACAGTAAATAAAAATAATAATAATACATAATAATAATAAAAAAGCCACATTTGTTTAAAGACCCTTTCAAAGTTTTACTGCAGTAATGTTTATTAATAAATGTTTTGTATTAGTTTATAAACAGGTTTACATAACCTATTAGCAGAACATTTGTACTTGTGCAAGTAAGCTTGTTATATATATATAAGGTCACGTAGAGACAGAGATAAGGAAAGAGGGAATTCAAAACATGTATAGCGTATTACATTTATTTTCTGTGCGCTGACATTACCATAAGGACACTTCTAACTAACAGCCTGCGGGTATCGTTTTTTAAATAGGATTTGGAGACGCTCACAGGTCTCGCATCCTTATTTCTAAAACCTGCTACACATGATGACATGCCTTGAGGGTCAGCGTCTCCCAGGGGAAATTGACTTTCAAAAAGGGATTTGCTTTTTAAATAACTGCCCGTACCCTAGGCTACTGTTACTGTAATTGATATTGATTTTATACTTTAGGAGGCAATTAATAGCGGGACTAAACTAATTGTGTATACAATTTCAAATCATGTGGGACTCAGAGAACTTAAACAGAAATGGTTAGCAAACTGCTTAGAAAAGAGAAAAAAAGCATGCAATTAACTTCACGTTATTTAATAGTCTGTAAAACTGAAAATTCTGACAGACCGATTTCTATGTATGTATGTATGTATGTATGTATGTATGTATGTATGTATATATATATATATATATATATATACTAAAACGATGTTGGACAATCAAAATACTGCTGTTTATCTCATAATGTATTATACAGCGTTCGCCACAGCTGAATGGAGGGTCACCCGGCTATTTGATGTTTGGAATAACAGTGAGCCCGGCTAATGAGCCCGGCACCAAGCTGCTTGCCCCTAAAGTTGAATATTAATTTGCCCTGGTTGTTGCAGAAGCACACATCTGATGCTAATGCAGATAAATGACAGAGTCATAGAGCAAAGCGTTTGGGACCAGATTACTTAATTTCTACAACATAAGGCACTAAAATCTAAATTGACTGCAACACCACTGAATCATCATCTTTTTTTTTTCTCTCTACGTAGATCAAAATCAATCACTGGGATTTAACTTTTAAGTCCAAGAGCTTACTTATCCTGTTTTTTTGTCCATTATCGGACAGATTGTTCCCTGGAGGAATGTATAATGTAGTCAAACCTCTTAATATACCACCATAATATATAGAGGGCAACTGACATTTAACTACCAAGTAAATTAACAAAGTGCAGCCTACCATATTCTCTACATCTAAAGTCCCATAAAAATAAAAGTTTGAAAAGCAAGTCTGCCAAAATGAGTAAATCCTGAGAGCTTGCTCTGTGAAATATTCTTCATAACTCTACGTCTGTACTTTGTGTGCTAGGCAGGTTATTTAAGGAAGACTTAGAGGTCGAGGACAAATTATAGCCAAAACTGAGCTAAACAAACTTCTCTTCTGACTTTAAAGGAACAGAGGCACATTAAAACTTTATTTTAAACAAAATAAATATAGTACCAAAATGAACAGCTAAAAACACACATTACAGCTGTACATGTAGCATGTTGCTGTTACTGTGTTTCCTGGTACAAAACCATTTCCTGTGCTGTAGCTCAGTTTTCCTCCAATGGGCTAGCTGCAATCAGATCACGTGACATACTGCACAGGAAGGAAGGATTTATATATCTATATCTATATCTCTATATACACATGTACAGAATGTTGCTAAGGCTAAAATGAGATTTGAATTCCTTGATGGTTTTAAGTGAGTAACACAAACATAACCACTGAGGTACAAGGTAAAAGTCAGTTCAGAGGTGTTTGTGAAAAGTGCAACATGAAGAGCAAGTTTGTATCTAGGTCTACGCTCTACAACTGTGCCAAATTCTAGCAGCAAACTCAGAAACAGTAGAATTAAACTTAAGTAAGCGATCGATACATTCTGTACTAAACTACACGTTGGCATCACCTTGAGTAATGGTAAACTGGAGCATGTACACGTTTAAATCTTATCTTAACACATTTTTGTTTTTTTTGCCTCTAAAACATATTTGCATCGATTTAGAAATACATTTCATATTATCATACACACCGAGTACTCCTTTCGTAGCCAATTTGTCAAATTGTTATGAGGATATATTTACATATTAACAAACATCATTGCAATTTCTTGGTAGGGATGGGGCATTCTTATGATTAAGAGCTAATGCATGAATCCTAATACATCTATTGGGATCCATAGGGATTATCTGGCAACACATTTAAAAGGACCCGGGGACAGAAGACGTGTTATCATGATATTACTAATGAGTGCTTTGCCCTTGAAATAATATTCTTTAAAATTAAAATTATTCTGTGGTTGTTCCCCAGAAGTTTTGGATATGTACCAAACGTACCATTAGACTGCTTTAAGAGGCAAATCAATTCAGTGTGAATTTCACTTTATAACTGTTAAGAAAAGGTTTATTCCTATCCAAAAGGAAATAAATAAAATCCTTTACATACTAAAATAATGTTTATGACATCCATTCCTTAGGATTAAAGCTAATAACGTAATTCATTCTAATGCAGTGTTATTCTTTATGCATTTGGTTAAGTACATATCACCTTTTGGATACAGTATTACAGCTTCAGTAACAAAACCCACAGGGAGTGAGGAAGGGATATTTTACTGACATAATGAAAAATCTGAGCTGTCACATTTCTGGTTAAAGAAGCTTCACTGTAAATCTTTGCTTGTACAATCAACACCATTTATCGGGACGCCTCGGGAGAAGTAAAAATATCCAAATAAGCGGCTGTCCCACTAAAACGAGAGGCATTTGAGACGACCTTAGTCACAAAAAAAAATCATCAACACTAAGTACTTCTTTGAAGCAATGCCATTAACTACCTGATCCCTGTCTATCTGCCTTGCTTCTCAGTTCTCTATAGAGTTAGCCAGAAAGGCATATACTTAAAGATACAACATTATCTGCCTGTATTCGTTATTCGGGAAAAAAAAAGTGATATCTGTTACAGATACAAATAGCAGGAGTGCTTTACAAGTCCTAACAGGCCCGGGCTCAGTTCCACTGGATCCGTTGGAACCCACCTCCACACTGCCCTACAAAACAATTGGGATTTTGACAGTAAGCCACACTGGTGAATCCTACTTATACACAGACACCACAAACCACATTTTTTTGTAAATTCTTACAAGTTACCTACAGTAAATTAGATATTGATAACAAACCTACCTATAGCATTAAGGCTCATGGCTGCCTTTGTGATGCATGGTTAAATAGCAGCTAAACCTAATATAGAATGCAAAAGTACAAAACATACAAAGACTGCAGACAACAGTCAAATAATACAATAATATGGCTGGATTTATTTTAGTGATCTGTGCAGCGGGGGCTGTAAATTAGCCTCCCTTATATTCCTTATTTGCCGTTCTGGTGTTTTCCATCAGGGTGATTTCATTGATCATTAACATTTAAAGAAAATACAAATACAACGGAATGAATCTGTGAAAGAAGAGAGGCAGCATTAAGATGTGCTGTCATTTTTAGACAATTAAATCAGATTTTCAAAGTCATTAGTCATCATTCTTGGTATGCTGTACTAGCCACACTGATCTGTTTATTGGAATGCATTTTGGATCAGGGACAGAAAAGATATCTTCTGGTTGGCTCACAGTGAGTAGCCATCATAAACACCTGAATTTAGCATTTACCAGGCTTTATCCTTTCAGCTATCCCGGCAAAGCGGTGATAGCCTTTTGTGGTTTGCTTTTAGGAGCTTACGCCAATAGAAAAATATTAACTGGAAAATGCAGTACATTTCAAATATGTTTTTCCAAGTAATTCAGATGAAAATGATAAATGGTGCAGAAGAAAGTGGGATGTCAACATTAGGCTCCCAATGCCGTACACATGTAGCTTTTTGACGTTACTAGATTTCTTGAGTCAGTTTTCAAGCATGTATTATGGATACCGGTCACGGTTGCTGCACAGTATGCTATAAAATATTCCTCCTGTTTCATCCTCTTCCACTCTGAGTACACACAGAATCTCCTACATTTTGACAGTTCAATGTGAATCTGCCTGCCAGCTCACTAAGGTGTATTAGCAACAGGCTTCAAGTTTGTGTCCCGTTTCATTGACCGTTTCCACAGTATCCCATTAGAGTAACAGCAGTTATCATTAAAAAGGCCTAAAAATAACTGATATCATACAATGGAAATACAACAGCGATAAATTATAACTAAATAGAAAAACTACAGTATGAATATTGCATGCATGTAAGACAACTACCGTGTACTATTTTACCTGTATATGATGTTCAATAGTTGAAGCAAACATAACAATGTTTGGGCTTATGACAGTATATTGTACAGTAGACACAATAACATGCAACAATAGCATGTGCAAGCTTACAGTGCTGTTAAATCTCTGTTATCTGGCTATTATGGTTTAGTACTGTATTTTATAGCGTAGCATGGATTTCATACAATAAAGGATGCCATTATAGCACCCTCTGTTGACGCAGGATTAAACAACAGGATTGGCCACAACTTGCTTGAAAGACAGTAAACACAATTTTTTTTTAACCACCAATCTGACACGACTAAATGGAAGTAGCGATACTGAGGCCAGAATTAAAACAGCATGGCAGCTCTGAAGTGTGCTTGTTGAGACATGTGACAAACGGAGGCATGAACAGAGCTGCAGCCTACGCATTTAATGAAAAGACAGCGCCTGTGCTACATGCCAGAAGTCATGACCTAGAAAGAAAAAAAAGTGTGTACAGCAATGTGACTGGATGAGGAATCCATTCAGCGTCAAGCAGCTTGGTGGAGTTAAAGTGAGCTCAGACCTTCTGTACAGTCAAATGAGCTAACTGCAGTCACTGTGTATTTTAATAAATATATTTATTTTAAAAAATACATATATCAGTACTTTATCAACGCATCCACAATCCATATCCAAAAAACACATGAATTTTATTAAATATTCTCCCATAATTTGCAACCAAATATCACATTTTACATACAGGCAGCATGGTAAAAAAGAGAAAAAAAGGTTGCGCACTTGGGTTGTCAAATAGAGAGGTTACATAACATAGTTATTTACAGCACAAACACAGCCCTAGGAAATCACACAATTAACTAAATCTGTGACACCGTTTAAAAACAGAACATTTCAAACGAGGAAAAAAACAAATAAATAACTTCAACAGATTGTAAAGCTTTTACTGATGAACATTCACAGACAACACCTCTGTTGTCTAAAAAGAGTGACCAAAAAGTGCAAGCCGATGATGTTCCTAACGTTGAACTCGCTAAAGCAAGGTTCTTGTACATTTTCTATACTGGTATGTACAGTATTTCATAGTCCCATAATAAAGACTCCCATTGCATAGCAGTTTGAGCCACTCCAGCTTATAGTGTGAGCTTTATTGTGCACCATTAAGCCGCATAGAAAAACCTTGAATAGTTCAAAGCAGACTTATTGAAGAACTGCAAAAAACAGAATATTGTGGGTGTCTCTTTATTTGGTTGCAATTAAAATGCCAGGCTGATTCTATGTTTTGCATTGGGAAAGGTAATACTGCCAGGGACTATAACATTAGCAGGTGTTGTTTCTGGTACTTAAACAGCAACCACACACACAAAACAGTACATAGAAATCTGACTTCTTAAGTTCATATTCAAACCTTCATTTTCATACAGATTTGCTTTTCTCCAGCTTCCATCAACAACCTTTATTCTTTAAATAGATTTCTTCTGAACACCTTCCTGCATAACAGATGACCAGGTAGCCTGGGTTCTGCTTATTCGGCGGAATAAGAAAGGTAGCAGGATCTTAAGTCAGCAATTTGTCAACAGCTTTAAAAAAAAACATAGCTTTTTTCCAACAAACATCCGCTGACTTCAATAAAACTACTGTTAATTAAAACGGAAGCAAATTTGAATATCCTGTATGCTACAGCTTGTCAGACTGAATTTTTTTGGAAAATCATTTTTCAAAAGCAGATCTGACAAATAAATATTGACAGAAGGTTATCAGGGCCGAGAAACAGTCAATAGCTGTAACGTGTTCTAACTAATGAGCTGGAGAACTGCAGAGCAAATTCTAGCAGATTTCTGTGCAAATAAATTAAACTAGACTTGCAAAGAAGTACTAAAACAAACAACCAAAAATAAATAAATACACAGGGAATCTATTGCATTTGGTCATGACATTCCTCATTACAATGCTTCATCAGTTACTTTGCTCAAAAGAGCCATATTTGTCCTTGATGAGCCACCACCGTTCTGTGGATGCTGTAAGCAAGCATGATATATGGTACAGAACAAGGTTTCAAGCTTGCAAATAAATGATACTGTGCTGGAGAACTGAGAAGAGTAGGAAAAAAAGAAAACTTCTATGGAAATAGATTAAAGCAAAGCAAAGCAAACAGCCAATTAAAAATGATCTTCACCCCAGAAACTTTAATTAAATTACATGACATTTACAAGCTATAATGTGGATTTTTAATATCCCCTCGTTTATGTGTGGCTTTCCAATTCAAGGTCATACAGGAAGATTAATGAGGGTCCAGGACCTCAGGAATTAGCCAAAGCATTAAATGCTGGCTTAACAAAGAATGTACAGTATTGTGAACTATCTGTTATAAGACAACGGAGTGTATTACACGTATATACTGCACATGCCTTCCTCCCTAAGTGACTAGAATTTAACAATGATTAGAGACATGGAGGTCATTAAGAGCTACAAGTCGATTTACACACAACTGTAAAGAGCCCAGAACCAACCTTTTAGCTGACGTTTATCTGCACTATGTTTATTGTAGAACAAGATATGCTGAAACATTATCGATGCAACTTTACTTTACATGCATCCTTAGTCTCTAATACAGCATTTACTTTGATACTGATATATTGCGTGGGAATGATATTTGTCTAATATATAACAAAGTGATTGTAAATTCAGGACAGGTACAGTGGTGTATGGACATGGGAATTCCATCTCAGGGATGCTTCGGTATTTTATTTCGCCATCAGATCCCCTTGGTGGAATTTATTTTCAACATGAATGGTTAAACAGTTTCTGTGTAGCTCTAAGCAAGCTTCATTTAACTTCGCAGCTCCACATTATGTTAACATATTTTTTAAAAAAAACAGAAACCAAAAAAAAACAACTGCTGTTCTATTTGAACCTGCGGCGATGCAGATTACATTTGTATGCCACTTGTTGTATCTCTCTCTCTCTCTCTCTCTCTCTCTCTCTCACTAATCTTGGCACTCTCTAACAACATGAAAGTGTGTTTCATAAAAATAAACACACTTTTTGTGTTTTTGGCTGCTTTTACTAAATCAAAAACATGTCACAGGTTTCCTTTTACTTTAAAGTCCTTCTTTTGAGTTTCAAATAATTGACTACAGTTGTGGTTGACTAATACATTAGTATTTAATCAAAGTGTTCAGACTTTTTTATTGACAGTGGTGGACATTTACTGGCAGGTAATGACCTGAAATGTTGCGATTTGATTGGTTGAGGTTGAGCAAGAAAATAGCAGCACAGGCATAAGTGGGAGTCCTGGAAATGTTCTCTTCCAGCAAAACTGAATCCCAGGTGAAATAATAACTACATACAATCTCAGAGGTATTTGGACACTATATATATACAGTGCCTTGCGAAAGTATTCGGCCCCCTTGAACTTTGCGACCTTTTGCCACATTTCAGGCTTCAAACATAAAGATATGAAACTGTATTTTTTTGTGAAGAATCAACAACAAGTGGGACACAATCATGAAGTGGAACGAAATTTATTGGATATTTCAAACTTTTTTAACAAATAAAAAACTGAAAAATTGGGCGTGCAAAATTATTCAGCCCCTTTACTTTCAGTGCAGCAAACTCTCTCCAGAAGTTCAGTGAGGATCTCTGAATGATCCAATGTTGACCTAAATGACTAATGATGATAAATAGAATCCACCTGTGTGTAATCAAGTCTCCGTATAAATGCACCTGCACTGTGATAGTCTCAGAGGTCCGTTTAAAGCGCAGAGAGCATCATGAAGAACAAGGAACACACCAGGCAGGTCCGAGATACTGTTGTGGAGAAGTTTAAAGCCGGATTTGGATACAAAAAGATTTCCCAAGCTTTAAACATCCCAAGGAGCACTGTGCAAGCGATAATATTGAAATGGAAGGAGTATCAGACCACTGCAAATCTACCAAGACCTGGCCGTCCCTCTAAACTTTCAGCTCATACAAGGAGAAGACTGATCAGTGATGCAGCCAAGAGGCCCATGATCACTCTGGATGAACTGCAGAGATCTACAGCTGAGGTGGGAGACTCTGTCCATAGGACAACAATCAGTCGTATACTGCACAAATCTGGCCTTTATGGAAGAGTGGCAAGAAGAAAGCCATTTCTTAAAGATATCCATAAAAAGTGTCGTTTACAGTTTGCCACAAGCCACCTGGGAGACACACCAAACATGTGGAAGAAGGTGCTCTGGTCAGATGAAACCAAAATCGAACTTTTTGGCAACAATGCAAAACGTTATGTTTGGCTTAAAAGCAACACAGCTCATCACCCTGAACACACCATCCCCACTGTCAAACATGGTGGTGGCAGCATCATGGTTTGGGCCTGCTTTTCTTCAGCAGGGACAGGGAAGATGGTTAAAATTGATGGGAAGATGGATGGAGCCAAATACAGGACCATTCTGGAAGAAAACCTGATGGAGTCTGCAAAAGACCTGAGACTGGGACGGAGATTTGTCTTCCAACAAGACAATGATCCAAAACATAAAGCAAAATCTACAATGGAATGGTTCACAAATAAACATATCCAGGTGTTAGAATGGCCAAGTCAAAGTCCAGACCTGAATCCAATCGAGAATCTGTGGAAAGAACTGAAAACTGCTGTTCACAAATGCTCTCCATCCAACCTCACTGAGCTCGAGCTGTTTTGCAAGGAGGAATGGGCAAAAATTTCAGTCTCTCAATGTGCAAAACTGATAGAGACATACCCCAAGCGACTTACAGCTGTAATCGCAGCAAAAGGTGGCGCTACAAAGTATTAACTTAAGGGGGCTGAATAATTTTGCACGCCCAATTTTTCAGTTTTTTATTTGTTAAAAAAGTTTGAAATATCCAATAAATTTCGTTCCACTTCATGATTGTGTCCCACTTGTTGTTAATTCTTCACAAAAAATTACAGTTTCATATCTTTATGTTTGAAGCCTGAAATGTGGCAAAAGGTCGCAAAGTTCAAGGGGGCCGAATACTTTCGCAAGGCACTGTATGTATGCTTCTACTAACCCGAGGCTTATGAACAGTTCATAGTTTATAAAAACATCTCACCAATGCCTGTACAAGTTATGATGCTAATTAAATTTTCAATAGATGTAATTGCTTTAAATGTATAAATTACTGTTTAGGTTAAATATAGCACCGCCTAATACATTGATTCAACTTTTAGAGAACCCTAAAACAAAAGCAAAAGCAAAACATATTCTACTTGGAATGTTTTTTTAGCTAGGTAACAAAATGAACGGAAATACATGATAACTTGGGCTAGATGGGGCTAATGCTTTCTGACCACTGACTGAAGTCCTTTGGATGAGTCTTAAAAGTGAGGTCCTCTTATAAGTGACTCTGCAGCAGTTATTTATGCATAGTTCACCCCCTAGTCTCTGTAGGTCCCTTTGGATAAAAGCATCTGCTAATTAATGACTAATGACTAATTAATAAGGTGACATAACCATGGCAAACAATGACAACCCTATTGATTTGACACAGAGATTGCACAGTGGCCCGTATATGGTGGCACGCTGATATTGGTTCATGTACCACTGGCAAATGATTGGTATGTCAGAATTTCCCAGTGCAGAACCGCTATTTGCCCTCTCAGATAATTAGGTAAGGGTTTCTCTTTTAGTCCTTGCTCATATGTAGTACAGGGCTACAAAACACTGAACCTCACAAAAAAAAAAAATTTACAAAGCAATTCAAGACGCCTCATCATCTCTCACAAAATGCTACTCGAACATATCATTTATTATGGTAGACGGCTATTACTGGGCCTCATTTTTAAAGCATGTTCAATAGAGTACAGTGCAGCAATTAATTTAGGCTGGAAACATGTAGTTGTAACAACTGGTGCACAACTGTGAGGAAAGCTTCTAAAGAAGCACAAAGTGCCTGTGTTTGTTCAACCAGAAACCCTTGTCTTGGGAGCCAATGAATGGGCGTCTTTGTCTTTAAAAAAGAGGACTACATTCTGTACTATTATGATTCTATTCTGCAACCCTGAGAAAAGCAAAAATAACTCCCTTGCTTTAATCCCAGTAGAGATGACTGTCAAGCCCTGGACTAAAGGATCAAGACAGGTTTTAAGAGAACCTGTCCTCAGTCCCTGACTCATAACAGAAGACAATCAATCCGCTCACAGGCAGTATGTGCCACAGTGACTCACGCTTGCACCTGCCAGCACTGGAGAAAGAGCCTGAGGCCTGCAACTCAGCATCAACAAGGCAATTCTCAAGTCAAGTTACTGTGCACAGAGGTACTGAAGCCACAAAGAAGCCAAAATAACTTATATTTCTGAGCAATAAATGTACATACGGCAGACCCTTGATTAACCAAAACCTGATGTTCTTACACAGCAGATTATCCTGCTGCCTAACACAGAACCATACACCATGTAACAACTGAATTGATATTGAAATGATATCAATCCATCCATGAACAAGCATGACAAATATTTCTAAGTGCTTAATAATTCACGCATGAGAAATCAACCAGTCCCAGTTAGGTTTGCAAAATGTCATGTTAAACTTTTACACTAAAACCACAAAAAGTCGTACGCCAACTCTAGTTTTTTTTTTTCTTTTTTTTTTTAAGTGTCAACTGGTAAATGTACTTATCAGGATTTTCTGTAGTTACGATTTGGATAGATGCAGACCCGAAAATGCACGAAGGTAAAGTGCTTCTTACATTATTTAAACAACCTTTTTCCACTGACCCAAATATTTGCAGTTATGAAACTTTGTATTTTCAAAACCACACAAGCCAGAAAAAAAGATTTACTGAGATCTATCGTTGGTTTATTTTTAAATGGGGTTAAATACACTGTGTAACAATTTTTTTTTTTTTTTTTTTGGTTCCTGGGTAGTAAGTGTTATTTCCTAATTGCTTATGCCTCAAAAGTATAGAAAATGGCTATTATTCCCCACAAACTTTGCTTTTGTGACCAGGACAGTGATATTTTGAAATGTACCTATTTTCCAGAACATTCCAGATAGATTCAGTGCTGAGTAAACTTGGAGTAACTTCTAGAACTTTCTAGAACTTTCCAGTAATATAAATAGTAGTATAAATACAGGGGCCTTAAGCCCACCAGTTCAGTTTAGTTCCAGCTGCCTAAGTGGATACATATCTGCATTTTTCTGAGATGGCATCAAGGTCATAGGAGACTTCAAAATGGTGGCATTCCTGATGGGTCTCCAAGGCGGTTTTACCAAGTTTCCCTGCTATCTTTGCCTTTGGGACAGCAGAGACACCAAGGCGCACTACCACAGGCGGGACTGGCCACAGCGGACCGAGTTCTCTGTGGGGAGGAACAACGTCAAGTGGGAGCCACTGGTGGACCCCCGGAAGGTGCTGATGCCACCACTGCACATCAAATTGGGCCTTATGAAACAATTTGTCAGAGCTCTAGATAAGGAGTCGGCAGCCTTCAAGTACCTTCAAGACTTCTTCCCTAAGCTGTCTGAAGCAAAGGTCAAAGCCGGTGTCTTCGTCGGACCACAGATAAAGAAGATCCTGGAGTGCAATAAATTCCCCAAGAAGCTCACTAGTAAGGAGAAAGCGGCTTGGAACAGCTTTGTCGCAGTGGTTCGGGGCTTCCTGGGCAATCACAAGGCCGAAAACTATGTGGAGCTGGTTGAGACTCTGGTGAAGAACTACGGCACAATGGGCTGTAGGATGTCCCTCAAAGTCCATATCCTTGATGCTCATCTTGATAAATTCAAGGAGAACATGGGAGCGTACTCGGAGGAGCAAGGCGAGCGCTTCCACCAGGATATACTGCACTTTGAACGCCGCTACCAAGGACAGTATAACGAGAACATGATGGGAGACTACATTTGGGGGCTGATTCGTAAAAGTGATTTACAGTATAATCGTAAATCTCGAAAAACTACTCGCTTCTAAATCTTTTGTAGTCATTTTTGTATTACTTTAGTATAAATACATGTTAATTTGGATTCATATGTTGTTTTTTTCTGACTTTATGTGAACGAAAAGACACAAATTCACCCGTTTTCTCACTGGAAATAGGTAAATTTAAAAATATCACTGTCCTGGTCACAAAAGCAAAGTTTGTGGGGAATAATAGCCATTTTCTATACTTTTGAGGCATAAGCAATTAGGAAATAACACTTACTACCCAGGAACAAGAATTGTGTTACATAGTGATAGCAGTCAGGAGAAATCTTTATCCTCCGCAGCTGGCTTTGATTCTTTTTCACAGCATGTGTTAAAGTTGTTGTAATTTCAAAATAATCTCTTAAATCTCACCGATGGTTGGCATAGAAGTGAAAGACAGTTAGGATTTATGGAATTATCTTGTAAACTACAACTATTTTGACTTATTGGGAAGGGACTTGTCCAGCCCAGAAAGCTAGGAGGATAATGATTGTACCAATGTATTTGAATCTTCAGGCATTTCTTCAAAAATGCTTCTCCACTTGGGGTTTATTGGCATTTTCATCGGTTGAGTTGGCTCAGTAATTGGACACAGCTAACCTGCCCATCCTTTCTGTAACTGCTTTCTAGCTAATTTACTTTTTAATTCAGAAATGATACAGTTCTATTAAGACAGCATTGGCAGTACAGGGGAACAATGATTAGCGCTGTAAGGTTAATTACCAAGATATTGTACCAGCATGGTTTGTGTGAATACATTGAAACTACCTTTATTGTACAAGTCATACAGTGATAACTGTAGGTATTTAAGGAGGGATGTTTCTACACAGTGTATTCAGCAGACTCAACAGAAGGAGCTTGCTCAAGTTCCAACAGTCACCCCCAACACTGCACAACACCCTCTGCTGTCTTCTTCCCTGTCGGCCATTTTGTTTCAAATCTGAAACTGATTAAAATGATTATGTAACCTCTTATTTATTCATTGCTTTTCTCCTTACATTCCATTAAACCTAATAATAATTTCTCATTCCATTGCCACACTGAGCTCACTCAACCAATTTTTTTGTTCCTGTGCAAAAAGCAAAAGACAAAGAAAACACACGCAGTGTTCAATACCGTGCATAACCTCCCCATGGTGAGAAATCTACAGCAGCCCGTTTGGAGGTTCTTTTTTTTTTATCATTCTGACCCCATTGTCAGCAAACACAATATGTGTTAGCCTGTGTGCTGTTTGGGCAAGGCTGGTAATTACTCAATTACAATGATACATCTCTGAACTGTCCCTTAGATTATTCTGTCTGCTGTGCTTGACAATAAAATTGTAAAAAAAAAAAAAACCTTCTGCGGGAGAATTAAATGGGATTTTGCATTTGCTGAGGCAGAACCAATCTGATTTTTATAATGGATGATTTCCACCATACACCTTCCTTTGCAGAAAAAAAAATTATACAATAAACACAGGTAATGCAAGGTATCATTTACATTTAAAGGCGGCAGTAAATCAATGATCCTTAGTGAAAAGATGTCTACAGATATTTTAAACTCTAACAGCATGCCCAATTCACAATCCTGTCCAACTTTTTTTTTTAAATGTTGGCTCTGCGTTTATTAATGTCGTCACTGTGTGTCACTGGCAATAGAGGAAAAGTATGAAGAATGATGGGAAACGTTCCACTGGGTGAACTTCATCACGATGAAATATACTATTAATCCACTTTACCAAGGAGGCTGAGTCGAAGCCACCTGATTCGTTCTCCTACCAATAAGACCAAGTGATGACTATATGCTTTACAAGCCTCCTGCTGAATTTTAACAGAATAGTGGAAGACGAAAAATTCAACAACAAGCAAGGAATCGTGGGTAACACTTTACATTGTGTCTCAAATGACTGTGTACTTACATAGTAGTTACTTAGTAAATACATGTGTAGTTACGCATAATTACACTGTTATTATGCATAACAACAATGGTACTTAACAGAGACTCAGTATTTCAGAGACAAAAATAACAAGGGAGAACAGTTTGGCCATGTAGGTTTCTTTTTTATGAAACCAATTTGTCATCACGCACTGCCAGTTGCTTTTTGCGTCCAAGAAATACTTGGCCACCCTTTTTAAAACTCAAACAAATACACATTACCATGGATCACTTTACTTATCCTTGACCTGAATGTAAGTCAGGACTTACATTTAATCACTGTGTTTCTTGTCTAGTTTCCCCCTGCAGATCTGTGTTGTTGCATATTAGATTCCTCCTCAAACTCACTGTCTGCCAGTCATCCAAAAACACAACAGCGCATTTATCAAATACCAAAGGTTACACGTTGCCACTGCTTATCCCTAATCATAAGCTATATTTAAAAACATCCTCTTGCCAGCGTTTTACATAGATTAGGAAAGATTGTGTGGGAGCAATTACAAGGCAAAATGAGATTTGCGCATTATTGTTAACAACTCTCCAGCACTTCTCTCATTATGTTTTAGCTTGTGGATGCCCTCAACGCCACCAGCAGATAAAAGCAATCTGTAATATTATACGCACATACTAAAGCACAGACTTAGGTACGCAAAATATCTGCTACCTATAGCAAAACACACACTCAGCATTTTAAATAATTTAGTGTTTCATTTTCTAATGGAGAAGGCAGTGGAAAGGACAAATTGTATTGGAACAATTAGAGGTCGACTGAAAAAAGCAAAGCGACAGAATGCTGATAATACAGTACTGGCATGAATGGGATATGTATACACGGGCCACAGGAAGTCCCATTGATTGTTTTTTGCTGTGTGTTCCGACTTATTATAAGGTATTCCTTTCTTCGGTAGACCTGTCTTGGGTCATGGAGCGCGCAGAGCCAAAACTAAACTAGTGGAACGGTCTTTCAAACATATGCTATTGTAAGTAAGAACTTCTCATTAAGAATAGTGTACATTTTGCTAGTAGCCTCTGCAGGCTCAGCATGTGTAATACTGGTAACTTTTCAGCATTATATAAATTGCTTGCCTTTGACTCACGCTTCTTGCATATGGTGACATCACAACAGTTAGGTAGATCGCTTCTTTTTAAAGTATCTTTATAAATTTGTTTGCATTAGGTAAACAGAAGCTGATGCATCTTTTTTATTATTTATTCATGTATTCACGGAAATTCATTTAAGTACACATTTTTGGTATTCATTCAGAATCTTGTTTGAATGCAACAGTGAAGGTTAGCTTGAACGTGATCTTGTCTAAAGAACGTGGCTATGTCTCAATGTGTTCTCCCTTGATTATCATGACAGTGTGTTTTCTTGCTCAGAAGAAGAAGAAAGAGACTTTATGAATCAAGTCCAAAGCAGTCAGAGTAGGGGTGGGATATTTTAGTAGGGAGATATACCCACATTTATTTGATATAATATATTCCACCCAAGGTGATTAAAATGATTTTACTGTATGCACTCACACTATTTTACTCCATGACCTGTTGTAAATCACCCATGGTCCACTTCCAAATATTAATGAGTTATTTTGTTGCACTGAAAAATAAAAACATGCCAGAGCTAAACATGTAGATGATACTTTCTCCAATCCACATGTGTTATGATTCAGTAGATTTTACTATTGTATGTTTTACTTACCTTACTGCAGGACAGTGTTTGTAATACAATCATAAACTAAAGCATGTTGGCTTTGTTATGCTAATGTCACACTGCTATGCAATTTAAATAGCACTTGCAGAGAAAACAAATTAAGTATGTTCATTGACACTGGGAAATGTTTTGGACCGCATTGTAACCTTCACCAATTCGATACAAAATCTATCACTCTGTAAACTATTAATCTGCAAATGCCTACCAATTATTATGCTAATGCATTACAATAGATTACAGAGAATTCATTTAAAATGCCAGTGAATGCAGCTGCTTGGCATTCCACTCTTCCAGCTTCATTAGGCTACCAGTAAGACGTACTAGACCTGGATTCAAAATGATGGTTTGCTGGATTATGCTAATTCACCGATTTTCTATTGCATTTTTTTTACTATAATGCTTGCCAATACAAAAATAGTTCTAGTTAAATGTTCGGCAAAAATCTAAAAACTGAAAAATTAAGAGCTCCAAAATGAAGTCTGTTATACCTGCGGCAACATTGTATTTTATAATGTTATCTATCTCACAATAAAAATGCAATGAGTCACAGTGAGCTTAATGCAAATGACCCGCCAGCTCTATTCGCCTGGCTGTGTGTTTGCAAAGATAGCAACAAACGTGCTGTGACACTGCCAAACACAATTGTGAAAAAACAATGATAGTTAGAATCCACAGTGAGTTACTACTTCTTAATGTCTTTTGCACATAAAGTAACTTTACCTTTAGCTATAACTTAACATCAAGATTCTAAATGGTTTATTACAAACCTTTTCCTTTGTTTCACATACAGTATAAGGGCATCAATAAACATCATTATTAACAGTAATATACACACAATGACTGCTCAAGGAACTGGTCTTTGTTTACAGGCAAGTTAATCTGGCAGCCAGGATGATTCAATGTGACAAGTCGGCAAGGGGTTTTAATTGTTCTGTATGATTAGCATTTCTGTTTCCTTCAGGGAAGTTGGGGGTGGAAGTCTTCAACAAAATGTTCTCCAGTTAGAAACGCTGCATATCGTAATATATATAATATAAGAGTCCCTAAAGACTGTACAGATAGTCTTCACTTTGTTTATATCTATTAACCGTTATTTTGCGGGGAGTTACATTTCTCTACTGAGTAAACAGAAGGAGTTGCTTCCTCCCAGCATTCCCAGCTCCGTTTGAGTCAACTCAGTCTATAATAGCAGGGGCGGAATGTGTACAGAGATGTACAGAGTCCCCGATGACGACGAGATTTAAAACCTGCAATAAGTCACGTGTGCCACTGAGTTGAGAGACGTATGGAAGTCACAGACATGACAAACTCCATATCCCAATGTAAGTCATTCTTGGTTTAATGGTACTCTAGGCGACAGAGAGGATCAGAAAGGGCGGGTCTGGGTCTGTCCGGCTGTTTGTCTGTAAGATTTGCTGTGAAGCACTCAATAAAAGAGAAGTTGTTTTCGTCACGCTTTATTTTAATGGCTGTTTTTCTTAGTTTATTAACTGTTAACAAACATTATTAATTTGTAGCTAAGGGTTAGGTTTAGGGTTAGGGTTGAGGTTAATAAAAACTTGATTTAATTTGCTAAGCATTACTACAGTAACAATTTCAAGTATCGACTGGGTATTGATCATCCATAGGGCTCTGGTGTTTGATTGATCATCCATAGGGCTCTGGTGTTTGCAGTTTTAGCTGGCCTATTATATATTATTAACTAACAGTTAACAGAAAATAAATAATGTACATTAACATGTTTATTAGCTGTTTATTAACAGTTAATAAATAAATACAAAAAAATGGCCCTTAAAATAAAGTGTGACCATTGTTTTTTCACCCCTAGCCACATAAGGAAGGAACACATCTCAATATACTGTGGTGTGTAGAGTGCAGGCTCACTGACCATGCACAGCAGTTTACAAAGAGACCCTGTCTCTCGCCAGAGGGGGGGAAAGGAGGCACCTTGGAGGGACTCATTAAGGCTTAATTCTTACAACTTCTGCCCCCCTAGTACTTTATAAAGAAATGATAAACAAGTCACTGCATATTGACTAACCATTGTTATGGTATTACGCTGGTTCTAAACAGTTAATTAACCTGTAATAGGGTTTAATACGAGTAGCTGTTTTCTATGTTGAAAAATGAATATCAATTAATAAAGGCTAAATGTGACTGAAGAATAAGAACCTAGTTTGGAATATGAATTATGGAGATGCTATTATCTTTAAAATAAAAAGATCCATTATTGGAACAGAACACATAATCCTTTATGCAAAATTATGATAAAAACATCTTTCATGTGCTTCTTTTATCACTGAAGCACTGACAATCAGATAGAAAAATCTTGATTTAATTATTCTGGCCGTAGATGCATTAAACACATTCTTGAATATTCCAAAACACAGCAAGGTTCCAAGACATAACAAGGCATCAGCCATCACACTGATTTTTATTTTTTAGTTATTTTTTAGTTATTTTTAGTTTTTTTTAGTTTATCACAGATTCACTGGACAGTAAAGTCTGATGTGATTGTGCTGAAGGGCTTTTGTTTTTGAGTGGTCAGTATGGATTTGTCTGGGGGTCCCCCTCCATCTCATGGAGAGCTGACCCTCGAGGAGTAGCATGTGGGGTGGCAAGCTTTGCCTAAGGGAGATGGAGATGCAGTTAAACAGCCGGTGATGGGAGGGAATGGTGGGGCAAATCATGCACATGAACACGAATGGGTGCTTGACTGCGGGGTTAAGAAAGCAAGGTGATTGAAGATTGGAAGGGGGGAGCCCTTGCTGAACTACACCATGGTTACAAAAGTGACTCAAAAATTATGATAAAATAACACATTACAATTTTTAAAGAGAGGTTTTCTTGCTGACATTCCCCTTACTATTGTTATTTGTTTATTTAGCAGATGCCATTATCCAAGGTGACTTACGGAGACTAGGGTGTGTGAAATATGCATCAGCTGCAGAGTCACTTACAACAACGTCTCACCCGAAAGACGGAGCACAAGGAGGCTTATTGATTTTCACAGGATCACACAATGAGTCAGTGAGTGAGCTGGGATTTGAACCGGGGACCTCCTAGTTACAAGCCCTTTTTTAAACCACTGGACCCCACAGCCTCTTGTGTAATAAAGCATAGTGAAAGCATGGTAAAGCATAGGTAATCATTGTAAGAAATAGCAAGCTATGGTAAAACATATTAATAAACATGGCAAACCAGGGCAAACTATGGTAAATGCATAATATAACCATGAGAAAAGCAAAGTAAAAATGCAAACATACAGTGGCAAACTTTTATAAGGGCACCTTTATCTTATTATTATTATTATTATTATTATTATTATTATTATTATTATAATATTCAGGCATACTGACTTGTTTAATCAGTTGGATAGGATGGTAGAATGGAAGGAAACTGGGGTTGGAGATATATTCAAATACCAAAAATAATGACCGGATAACACAAGCCAGATAAGGAGCAATAAGCCACCTATTGTTTACTGAGATTTAAAATTTCCGTACATGCTTTTCAGGATTAAAACCCCAGTTTACAGGCAAGGATACATAAGAAATGAATGCAGTCCGACAAAGCTCATTATGTTCCTTGAAAAGAAAAAAGGCAGCAGGCAAAAGCTTGTTTGTATTGTTGCAGGTTTTGTCTCTTTTTTGTTAGTTTAACTAGTTTTAAATCCACCAGTGTTTTAGCGCTCAGCCTTCACATTTAAATTCCATCACATTACTCAGACAAGCAGATAATTGGAAGTAATGTCTTTTCTAGTCTTCTTTCCAATTTTGACAGCGGCTGTTCCGCTTTACTTAATAGGCACAACTTTGTATACATAAAGTGTTGCCACTGTCATAGAGATCCACTTTCTCCTTGGAATGCTTTAAATTGCTATCGTAAGATACATTGGCTTTGATTTAAACTCATCTTGCGACTGTCATCTTCTTTAACCACAGTGGAAATGAGGTATGCTTTGGTTTCTATGACATCAGTAATGCAAGGCACAGTTCCTTATGTCTTAGTTAAATCAAGCCATAAACGCAATGGGCTAATCCTACTGAACATCATTATAATCTACATTGAGATCATGTAAGTAATGTCTAAGTTGATACATTGTGTATAGGATGTGTGTTGATTTGTTTTTGAGGGGGTTCTGGCTGCTGAAACTGTGAACTGATATTGTAGCATGGCTGACCGAGTGGTACTGGTCAAACACTTTATTATTTGTAAACACAAAAATAAACTAATTAAATAAAACAATGGCGGCACTCTTCAAGCTTTTAATAATAATAATAATAATAATAATAATAATAATAATAATAATAATAATAATAATCCAAATGAGTCCCAATAGTATGATGCAAATTACAATTCACACAGTATCTTTTGCAAAACATTATTAGCAATAAAATACAGCCTTATACAGGGCTGGCTAAATTTCTTCCAGTTTTTGTAGAAATATATACTTCTGACATGCACCCTGCCAGTTGTTAGTGTTTCCTAAACATTCCTCCATGCCAAACTGTTGCTGTACGAAGGTTCAAGTGGATACTGGCACAGTCTTCAAAAGCATAAGGCTACTCAATTTCCATTAAAGAGACACAGTGCTTGTTTGCAACAAAACACAAAATAAAAGTGTGTAGTACTTTGAAAAAATGAAATATATATATTTTTTGGAACATATTTATTTTTTCTTATACATTTATCTTAATTGTTGACTTACAAAAATGTATGAAACATTTTCATCAAGGATTTTGTTTTATTTAAGTAAAACGTTTTATGGTTTGGGGGGTTTTACATTGTGATAAAAATGTCAAAGAAATAAATCTGAATGAAGTACAGACCAAGGAAAGTCTCTCTTACTCTCTAGTGGGCCACAATAATTACTCAATTGTGCATATTTGCCCTTCCCCAGCTGCTGTAGCAACACTGTTTTGAAGAGAATAATAGACTGCCTCAGATTTGGGGAGGCCAACTGTTGAAGAGTTCAAGTACAACAGAGCCTGAAATGGCTGAGATTTATTGTGAAATTACTCTTGGAAAATGCTTTGTAATGCCCTGAAAAAGCAGCACAGGCAGTGAAAGTTTGAATACAAGCCTGTCCTGCTTCGAAAAAACGAGGTGTAGCAAGTGTGGCAAACAACTCATTTTATTAATGGATTAATGCACACGGAACTCAGCAACAGAAATAAAAAAAAACACAGCTAGTGAATGGAGAAAATGTACAGAGCATGGCAGGAATGTGAAGAAAAAAAAAGATTGAAATTATCTAGTTTATTTTACAGTCAGGATCTCACACAGTTAATATGGTAATGAAAAATAAAAACACATCATGTCTGTTTATTTATTTATTTATTTATTTTGGCTGTATTTCATATTTATAAGCATGTTACTATATTTATTTATTTAATTTGTTCCTTGGTTTCAATATGTATACACAATATACAGTAGACACTGATATTGATGTGATGCAGCCATCTGGAATTTCTTTGCACCAGTTAGTCTATATCATATGGAAATGAAGACACATTATGTTAGGATAATTGTTTAGTTTTTCACTGCTTTCTAGATAAGGGATTTTGTTAGTAAAAATAGGTCCCCATATACTGTCAGAAGCCAG
The DNA here is from genome assembly GCF_902713425.1 of Acipenser ruthenus. Taxonomy (NCBI): domain Eukaryota; kingdom Metazoa; phylum Chordata; class Actinopteri; order Acipenseriformes; family Acipenseridae; genus Acipenser; species Acipenser ruthenus. The sequence goes on from NC_081213.1 coordinate 3,782,038, forward strand.
TCCCACAAGCACATTGTTGATTTGTCTGTTACTAGATGCTCTGGGAGCATCCACAGTTAGCTAGATTTGGGGTAAAACTGTTTTAAGGTTGGGGCTATGTTTATGTGATTCCTGTCACACCACAGTCACCCAACTCAGTAGCCTCCTATAGGCTGGAAACCCATTTGTTACAGTAAGTTTTCAAATACTTAACATTGCCCAGATACTGAAAAAGGGGCAAACAACTGAGGAAGTACACACAGCTATGCACAAGATAAACCATTATTGAGTTTAAGTTGGTCACTGTAATGGTATAAAAAAAATATAAACTGGGCTTACAGCAATTTAACCATTGAACCCCTGTTAACTGCTCTAATACAATATGTGAATTTAGAGAATCCTCCGGTTACTATGAGTGCAATGTAAATGTAATCAGTAAAAAAGCACAGATGCAGTTTCTGAAACATACGCTGGCTTTTCATTTGAATAGAACATTTCAGTGGGCTCCCGCTTCACTTCTCATCCCAGTGATGCGTGTTGCAAACAGTGTGTTTTACGTGTTCAGAAAATCAAAATGTATCTCACGGAAAGGAAAAATAGAATGACCGGATTATACTGAAGTATGACAAGTATTTCGAAGGAATGATGAAGAGGGCATTAGCTCACACAGTGCTTACTTGGGCATAATTTTTGTAAGATATTTACTTCACTATGTCAGAATTATTTAAGGAATTTCTATACCACGGTTTGTATCACAGTTGTAATCAAACCACGACGCAATATAGTATTTCAAGCAGCTTAATCTGCTGGTTAACAAAACGTGTTTTGTTTGTGGAGATCAGAACAACAGTGGCAACAAATTATTTAACAACCACACCCCGTTCTTAATAAGTCATCGTCTCAGCTTGTTTAGTGCGTAGAATCATGATGGAGTATTTGTGCTAAATATACTATTAATATGGGAGCACATTGTATTGCATTTGGTGCATGATTGCTAAGATATACTTTCCTATTGAATGCATTTTACAGTATTATTTATTTTTCTATATTAATTTAATATTAATTTACACTGAACCTTAAACTTAACTTTCATTCAACAAATAAGCATAAATAAGCGTGAAAAAACACTTATTTACACTTATTTACTTATTTATTTATGCTTCATGAATTGATAGGTACAAATAGAATCCAAAATAAAAATGTGCATATTTACAATTGAGCTTACTGGTTACCATCAATAACCAGGGATGGAAAGTGTTTTAAAATGCAATCCCCAGCTACAATCCGTTAGTCAAATGCTGCTTCTCAACCATCCACCAATACAACCAAACTCAACAGATGTGTCAACAAGGACACAACTGTTAGATTTAATTCCATCCTCAGATACATCTTGCTTTCAGCAGCTTACTAATGAATCACCTTTCACTGCTAGTGGAATTGCAAACATTAAGCAGCATGAAATTCAAGTCATCTTAAATGTAAGCCCTAGCTGTTAAGGTTCGCCTTTGAATTTCAAAAGCAAATGCCCCAACGGGGAGTGTAAATAGACAGATGACATGTTCTTTATCCAAACCATCATGTTAGTAAAGGAGTGTCATCAATCACTTTACAGCAGCCACAGCTCTGCTAATTACAACACCCAAATGTATGCTGGGAGATGTAGTTGTCTTTTGATTGACAGACAGTTGAGTCATGTAGTCCTCCTTGGTTTCATGGCTTCAGTTGCATTCTGGTATACAGATGCTCTCACTATCCAGCATCATTCGAACCCTGAGGAATCTTTCTCTTCAACCCATTATACAGCCAACTAACAGCATACTGCTTTAGGAGTTAGTGCTGTCGATCATGTGACACATCACATGGTTCATCTCCCTTGCCTAAAATCCTTTGTCTTATGATGTTCCCAATAGTAACTTAATCTGTAGCAAGGTTCCCTGGAGCATATTGTTATGAACTGCACAGTATGTGAGTGAAAAGGAAGGCACAGTATTGTACTTTCGGTTGTTTTTTCTTTCTTATATCACAAATGTCCTAAAGTTGATGTTTTCAATGTTTCAAGTGCAAACGAATTACCTAAATTTATTGCACTGCTAGCTGAATAATCTGTATTGTCGCCTGTGAGCTGCACTTATTTCATTTCTAGTCTAGAAGATAAAATAAAAAAGCTATATTCCCTATATCTGATGCATTAAGTCCCAAAATCTTTAAGCATGTTGTGTTAGGCTACTCCTGCAAAATGCCTGCTTCAAAAACCTCACAAATGCTTGAGCTCTATCTATACTGACAGTTTCTTTCGATACCAACTGACCGCTGACAGTCGAGAGCATGCAGGTGCACATGTAAAGCACTGAGAACAGGTGTGTGGAAGCCTATGCAGCGTCACATGACTAGCAACCTGGGGCTTCTGTTTCAGATGTTGTAACCTCACTCAATTTACACAGCATGCATTAGCATGGTGAACTTTCAGCTATTGACTGTAACTGCTTCCATACAATATCATGTGTAGCAAATAGAGACCTTTATTAACCTTTATGAAAAACAAATGCTCTGCAAAAATAATGTTACATGAAAGAACGCAGTCATCCTTGGTTTGTTAGCCTTCTGATGTTTTACAATGTGACAGGTAGAAAGAAAAGAAGCAAAGGACCACAGTATTGACCATAATGCTTGAAAAAAAAAAAAAAAAAAAATGAAAAAATGACCAGGATATTACATTAATAATAATAATGATACGACTAGTACAAATGCAGTTCAAATATGTTTTAGCTACTTGAAGTGAATTGGGCATAATCATGTTACAAGGTGTGCTGTTGTATGCATTTAGAGGTGTGCTAATGTTTATGAATATACTCTAATAACCCTCAGCAGCAGGGGGTAGGTATTCTTAGTAAAAAAAGCCTAGTGGTATAAACTGCAAAGGGACAAACTTTAAAGGCGAGGGCCTCTTTAAGATTTCTAGTGGAAAAGAACTATCAGCAAGGTCACACAATCCTTTTTGAAGGTAAAACAGTAATTGCTGTGTTTATTAAAACGACATTCATAAATTGCTTTTTTTGTGTGTGTGTGCTGGCAGCGGCTCACCTAAAAGCATAAAACCTTAATAACTTGCTATAATTCTCCATTTGCAGCATTAAATTGACTTGGCCTCCCCGCACTGGCTATTTAATTATTTTGGAAAGTGTGGGATGTAGAGGATACAGGACTGTAATAAAATCCAATGTAATGCGGTGCATAAACTGAAAGATATTTTTAAATAGAGTCACAAAGGGCAGTAATAACAATTGTTTGAGTAAGCATAAAGATCACATTAATCTTCAATACTGTCTGCAAAAGAAGGATGGCTAGTTTGGTGTAGCAAACAGGTTCAAATTAAATAGCAAAACAGTTAACAGTACTGTAGTTCAAACTATTGAGATTCAGGTATAAACAGTGGCAGCTTTTATAACTGCTGGGCCATTAATATAAAGGCAAGGGCGGTCTGCAGTTTAATTTAGGATAAGAGCATACTTTCTTTTAAGTGCTGTATAGTGCAGCCAGTGTAGACATTATTTGCTTTAGACAGATTGTGCTGGTCTTTTATTTTCGCATGACTCTACTTTTTAAAGTATATTACTTTGCTTTCCCGTCTGTGAAGCACAGTGCGTCCTGTTGAGATGCATGCGGACCGAGGATACTGTGGAAAAATATGGGAGAAAGATAACCAACCCCTGCTGTTTCTCATAATAAGCATTTAAGTTAATGGTAGGCTATCAAATGCATTTCTGAGATGGCAACTTGTATAGGAATCTAGTGTTGGTAAAATGCTGTAAAAACCTTTGTTTTAAAGCAGAAATGTATGTCTTCCTAGCACATACAAATGGGCCTCTAAATTGGCTGCATGAAAGCACCACCAGAATAACTCTGTCTATGTTTAAACAAGAAGGATCAGAATCTGCCAATCTCCACAGTACATTCTGTATTGAGATGCCTGCTACTGCTACTGAATTTATACTGCTTTATAAATGGCTTACTGTAGACTCCAGAGAATGAACCTATAATTTAAACCATGCTATTATAATGGAACTCATGCTTTGAGCAGCTGTATTATTATTATTATTATTATTATTATTATTAGTTTATTTAGCAGACGCCTTTATCCAAGGTGACTTACAGAGACTAGGGTGTGTGAACTATGCATCAGCTGCAGAGTCACTTACAACTACATCTCACCCAAAAGACGGAGCACAAGGAGGTTAAGTGACTTGCTCAAGGTCACCAGTGAGTCAGTGGCTGAGGGGGGATTTGAACCGGGGACCTCCTGGTTACAAGTCCTTTTCTTTAACCACTGGACCACACAGCCTCCTGCTGTAGAAACTTTACTTCCTTTAGTGACTTGCATATGTATACTACAATGCCATGCAGATCTTTCATTCAGAGTAATAGCTTAGATAATATTAACAACATCTCTCTAGTTTTTTATGGAATCTAAGATGAGCATCAAAAAAAGAAATAAAACCAAGACTACAATCAGAATTTTGTTGTACAATACGGTTTCTCACTGATAGGAAGAGGGGCCATTCCCAACTGAATTGGATTAGTGAGAGTATTTAAAAATGAAAGTATACATTTGCGAGTGTGTGAAATTGAAATGTTTTGGTCGATCACCTACGTTTTTTTTTTTTTTTTTATCTACCGTGTTGATAGCTTGGCAGAAACGGGGACTTTTCATCTTCAAGATAAAGGATCGTTGGCTCTGTCTGAATAACATCCTTCAGGTTAACAGTATGAACAGTTTTTGAACAGGCTGATTGTTTTATGCTGATGACAATAGGGAATTACAATTAGAAATCAGGAAATTGAGAAGTATGTGTTTTACGATCCTGTTAACCGTAAAAGAGGTCTTGTTTGCAATGATTTTAAATGGGCTAAATGATCGTATGTATTATAGATTGTGTATATCAATTCATTAAGTATTTACTAGCCTTTCTAATCAGAAATTACAAGTGTGGGCATTTTGGTCCCAGTAGAATTCAAAAGAGACTAAAATGTAATATAAAGGAAACCTCACTATTGCTTAATGAAAAAAATGTAGCCAGGAAGACAAAACACCCAAATTAAATTAAAAGGCAGATTAGCTGACAATGATGAAGCACTTTAAAGTATAAGGTAGATAAAGTAATTGATTATTCAGTAAATCCTTGTCCATGCTAGGATTCTTGTATTTAAAAAAACAAAAACAAAAAAAAAAACCTAAAGATTATAAATCTGTTTCAACCATGTAAGGGCATGCTTGAGCTCAGAAACAGACGGTTTCTCATTACCACAACACTGTCTAATTAGTAAATGAGGACACCATTCTCCAGTAACGAATAAGCAAAGACTTGTTGAATTGAATTAATAATAACAGTGCATGATAACATATTTATTATTTAATCATACTTTACCTTTGCCTACCTAATGTTAAATTACAGTTGTGAATAGATAGTAATTCTGCAAAAAAAAAAAAAAAAAAAAAAATGAAAACAGTTTCAGGACAACTATTGTTTTTGCCGCATTCTCTCCTAAAAAATGCAGGCTGCTGTACTTCTATAAGTGCCACTGTTGTATTATCAAATAGAAAAGCAATCCACAATGTGCTTACTGTGCGCCCACTTTCCCACGTAGCGGTACATGTTTGGATTTAGCTTTTCATTTCCAACGCATTCCTCAGACTGCAATTAAAAATATCTATGAGTTTATTAATCACAGCTGCTTCTGCAGGAAAGCCTTCTATTTGTAGAAAAGGTTTGATTGAAGGAGTCTCTCTAATGTATTCTGATACCTCAGTCACAGTATTGTTTTAAACATATCTGAATTGACTTTGAAGGGCATTCCGAGAGATGCGTATGGTATGTGATGTTTTTTTTAAAGGTAGTGACGTCAACCGAACAAGTTATGGTACACAATGCACACCTAGCATGAATGAGGATGCATTTGAATGAGTTGCAAACAAATTAAATAATATATATATATATATATATATATATATATATATATATATATATATATATATATATATATATATAAGATAGATATATAACTGTCCTTGCTTCTTGAATAAACAGGGTGCTACTTTTTAACTCTGGCATTTAACACAGTACACAAAATAACAGTGAGCTAATGATAAACTTTTTTTTTTTTTTTGCCTTTGTTTCTTGATTGCCTTTAACCACTGCAATACCATCAATTTGGGAAGAAATTGAGCCCTCTACTGGACAATAAAGGATTTCATAATTATTTAATTGTGGAGATTGAACCTGTTTATTCATACAGTAACAGTAATGTTAGCTATAGCTAATCAACCCTTATAAAAGTTCCCTATAGTAAAGCATAGCAATGTTAAATTCGTTTCTAAGTTGCTTAGTTTCTCTTGTGGTTGTCATTGCTTTATAGTTTTAAAGCATGCTAAAGCATTGGTAAGCACTGTAAAGAATAGCAAGGTATGGTAAAACATATGCATTAGCATGGCATACTAGGGTAAAATGATGCAAAATTATGGAAAAGAATGGGGAAAACTACAAAAGAAATACTGTGCAGAAACACTGCGGTAAACTTTTATAAGGGAAAGACTATGAAATCATACCTTTGTGTTAGGTCTCTGATACAAAGTGTTTAATTCTGTGTTTTTATAATAAAAATGCTTTTTTGGGATCCTGGTAAATCACAGATGAAGACAGAACAAAAACGCTAAAACAGAAAGAAATGCCATAGTCCAACCTAATCTACATAATTCAAAATATCAAATCATAAATTGGTTACAAGGTATGTATTTATAAAATAAAAAAGAAAAAAAAAGAACAAATAATAATTAAAGGCTTTTTTATTATTATTTATTTCCCTATATTGTAATGTTTTCCAATTCCATTCTGAGAACTTGTCCCATATGGCATTAAGCCTCTTGTCAAAAGCTATTTGCTTCTAGACAAACACGTATTGATCTTCATTCAGCGTCTGTCTGCTCCAGCCGAACGCTGTTTCACCGCATCACCAGTCACCGAATGAGGAAGTTCTTATTGTTTTTCACAGAGTGAATGGCAAACACCGAGACCATAAAACATGCATTTCCAGAGCAACCCACAATGTATAGTTCACAAGCTAATAACACACAATGCATTTATAGGGATAAAAGTATGTATAATGGATTATAATCCTATAAATCACATATCCCGACTGTCACATATCATGACATAGGGTGGTAAACTGGATATTCACAGCAATCATATGTTTACCGTAGCGGTAACTCATGGTCCAGCTGGTTCTAATCAGACTGTAGCTACATGGGTCAAATGTGTATTTGTTATATTTCAAAATTACATCGCGATTAGACTTTTTAACAGAAAGCAACCCCCAACATCCACAGCCCCGATAATGCCAAATTTGTAGATTTAACGCCTTTATTTTCCCGTGTCTAAAATAGTCATGCAGAATGACTTGCTTATAATCTACTTTTCATATGATTAACTTATATCTTTGGTTACAGTATTGAATAGATAGATAGATAGATAGATAGATAGATAGATAGATAGATAGATAGATAAATAGATAGATAACGGTCGACCGCATTGGGAGATAATGTTAACTTAAAAAAAACCTTTTGATGCCAAATAAGCAAACATTATTAGTTTGTTCCACTCTCAGTCGCTTCAAAGTATGGTTTATGTATTAACACCATAAGCGTTACTTGAGGATTATACACAGTGCATAAACTGTCATAAAAATGGTCAAAAACAAACAAACAAATGCAAACTGACAGGATACACAGGAATTCTTTAACTTAAGGTTCGAGCATCAGCTAATTTGTAGATTTTTTTTTTTTTTTTTTGCGAGTGATCCACATGTACCTGTAGTTCGTTACACTTAACAGAGCTTGTGTTTGTTTATCCCTTTGCCCGCGACTAATTTCCTTTCACTTTTTTTCACTTAAAGAATGTCTGAAAAGCATATATTTTTTAAGCATACAAAAAAAAAAAAAACTATTGAAGAACAAACACGTTAACAACATTAATGTGCTACTGTTAGAATTGTTTTTTTCATAAGTTGAGGTGCCCGGTCAAACATTATTGGTATTACTTTGCATGCATATATTCTAATAAAGACATTTTCAGTGGTTCTTACCTATTCGTATGACATGTGGCATCCCGCGACAATACTGAATCCAAAAGAGGCACAAAATAAGTGCTGTCCTGTATTCCAAAATCACACTCCGGGAAGAAAACCAAATATTTCTCATGATTAAGAAATAATGAGATCCAGTTTTTAAGATTTCCAAAGACGCTTTAAAATAGCTAATTGTTACTCATTGTCTTATGTGATAAAATGGTGTGTCCACGAAAATGCTGTGCTCTTTGTACATCTTACAACATTCTCCAGTTTTACACTCAAGTCACAAAAAAAAAAAAAATCTTGCCTGGAATAAAGCCCCAGTTCTTCATAGACAGATCAGTGTTAGACCGGCAAAAGCTTGGCTGCTAGAATCAGCCTGCAGGAGTCTCCGTATCGCCCTCCTACCGCTGATGCTTGCTGTCAACCGGGTGGTTCAAATACCTGGAATGGATTTCAGTGTAAACACGGATGAGGATTGTCACAGTGACAGTTTCGTCGTGCAGTACTGCACAACTTGTAGATTATGCATATATACTAAGTATAAGCTCTCTCTCTATATATAGCATTATGAAAGGATAGAAAGTGTAGTAAAGCATGGTGAAAGCATGATAAAACATATGTAAGGATGGCAAAATAAACATAGCTACCGGGAAAAAAAAAACTGGTTAGCCATGGTTAAGCAAAGTAAATTCATAGCATAGGCATGGGAAAGATATAATAAATACAAAAGAATGGGACCCAGGGGTATATAATGGCAGAAGGAGGTCAGCAATAAAACAGATTTACAAGTTCTTGGGTGGAGGATTTAGATCTGCCTCTGTTTTAATTAGTAAACACACTATAGACCCCAAACAGTTATTACAAATAAATACAAGAAAAAGAAGACCCCTTTTGTTGAAGTTAGATGAGAAGGAAACTTCTAGCCACCCCTTCTGTGAAATGGTATATTCCTACAGTTACAGCAGAGGACTTGTTCAGACTTTATGACAGTTCATTTTGATCTGAGTCACAAGACAACCATTCCAGCTCCTGAATGGGTCCCTCCAATTTGGATGATTTTAAAAAGGGGCAAACTGAGAATTACAGTAGATTCAAAAAGTGTTTGTTGTAATGGGGACATAAAATCTGGTGTGTGGGCTAAACTCCTGCCTTTTATGTATGTATGTATGTATGTATGTATATATGTATGTATGTATCTACGTTTCTGCTTCATAAAACAATGCTAGCCTGTGCTTTACTATGCTTTCACTGTTCTTTACTACCTTTTTATTTTACTAAGTCGTGCACTGTAAAGGGAGTGCTAAGTGTGCCCTCAAATGGAGAAGTCTAATGATCTCACCTGAACTCCCCCTTGATTAGCTATTCAAGTAGTAGTGCAGTCAAGAGTTCACTTCAAAATATGTGCATAATGCAATCAGCACCCCAAATGGGGGTAGACCTCCGACAGGCCCATTGAAAAGCATTGCATTCCCACACAGTCACAAGCGTTTTGGGAACAACTTTTGCCGCTTTTCTGTGTAGCCTTCCGGGTTTCTATCGCACTGGATTGCCATTGAGCTGAATGGCACAACATGCCAGGCACCTGCAGCACAGCAGCACACGTGGAGAGCTATAAGGATAAAGAAATTTTGCAAATGTAATATGGATTTTGTCTTCTTCTTCTGCCCCTTTAGAAAGTCATGCTGAGCATGTCTAATAGAGATATATCTATTATTTGCTGGATTTTCGGTGGGTGTGGCACCCTTCTAATCCTTGCTATGTCTATTCCCACGTCATCTCACTCCTGGTACTGAGAATTGAGGCCTTGTTTTGAAAGAGCCAAGAATAGCACTTGTTTGTGAGGTTTACTGACTTTACTGAGGTAGATTGTTACCTGCACATTGTATTGTGCTTACTGTACAGCTTGTAAGGTTGATCTCAGTAAGAAAGTACATTTAAAAAGGGTGGTATGCACAGTGTAATGTCTGATCACCCATGCAATCAACCACGTGAGTTTTAAATGTCTTTTCAGTTGAACACTGTGCCTTTGAAATCCCTGTTTTGCAAAGTATGTGTTTACTCCGCAGTTTTCTGCACTCTCTATACATGCACAATTCACAAGCTTAAATTAAAAGGTCAAACATGCATACTGTATTCGCAAAACAAATGTCACAGCATATTTTAATACATCCTTTATTTATTTAACACTTAACGACTAAAAAAAACATTACAGAAAAGCATATGAAAATGAATAGATTTAGAATGCTGATGTGTTTAGAGACATTGAACTATAGGATCCTGTAGCTATGACTGTAAAAAAAAAGCATACAAATAGAAAGATATGCAATAAGCAGTTTTGCAAGCTTTGACACAGATAAAGTACTGGAAATAAAAAAAGATAAGTGGGCTGCTTTATCAACTCGCTTTGATGAGAGTAGTATACATTCATTTCTCTCATTTGAATAAGTTGGCCTATTTCATCATTTCCAATGGGCTTCACTTAGCAGATGACTTGTAAATGCATTGCCCACCACATATGAACAGGTCGTTAATTTAGCTACAAACTTATTACACTCTGTAGCACTATCCTTACTCAGCTGCCTACCAGCAATAAAGAGCCAACATTTTAAGGCACAATGCTTAGGTTGTCCTTTGTGGTATCGACTGTACAACAAAAGTTTTGTGAAATTACAGGAAATGTATACAGTACTATAGGACAGTATAGGGATATTACTAAATATCTGAATAAGCTAACATGGATATTTGCTTAAGTTATTTTATTCTATTTTTATACAATGTAGCATTTTATTCCTCACTCTCTGCAGTAGTAAATAGAGAGGATGCACAATGGTTTTAAGTGGTTACTCAAAAATAATCAATGAGTGAGTCATGAGTTTGTATCTTTCTTCACAATTGATTATTTTTGAGTTACCATGGAGAACCATCGTTTTTATTCTGTGTATCCCACGTATAATTGCCATTTGCTTCTGATGATATATATATATATATATATATATATATATATACACACACACATATATATATATATATATATATTGACTCTTAAAATGCTGTGAATATAGAAGCCTTTCACACGATTTGATTGGCTCTTGTATTGCTGACATTTGTATATTTCCTGATTACCCATTGTTCTCTATTCATTGCTTTCATTCCCCTTAACTGGAAATCTAATTGTTTATATATATATATATATATATATTGCTATTGTTGCCAGAACATGACAGAATAATGTTATGTGATATAATAACTGTAATATCTATATATGTTTAAACCCTGAAATATGACTCATTGGAAAAACAAACAGATTAGATAATGACAAAGAGTAAAAACACATGTTAAGACTAAAACAGAATGTAGCCATGCACTGTGTCGAGGAACGCCAAAGGTATTGCTTAGATCACAGCCATTAATGCCTTTTAGATGTAGGTGCATTCAAGGTGAATGGTCTGGCCAGATACAGTATGTCCTCTACACATGACAGGTCTGAATCCTGAGGAGCATGTGATAAATACAGTTTTTACACATACCAAAATTGCAAAGCTAATTATCTGTAAAATAAATTATTTCATTTTCTGACGAGGCAAGATATTAATATAAAGAAAGGGGGGAAAGTATTTAACTAGTGACTTCTAAATGGATGCATTTAAACCTGCTGCATATTCATGTCCCCATGGCTAGATTTACGGTCTTCTGGCACAATATAAGGACTATCAGGGTGAGTTATGAAGCCCAGCTCTCACATTACCAAGATTCATTGACTGTAGCGCTCTAAAATACTAAATACACACTGCTTGGCAAATCATGATTCTTGGTTTTTGAGTGCCCTCTATTGAAAAACCTTCAGCTTTACTCTAAATTAGTTGACGAAAAGATACCATTAATTCATGATGTATGTGTTGAGCAAAATAATAAGCATGTTATCTAATTTATTCATTCAAATAAATGTTACGCTGGTAATAAAAAAATAAAATAAAAAAATAAACACATGCAAATTTAAGCACACCTCTCTCACACAAATGCATGTGTTTCTATAGAATGGATACCAAACAGAAATTGTAATTTTGTCATGAAAAACCTTCCCTCGGATGCAGGCGCAATTAGAATGCAGTATGCAATAGTAATTGCTGACAAACACACCAGCCTTGTCAGTTCATACTTCCATTCTTATTTGGTTGTCTCTGTGTACTTACTTGAGGAGTGATAAAAAATAAAAAAAAAATGCCAGCTTGCGTTTGAATGAAGTCACAAACTTAAATTACTCATGTAATTTCCAATTGTTAAGCAGGCTATGACCGCATTGCTATTTTCTGACATGGAATGTCAGCCAGGCAGGCCCGCTGGTTATTGAGAACTCATTAACAGTAAGCATTTTATTATTATTATTATTATTATTATTATTATTATTATTATTATTATTATTATTATTATTATTATTATTATTATTATTATTATTTCAAAGTGAAATAAAGGGGATGTCCAGTAGCTCACCTAGTAAAGGATCACAAGGTGATTCATGCATTCTGGAGTGCTGGTACGAATCCCGGTTGCGCCAAGTTGGTGATCTTGACTACCGTGATTAGTACTGCAGTGAATCTAGAATTATACTAAAACATATACAAGTTTTAAGAATGTGAGTAAACACAGACTTTAAATCCCTGCTGGAGTTACAGCGCAATAAATATCCCAGCAGCACTCAATACACTCCCTTTAGTTCATCATTCAGTAGTGATGAGCAGCACAACAATACATGCTTTTAAAGCAGGCGGTATTTGTCCTTGTGTGCCGATGGCAGGTTGAAATGTTTCAAACATACACTGTTCCACACTGTGTATATATACACACAGTGTGGAATAGTGGTTAGGGCTCTGGACTCTTGACCGGAGGGTCGTGGGTTCAATCCCAGGTGGGGGACACTGCTGCTGTACCCTTGAGCAAGGTACTTTACCTAGACTGCTCCAGTAAAAATCCAACTGTATAAATGGGTAATTGTATGTAAAATAATGTGATATCTTGTAACAATTGTAATTCGCCCTGGATAAGGGTGTCTGCTAAGAAATAAATTATATATATATATATATATATATATATATATATATATATATATATATATATATATATATATATATATATATAAGAAATATATAATGATATAAGAAAAAAAACCCCTGTTGAATGTATACATTATTCAACCATCTTCATAGCGAATACCTATAATGCTCTTTGAATAGTCATTCTCTATGTATGCATCTGTGAATAGGGACCCATATTTCAAATAATGATATATTTTCCATTATTAAACATTATATTAATAAAAAAAGTCTTCATATTTGTTTTCACTATGGAGTATATACTGAACCTATTTTTATCCATTCTGTTTTACCGAGTCCAGGCTTAGTGACATGTACATGCACTAACTAAGCAACTATTTATGACTTTCTTACATAGAAAAGCAGTAAACAACATTTAAGTGGATATGAGTGAACGTCTTAATCAAGGAATACCTAGCAGAAGTCAGGCAAAAAATGCCATGTGTCACGCTACAGCTCCTATCCCAATACAGCAAAACGAACAAAATGAAAGCAGAGGAACTGCTCAGTTTTTGATTGTCTAACAATTCACTTTTTTTTTCTTTTATTTAGAAGATTATTTATCTTTCGTTGATTTGCTATCACAAGGAACTATATCCACCAGAATCCGACCAGCTCGGAAAAGTGATCAATTCAGAGCAGTGAATTGTTATTATCTCACTCATGACCAACAATAGGAAAGGCAGTGAAGACAGCTGTAGGAACACTTTAATTAATGAGTATGAGCTCAACAAACCCCTTTTAGCAGTGTTTCTAAAGTACCAGCAATGGTAGCTACATCAGAGTTATAATCAGGAGATAATACGAGGGAAAGCTTTTGAAAATAGCACAAAGAAATCACATATTCTTAGTACTATTTCTTCCCAGCAGATCACCTTTCTACAGATACCTGCTGCCTTTATACAACTCCAGACCCTACCCGCTTCCCCTTTACACTGATTGCTTGCTTATTCAGACACTCTCGCTTGCATTATCCTGTGAACTTGAGTGCATGTGTGAATTTTTAAGACAAAATTTTAAACTGTCGATTGCACCTCTGTGCCTTCATCAGACGGTACACACACAATGCATGATACACAGTTGTCCTTGAAAATATCTAGCAAATGGGGCACTTTCTTTCCTGTGAGCTCTGAACCATCATGCTCTGTACAGACAGAAGCCATACAACAAATACTGTAAGATTTCTATGCAAATTGTCTCCACCATTTTCAACATACAGTAATAAAGACAAACCTGATCTGTACTATTATGTGGTGTTTTCCAGTTACCAACATTCTGTATCAATGTTTTGTACTTAAGGCAAGGAGACAAAAGCTTGCAGGGTACTGCTGTTCTCTGGGTGATGAATTAACAGCCAATTCAAACTCCAAATGCTCAGTGCTCATTGTTGAATAGATGCTCAGTTTATGTTCTGTAGTCAGCTGCTCTCATAAATGGAATCATATCCACACCAAAATGTAATTACAATGAATATAACAATGGTACGAAGCTATTTCAATTAACAGCACATTGTATTGTATTAAAATAACTGGAATTGGGAGGATCTATTTCAATGCACGAATATTAGCTATGAATGTTTGTTAACACATTCAAATAAAAATATTATTAATATATTATATAAATCTGTATTAAAAAAAAAAGAAAACCCTTGTTTGACTGTTTTAAATTAACTGAAGATTTTGGGGGAAACCGTGTGTGATTTTGAGAATTGTAATTGCATTGTTATCAATGGAATTCAGTTTTGTTTTTTACCATCTTCTCTCCTGATTACCCTTTCTTACACTGGATTCATGGCATGTTTTTTCTTTGTATTTCATTCAGCTCTCCCAGCAGTGTCTCCAGAGCAAAGGAGGGGCATCTAAACCACAATTTATTCAGTGGTGAGCCCCAACAATGGCCTACATACCTAATTATAACAAAAAATACCAATTACTGTAAACAAATAAAGGAACGTTATATATTGAAGTATAACTGACAATCTCATGTAAGTCACACATACCATAGGTAGTCACTCTGGGCACAATAGCCTAAAGCACGGAGGAAAGCTACCATGACTACCAATTTAGCATCATACTTTATGGCAAAACTATAGAATTGTTTTTTTAGGCCCCATTCAAATTATAGATATGGATAGGCAGTCAGAAAGTGGCAAAAAAATCTAGTTTTTGTTCTTGTAGTTCAGATCTTCATCAAACTTAGATGTACTCTGAGATGCATTTGTATTAATACTGTTATTTTTTTATCCATTTTTGTATTTTTTTATTAAATTGTCATATTAAATGGAATGTTTTATTCATGTTGCTACTTGTTTCTACTGCAATAAAAACGGGGCAAATTTAACCCAACTTTTGTCTTGTTTAACTTAACCACTTTTATATCTAGAGGGCTGATTCTTTTTTTTTTTTCTGTATACTGTACATTGATCTCTTTTGTAGTTATCACATTTTTATACGACTATCTGTAGTAACTTGGCTGTTTATGCCCATATTAAATGATTTGGGACATGATTTCCAAGAGGTGTCTTTTCTGTCGATACTGAAATGATTGCTGATGTACTTACAGGATAGATCAATGTAAAGTCTAGCAAGTCAGTCATGGCTAACGGCGCAGTAAACATGAAACCCTTTTGTAAAACTCGAAAGATTAATAAGTGTTGCACTTAGTTGACCAAATTGATCAGCAAATTTACTTTATTTTAGAATGATCACTGCAGAATAGAAAAACGTCACTCAATTTTTAAAAGGTACCTGCAAGCAATAACACATGATTTTGATTGGACAACAGGAGAAGATGTACCGCACAAGATAACTGATTGTTCATAATTGTCAACAAAATTGCATTGTTGGTATTGAGCCAAAAATTGAACCATATGAAGTATTTCATATTGATTTTTGTTTTTTTCTTTTTGGAAAATATAAAGGGCTGTTGTATAGAACAGAAGAACCTTCTGTGATTGCATTTTCTTTCCTTTGCAGTGCTCAAAAGGGAACAGTTCTTAAATGAATTCAGTATACATCGATGGTGTTTCTAAACCTGTTAGAATAAAGTTCAGACTCTAAGCAGAACTTTGCAGTCAATAAAAGTGTTGTCCTATATGTGACATACACTAGGAGAACATTTAAGAACTTGTCAATCCTGTTTATGAAAGTCATCTGCTGCATAGTTCTAAAGTTAAAAAACACTTTTTTTATGTACAATAGCAGTTCCTGAGTAAAATCTTTGTCTATTTGTGATTTATAATAAATTAATATGTTGTGTGTTATAACATGGTCCTCTCATCCAAATTGATATCTGTTACTGTAAATTGTAAGAGACACTACAAAAATATGTAATTACTTGTGCAAAGTCTTTGCTCAAAAGAGCCAACTTCCCAAAGTTTTGGTATGTTTAGGCTTTTGATGGGCTGGCAACTACACTCACTCATTTCTATTTAAATCTATGTGTTTGTGATGTCATTCACTACATAGCTTTATATGTGTGTGTGTGTGTGTATATACAAGACCCAGATGAAGTGCTGATGGGCGTAGTTAAGTAACACTCTATTCTAGCTCGTTTTACCCTTTTAACACAGCAAACTTTGATCTGGTGCATTAATCCCTGCAACCAGAATCTTTTACCTGCCAACCACTGAGAAGCTGAGTGTCAGAGATATTGGGAATGAACAGTAAACGCCTCTTGTTGCTCTTCGTGACTCGGTATATGTGTATAAAACATGAAAAAAAAAACAATTGTATGCAAAATGAACTAGGCAGTCATATGCAAGTCTCAGGTGGCAGCAATAGCAATCGCTAGAAGGTTTTAAACGCCAGGGGGCGTGTTGCTAAAATTTTAATGTCTGTACACGATGAACACCTTGGTTTCTCAGACACTGCAGAGCTGACAACTGCCGCCAGCATTAGTCCATTAAACCTCAGCATGCACGATATTACAGAGGCTCTGCCATACCAAACAATCATAGGGCAAGGCATAAAATATGTATGTTACAATGAAAGTTGTTCTTTTTGTGCTGGTATGACATTATTGTTTTTAATGACCCCCAGGGTTTTAAAGTACTGGGCAGTGCATGTTAAAATAGAAAAAAAAGTTAATTTTTTTGTCTGAATTTTAACAAAAATAACAGGCATAATTAATAGCTGTTATATCATATACAAGCTCAGTCCATGGCCAGTACTTCTTGGAGGCAAATTATTTGAATTGCACTGCAAAACTCTCACAATACATATATAATTATGTGAAAAAGAATTACAGACAAGCTTGATAGGCCCAATGGTACCTTTACACGTTCTCTTTTTGTAAATGTCTAGGACTGAACAAAAAAAAAAGAACACCATTTTAGTTGGAATACACTATGCATTCTTGCAATAATAATTATTTTTAAAGCGTTAAGTTAGAACATCTTCAAAATTTTAACCAATAAAAACGTTAAATCCGAACTCAGCTGTCATGAGAACATGCTAAAGCATGAACAGAAAGCCATGTTAACTCTCTCTCCCTCTCTATTGTTTTGTTCCTGCCTTAGCGCATTTGTTTAAGGTCAAAAGAGGCCACATTTTTTTCCCACACGCACGCTTAAGTACCACATGTTTTCTGTGCATTCATATTATTATGCTTATGTCCTTAAAACCAGCACTATTAAAAATGTTTGACTGCACCCATCTGCCACACTGAAAGATAACTGGTCTTAGTTGGTTTGTATGGAGTCTTCCAGTACCTGATGTCTGTTTGTGCTGGGAATGAAGTACATTTACCCAAGGAAAAGATACACTGTTTAATCTCGGAGGTTTCCATGTGAATAAACAACACAAAACAACGTGGCTGTGGAGGAAAGCTCATCTCCTCCAGTATCCTACCCTATTTCATGTATTAGCCATTTTATGCTGTGTTTTCCTTTTACCTCTCACAAAACAGTTTTCTTTCTAAGACTCAACTCAACAGAGACTTTTCTGTGGAGCTAAAAATATATACCAACAATTACAAAATCGTTGCGCATTCATGAAATGAGACAACATCATTTAATTAAGTTTAAATTTATCGCAAGGCCATTAAATCTGAATTGTGCAGTGTCTTTGCAAAACAAAGTCAAATTCCTAAGAGATGGCGTACATGCAAATCCCGGGTTACAAATGCGTATGAACCGATATGCAGATTAATTTAACAGTGAAAATTGAATCAAATCAATCAACGATTAAAAAAAATTAAAGCATATTTTTTATCTAAATATTTTTAATGGTTCCATTTTCTACATTAACTCAATATTGTTATGAGAGCTTATGACTTCTTAAAAGCATAAGGGAAAAACAAATTGTCAGATAGATTATCATGTGCAGATTTTGGTTCTGGAATGTAAAAGGCTCAGTTAGGACAGTTGCTTACCTCTATTCAAAACATACTGGGGGCATGCGAGCATAAATTATTGTAACAGGGCGAGCAGCCCTGTACAGTATTTGTTTGTTTTATTTTAGAACGTGGTCCCCCTCCGCCCGTGTTATTTTGTGTTTGTTTGTTTGTGTGTTTATTTATTGTGTTTTAGGACGGCGAAGCGCCGCGTATATTATTATTTATGTATTTGTGACGGCGTAGCCGTTTATTAGAAAACTCGTGCAGAAGGTGGCCATTTCCCGAATTAATTAGGTGATTTAATTTGTTGCTAATCGGGAGATGGTCACCTGTATAAAAAGTCTGCAGCTCTCCAGCTCGGGGTGGTGGTGTAGTAGGAGCGAGAGCAACGAGAGAGAGAGGAGACAACTTTAATTTTAACAATAAGTCCAGGAACAGTGACGGCTACAGCCCAGCCTGACCTGGATCGTTTATTGTATTTCTTTTTGTGTACTTGACTTGTTTTGTTTAACTGTTTATTTTGCTCGGTGAGCACAGTTTCCTCTTTTTGTTAAACCATTTGCTTTATTTTTGTTGTATTTAAAATAAAGATGGCACAAAGGCCATTGCACCCAACCTGCGGTATCCGGTTTCAGTTCCTGCTTCTGTCCTGACGTCATCACACACGCCATCCTGTCACAATTATTCATAAATGTTTTCATTTATGTAACAACAAATACATAACATGGTTTTCTTAAAACTAGATGCCAAGTAAAGTAAAAGTCAACGTCTTTGTCATTAAGTCATTAGAGTTATGTAAAGTGCAAAACACAGTTACTTACAGACTGAAATACCCCAAACAAAAGGGGAACGAGAACTATGATTTCAAGAAAAAAATGATTTCAAAAACATTAAATTTACATTGAATTAACAGAAAAGCATAGATTATTCTTGTTGTTTTTCGTTGAGGCTGCAAAGTGTTTTGCACCTTCAGGCAGCCTTCACAGCTGTCTACAACAACAAAATATGTTGCACAGAAAGTACCCCTAGGTAACCACTTCTTTGTTATTATTACTATGATTGTATTTATTTATTTTTCCAAATCCCAACTGGCAAAAATAAAACATATGAGACCAAACCTTTGTGTGTGTAGCTCCGGCACATAAAACATGACTTAAAAAAATCACAAAGTCTGTGTTGCCAAGTGCACACCTACACAGTGTGGAAAGGTAACTTGCTTTTATCAGTTAGCCTTTGATTGAGTCAAAGTTGGCACCATGTTGCATGATGTAGAACAGATGTAGAAGGGTGCAATTGTGTAGGTTTGATTAACCCACATACATTCAGCCAGTTTGACAGAGCATAGACTAACCACAATTTTGCTCCAGCTTATTGTGAATTCACTAAACGTACTGCCTATACAGTCTGGCCGATAAATAACTGAGATCTACAAAAGTCACATGACAGAGTTCGGCCGATTTGAGAAAATTAAAAGATGACGTCATGATATTTATATTTCAAGTGGCAGCTGCAGCATTCAGGATTCCTTAGTTGCCCATTAAACCTTGCACACAGGGTTCAAGTATAAATAAACAGTCATATTATTATGCCATACATTTTGATTACAGCTTTTCAAAACGGGGCAATATTGGTGTTTCTTTCAGCACTGCTCCAAACCTGCTGTGCTTAAGGCATTGTGGGCAACTGAGAAAAGGTCTGTTATAAGAATATTTAACAGAGCTTGTTTCAACTGGCCATTGCAAATCAGATGCCAACTATATAGTGGGAAAAATCTACACCTCCCATTAGCGTACCAGCCCAACAAATACTCTTGTCAGGTTTAATTTATCATCCTTGAAAGAGAACCGTCCAGGTGTCTTCATTTTACAAAATGAACTTATTGTTTTTTAGAAAGTGAAAATGTGTTTCTCATGAGTAGTGAACTGAGAAGTATCAAAGCCTCTGTGGTTTGCATTGGGGAACCAAGTTTTTTTTTTAATGCATTGAGCTAATAAACATTTAGCTATCTAGGGCACAGAAGAGCTTATTATCTGGTGCATCTATTCAATCATATAGAAACCAGGATAGTTTTTTGTTTTTCTTATGGCAATGGTTACACTACCTACTGGCTACACAATCGCTCTGTTGTTGACAGACCCTTTTCTATCTGTTCCCTGTGCACTTGGTTTGTGAAAAATACCGCAATTATCTATAGACAACAATTCAAAAGCAAAGTAGAATTTAAAATGGTCTATATGAGCAAGATAATGGCAAGGGAAGTGCTGTGAATATTAAGCCATTCTCCTGTGTGGGTAAGAGTGTTATTGTTTGTAATGATAGCCATAAGCATTGGCTTTTTATAGGATGGATAACCATCCACTTGCATGAACAATGAAATATTGATGAGAAGCTACAAGACTAATGTCACATGATAATGCAGTTTCATACCAGTGTACCAGCAATCCACTCTTTCTATTACGACCACCTCTTTGTCGTAGTGTTCAATAATCAATCAGGTTATAGCGAACCTTGTGTTGATGAAGCCGGTGAAATATGCAAGACTTCGGCTTATCACTGGATATATAGTGGGTGGGATCCAGGAGGCAATAAAACAATATCAGATTGAAACGCAAGCTACTGAACCCTGGATGATCTCTGCCTGGAATGGGCTGGCACCTGACTAGTAGAGGCAAAACCAACCGTAAGCCATTTTCTTCCATAGCCCACAGAAGCACGAAGGCTAAAGCATTACTCTCTATGGGTCCCCAAGATCTGCAGCTTCGTGCAACCAGCAAGCTCCAGATCGCATGACTCACCCAGCACTCTACACGGCACTGCCTTTTCTAGGTTATTAATTTTTAAACCCCTGTGAGCATATCAGAACCCTTTCACAAACTACCATTTTAAATTGCTTTTAGAACTTTCGTCATTACAATCATCATTTATTTCAAGCCAAGACATATATTTATGGACCTGTACTGTATGCATGTTTTTCAATAATTAGTTGTGAACCAAATGAATTAGTTGAAGACCAATACTGAATTTTTTATAATCGTTTTAGATCATACTCAATAGATCATACTTTTCTCAAACTCAATATCTTTGCATATTTCATTGGAGGAAGGAACTGATGCCCATGGATCAAGCAAATAAGAGAACTTTTTAAAAAACAAATGGCTTCACATCTAATTTCAATATAGGTTTACTGCAGCTGTGGCATAATTTATACCCATATACCTAATTAGAGTAAGTGGGGCAGTACGGAATGTTCATTAGCTTCATTTTGATGGTCGCTCTCACATGCTTATTAAGATTCTCTATGACATCCAGATGCGCGCACTCAATTCTAGAATTTCTGTGTTCTAGTCTGCCGCTTCATTCTTCTTTAGCAGAAATCTGCCATCTATCCAAGTCAAATTGTATGTCATAAAGCTAAACTAATTACAGTACTATATGATGATTTGAAAAACAGTCCACTTTTGAGCTGGGTATGGCCAGTTATCAAAAGGATTGTATTCGTTTATGCACAAGTTATTATTTTCTATGTCACACTGAAATAAGGATCATCAATTGAGATCTCTTTTTAATTGGCTTTTATTGACTCTCATCGTTTGTATCCAGTACTCTTTGTTTGTCAGAAGTACTGTAATTACAGTCACCAACTTCAGAGCTGTGAGCAATCTGACAAAAAGAAGAATAGGCGCAGCTAAAAGAATTGATAAATATTGATATATTTATCAATATTGATAAATATAAATATATGTGGTGAGCTGCATGACAAACCCAATAGCATTGCAAAAGTAATGCAGCAGTTACATCCACTAATGAAATACCTAACTCAAAAATTACTGTTTTCATGCTACGAGTTCACAGATTTTTTGTGAAATACAAACAAAAGTAAAAAGAAAAATGAAAATACTGTTATACATCCACTGTGATGAAAACAGACCACAAAACAATATGAGAATCCTATTGTTGCAAGTGAAGCCTGCGTCGTTGCCTTGTCCCACATTCGTATCTGCTATGTGTAACCTGCTTTCTTTGTTTGGGTCTGAAAATCGCTATTTATTTCAATGAATAATACTTGCAAACACACTGGCAGAGAGTGCTGGTCAACCAACATGGAGCTTCCTGACTTGTGTTTTTAAGTTCTGAGATGGATATCAGTCAGGCAGACTCAGTATGTCCTCTCCGTTATTTACCAAGGCCTTGATTTGAAAAACAAAAACAATTATTTGAACATAGTACCGAAATTGAGTCATCAGCCCCTAATAGTTATGTTTGTTTTAGCAGTTTAGCCTCTGCTATAGAAAACACGTTTGAGATGATTTGCATAGCATTGCACAGCAAAACCAGCCACAACATCCCTGTTGTGAGGCTATTATAGTTGATGTCAAATGGTGTCTAGATGGGATAAAACTGTCAAATGCAGTAACATTTGAACACTCAGTGGGGTTGTTTCTAAAACTGAGACGGCTGTAGTATTAAACCTATTATGCTCATCAGTGTGTCACAGAATAACACTTTGCTACTTTCTGCAGCATATTGTGTCAAAGCTGACATTTGCATATGCAATCATATGATGCTGGACGATTTTGTGTGTTGAGTATAGGGAACCATAACTTCTTCTAAATTCAGCTTAGGAGAAGTAGTGGTCGTCCTCTGATCTCACAGTCAAGCCAAACAACTCTATACACCCAGGAGCTTGACAACGAATATTGGCAAGCTAATAGCAATAATCCATAACTGCTAATTGTGTATTATCACTTAAGTAACAGATGCCTAAACTAAATTGATATTGCTAATAATATGGAATATGGGTTCCCAGAGTGGCTGACCTGGTAAAGGCACGACTGCATGGTTTAAATAGTGATTATCACAGTCAGGAGGGCGCAGGTTCGAGGCCTGTGCTGTGTGAAGGTGCTGATGTTTGTTTAGTATTAGGAAGCATCACATTGACTCCCACGGGTTAGAGACAAAATTGTCAATGGCTGTTTATCCTCATCGTGCTACAGAAGACCCAACTGGCCAGAACCTTCAGTTCTCTTGAGCTACTGTGGAATTTACTGCGGGGAGAGAAATACAATAAAAAAATAAAAAATTAAGACTAGGTAAGAGAATTGATTTTAAAGCATTCGTTAAGTGTTCTCCTTCTTTGTAAAATACAGAAGATGCATTCATTATACAGAGGCAAGTCCTGTAAGCCAAGAAGCCTATTATTGAAACCAACCACAGCCCTGACACCTTAATGTGCTTGTTGATTGTAATGTTTTTTTTTTTTTTTTTATAAATGGTCTCTGAAGTATTGATGCATAAATAGGTGACATTTCCTCTTAAAAACAAAATAATCTAAAGCACATTGATTATAGTCACTTTAATTTCATTGCAATTATAAAGGTATACAATTGCGTGGATCATGTAGAGCATGTTGTGACAGCCCAGCTGCATGCACTTGTATTGTTAATTAAATATGAATTATAACTAATGTACAATCAGAGTTGTAAAGCACAGGATCACAGAGCATCATAGCCTGGGATCACCTTTATTTGTGTTATATATTGTTGCAAGGTTTTACAGTATTAATGATGCATCTTTTGCTTCTGGGTTGGCTATGATGATAAGAGCTAGAACTGCGGTGAGCTCATACATTCAAGAAGTACAGAGGAATAAAAGGCTACAAAAATTCTAGGACTTTTTATTAGTTATATTTTGTACTAATTTCGAACTGCTTTTTTTTTTATTGCTGACGGGCAGTAATTGAAAGGAGGTCATTAAAGAAAGGCTAATTTGTGTGCTTAATACAATATTCATAGATATGTAAACACACAAAGTGGAACCTTTATTCTAGGTATACTTTGAACTTAAATTAATATTTATAAATACGGGTACTCACTTTGAATATCCAGTGTGAAAACAGGTTTTCATTTTGTACATCCTGTACTTAATCGCATGAATACAAATTATTACTATTATTATTATTATTTATTTCTTAGTAGACGCCCTTATCCAGGGCGACTTACAATCGTAAGCAAATACATTTCAAATTATAATGCTGCAAACCTTTCGCTCCTGCTTGTCAGCATCACAGATTGTTTTGAAAGGGCCTGACTCCATCTGGTCATTTCAGTCTTCAAACAGTCTCTGTTTTCCCTTGCATATGTAAGGTCCTGTTTGAAAATGATAGGGTCTGACAGTACTAGGGTTAACAGATGCCGGCACCATATTATGGCAATCTTGGGTCAGCTGTATTATGCAAATGTATTCCTGACAAAATTGAGATATTCAGAACTGATTATTACCCCTGCATCGCAACAAAACTGTAAACGAAGATGTAATTGAATGGTTTCACCCCCCCAAAACCCTGTCTGATCTCTCGTCTGCAGGAGATGACATGTCTTATTCGTCACAATGTATTAACTTATATTAAAGGGCTTTACTTCCTGGTATACGATGGTGTCTGAAAGGTAAAGAGATTACCAAATACACAAGGTCATTTACCAAGGTAATGCTCTATGAAATGAGTTCTTTGAGGTTTATTCTGAAGTTCTGAGCTTCATAATTCACAATATTGTACTTTCCAGTTGTTTCTTTTTTATACCAACACACACACTCACATATAGCACAGTATTATTTTGTAAATTTTGTAGCAAAGTAGAATAAAAATGTCAACATAAATTAGTAATACAAATATTAAAGTATGCAATATTGCTCACAAATACAGAAAATGAAAACACAAAAGATTACAAAAATTATATCCATTAACTACTAGACTTATTTCTTAGTGTTAGCCAACCTCACTTTCAGAAACAAAAAAAAAAAAGTGTTTGGGATTTGTTAAATGGCAAAGGGATCAGTCATTCTCTTGTCAATATAAATAGTTTAGTCAAATGTTAGTTTCACTCTTTTGCTGTGTCCAGAGTCGTCTCAGTCAATGGCAGAACAGATAGGAAAAAAGCTTAGGGGATAGTTTGGAAATTATAAGCACTTTCATAGTCTTTCAAAACCATAAACCATCTGCTATACTAATTCTGAAAATGTTGACCATATTGTCTGCATTCCAGAATCATTTGCATTTTGGTCATAGTCATTCAAATATTTAAAAAAGCATTAAATGCAAAGGACTAATGGGTACTAACCAGAGAGTGAATGCTTCACAAATATATAAATATTATATATAGGTTATTTTTTTTACCTATGGAAGTATACCCGTTGAGTTTTAGATCTAATTTACAATGGTTTCCTATGGGACAGCAGGAGCAGGCTATTATAATGAATTTGAGAATACAATACCAAAATACAAAATTAAACACAAAAAAAGAAATTCACTTTCACACATTTAAATAACATTTAATTTGTATGTTAATGATTTGGCAACTATACATTTTTCAGAATGTACCAGTATTATTATGTTTGCAGATGACACTACATTGTATAAAACAATTATGAACCCAGAAACAGACTCATTAGCTTTTCAATATGATATCAATCTTGTCTATGATTGGTTTGGAATTCATTATTTGAAACCGAACAGTTCCAAAACGAAATGTATGATTATCTCCCTATCCAGGAAATCAGCTCCAATGATGCCTTTGTCTCTTGAGAAAGTCACTCATATTCAGTGACTCATGCCTCTGTTGTCAAGTATTTATTAAGGCATTGTTATGAATGTTTTGGTATTTTTGTTCAGTTAAATTCTCATGTGTTTAATGCTGTTTAAAATCGATTTAAAGTGACATTTCTGAAAAATGCTGGATAGATTTACTCCATTACCACAATTTTCCGAGAAAGGAAAATCTCACCCAACAATAAATAGCTTAGACATTTAATTTAAGAACTCCAGGAGACTCCTAATTTTAAAATTGTAATTGGTGTTTTCTCCTTTCAGATAAAAAATGGATTTAGAGTTTGTAGTAAGTTATAGCTGGCAGTATTTATATGACTGCTTTGTATTTTTTAGCAGAATTTTTACATGAGCGTCAGCATTTACAATGCAAAAAAAAACAAAAAAAACACAGAGGGCAGGACCAGCATTAGTAAAAGATTCAAAAGCTTATGTTAAAATTACAGATGCACAAAATGTAAAGCACATCCAGTATCCAGTATAACACAACATTGATTTAATGCTGACATAGCACAGAAGAAAACATGCATGTGCTTGTTTAGATTTCATACCTTCCCTAGGTCTATCTGGAGGAGATTTTGATGCAACACGTCTGGCTATTTAAATACAATTAAGGAGGGAGGCAGTTAAATGTAGAACACTTCCATGGCCCATGAGGAAAGTACACTTTCTGGAATTAGACTGGTGGGGACAGATTTACATCATGATTTAATGAAATATATTGGACAGGGTCTGATATATCTGTGTGACAGACCAAAGGTCTACTGACCTGGGTCCTTCTTTGTGGTCAGTAAGAGAAATAGCAATTATATAAATAACCTTTGTACGCAATTTGCTTTAACTTTCATTAGCTAAGTGATTCCATTTGGGTCTCTATCAAACATTTATTTATTAAAAAGGTGTTCAACCAAACTTGATTTGATAGCAAAGGAATTGTATGGGGTTGAATATTGCACACAATCCTGACAAAAAAAATAAGTTGATTTTGTCCTGGTTTTTAAATGGTTAATAAACACATACCTATTTTCTTTTACCTGTCATTAGCAGCATTAACAGCATTCTCACATTTTCCAGAAGCATTCAAGACTTGATCCTGCCATCACTCTATACATGCACATCCTGTTTATCAGATACACTATTAGGAACCCAGCTCAGCCTCGCATTTACAGTCCACAATGTGTGATCATTTGTTTAGTCTTGGTTATGTTTTGTACTAAAAAATGTAATTGTTGATAATAGCAAAATTATAGTAATACGTTGATCTGGTGATCTGGTGTGGAAGGGTAGAAGCGGGGGTGTGGCTATTCGCTTATTGACAGGAGACAGAGGTTGTAGTTGACATGCCCCGCAGTCATGCATGTTTTATTTATAAATACAGACAGCAAACTCACATGACGCTACCAGTAATGGTAGCTCATGGAGGCATGCATCAAAACATACAAAAAGACAAAAATAAAACACTTTACACAACAACACTATTAAACAAAAGGAGCTGTGAATATGACGAGCGCTATTCAATGCAGGTCCCGCTTATACACCTTGCTATACTTTAGGGGCAGCTACAATCCCTGAACTAATCCTTGTTCCTTATACAATTTAAACAAACTCCGATCCTGGATAAGACACAGAGAGGTTGCGGGTTCGGTTACTTTGATAACAAAAGCTCAGATACTGGTTAAGACACCCGCAAGGATTTTATCTTACAGATTTGATCTTAGTCCAGGTAGTGTGGACGATCTTCATTTCTTGGGCTTATGGTCTTGCAGCAACCCTGAGGAGTACAACTGGGACCCTTTGATACCTGACCCTCTGCTGGAACACGCCCACCTGCTGGTTAGGGACTAGCAGCTTGTCAATCACCAGCTGCTTTACACCGCAACCAAACACAGCAGGAAGGATTTCCCAGACTGAGCATCAGGTTCCACATTAAACATTTACCCAAACAAACCCAACAATTCTTTACATAAATAAACACAAATATTTACGCACAAAAAAACACTTTTCATGTACACTTGGTTGCTGAATTCCCCTTCTAATTTCAAGATTACAGCTTGTTCAAAAGTCATTTCCCTGTCTGCTAACCTGTACCACGGTTCGGTTGAGCACCAGTCCTGATCTCTTTTGGCATCAGTTAACACCCTCTAGAATTTATTTTAAAATTCGCTCAATAAATAACCACACTGTCCACAGACTGCCACCAGCATATCTCACTGATCCCTCCATGTATTCCTAGTCACACTTCTGCAGCTGATTACTTGCTTTGTATTCTGTCTGTTCGCAGCAGTAAATCCTTTCTAAACCTGAGTTGCTTCTGTTTTTCTGTCCTTGTTGGCAAATAAAACAGCAAACATTCAGCTGAATTCAAACATAAAAATATCATCAAATGGTTTAGTTGCAGTGCACATAGGACCAGGGAACACACTGTCAAACAAAATTAAAGCACTTTCTGAGTGACAAAAATGTTTTTTTACGGCACTTCCACATGCCACTCTAAGTATGAGTATTTATCATACAGAAAAGTTATTGCAAACAGATAATTATCAAACGTGGTTCTACACTGTAATGTATATGAAAACAAAAACATTCATAATACTGGGTTTCCGTTTTTAAACTGTAAAACTTTGAATGTACTGCTTCTTCTAAAAGTGTAATAAATGATTTTAAATATTCAGTTCAAGCTTACAATCTCCAGTAATTACCACTAATTACTAATTAAACTAACGAGTTTCACAAAACACCCTCAGGACATGATACACTGTTAAAAAATGTCTGTGGCACCCATAGTGGAAGCTATTTCTTAACAGGCTCCAAGTTTTCTATGTAAAAAGTGTGCTAATCGACAGATGTTGTCCTCAGGCATTGCCTGAAGCCATCTCAAGCAGCAGTAGGGGGTGTACCTCTAATTCTGCATATCGCTTTTACATTTCTGTTAAATCTGCCAGACGCTGGAAGAGAAGCTGCGTTTTATAAGAATTGTTTTATGTCACTGTTATGTTGGTAAACAACAACGCCAAACTTTGTATATATAAATCCACATGCATGCTTCTCAATCTATTTTATGTAAGTGAAAATGCAAGGCAGTTGGGAATGTTATCAGTCTCCAGTGCACCATTTGTGAAGGCTGTTGGAGGCTTTGAAAAGTTCCTGGTGTGCCCATGGCGTCCACTAGGGTCCCTGCCCCCATTGAGAGAGAGCGGTCTCTGATACAATCATCACTCTTTTACTGTTTGAGGGAAAATGTCATGCTAGCATTTATCAGATCATACAGTATAGTCCCCCCAGTGTCCACTTAAAATAAAGGAAAATAGAGAACGCTTATTGGCAACTTGACAAAGGTTTTCTGGTTTAATTGCTCTGCATAAAGTCAGCATATGAGATGAGGAAGTTGACCTGGTTGATCATCCAGGATAAACTTTTGTTAAAGCTTTTTTTTTGGGGGGGGTTCAAGTTTTAACATTATCAACTTTGATGATTCCAAACTAGTTTATGTCATTTAGGAGTGTGTGTGTGTGTGTGTGTGTGTGTGTGTGTGTGTGTGTTAGTAGGAGAAGGTCCGTCATAGTATTCCAGTTAAGACCCTAGTCTATTTTATTGATCTAAACAGTGGCAGATCTAAATACTGCCACTCCATAACATATTATATTGATCCAGCTGGGGTTTTTTCCCAGAGTTGATTTATAGACCAAACTATCAAAATGACTACATACATGACAAACATTTCGACTAGAATTCTTTCTCGATGTCTGCTAGTCAAAACGTTTGTCATTTGTCATGTCATCCCTGTCTTAAAGCAGCACTTTAAATCAAACATGCCTTTAACTTCTCATCACTGAAAACCAGCAGTTATACAGACGTTTTGTTTGTACACAACTTTTTTCAAAGGAGTTACAGGTGTGCTAGTGGTTTATACATTTTTACACAGACTGTTGAATTGGCAATGAGTGGAAATGTTTTTGAACCATTGTATTATTATTATATATTTTATATATATATAGATTAGAACCTGAAGAAAACAATAGCATATGGCTCTTGTTCTCTTTTGAGTGTAGTTAGACACTATGCATGTAGGCAAGGATAATTGACACCCTTGGGGTATACACTTGGTATGCGTATCATATTATATCCAGCATGATTCAGATTTAACATTTAGAGCTGTATTTAGTTTCAGCCTGTCTTTCAGGTGTATAATTAATCATAAACAGTACACATCAAAGTGCACCCCAATTCGAAAACACAGCATCTTTTCGTGTTGCTGTTTCACATCAAAATTTCATACTCTGTAGTGTTATGTATTGGTTGAAAGATGGTTAAGAAATGACCACAAGTCAAGCATGCTGTCTCATTCTATTACTTATTTATTTATTTTTGAGAAACCACAATGTCTGTTGTGAGTAGATCACCTTTAAAAACACACCATTTTTTTATTATTCCATGCTGCACTATTTGGTATTTGGTTACAACACAGAGTAAAAACAAGGTATGAACAACATGTATAGTACTTCTCTAACAGTCGCTCATTCCAAAGAGAGGAGCATAATTGTATGCTACAGCACCATCACATGACTAGAAGCTGTTGGATTGCCCACTGTTAATCTACAAGTTGTGGTAGCACAGGTTGTTTCATTAAAGGATTTTTCACATTGCTCTGAGTGAAGTGAGAGTCATCATCTTCATGGCTATATGCCAGCAAAGTTGGCGCACGCCAGTTTTGCAGTAGTTTTATGTTGTGGATCCTTCCAAACTCATTTTATTCAATTTTTTCATGCACCGATGAACTGTATTGCAAGAATTTATCATGTGTGCATCTGAAATTAGTATATATAAAAACATAACTGACTGCAAACAAATCCCACAAAAATGTCTACCTAAATATACATCAATGTTCTTTCCAATACATTTCCAGGGCCTGCAATGCTGAGAGGGAATTGTGTTATACACAATGGCGTTCACAAATGCAAACCACAAACTAGGCTAGTACATTACAGAAATGAAAAAGAATGTACACTTTCTGAATGCAGTCTCCAAACTGTGTTTCTCCCTTTGTTGAAAAATTAATTACTAGAGGCGCCTATCACAAGAATCAGCTGTCTGTGATGCTGTTGGATGTAATAATTTTGTCAAGCTCTAGCTGTACAGCTCAGTGCATCATTTCCTATATTCTTTCCACCCCAGTTGCTAGTTGCTGTCACGTGTCAACTGCTTCTCACAGCAAATAGCATTAAAGTTATTAAAAATCGAGCAGAACAGTCAGTTAAGATACAGCAAGTAGATGACACCTTGCCACATTAAAGAAATCAATTGCATAGCAAAGCATTTCTTACAGTACGAAAGATAATTACAGTTCAGCTCCAGTCTAACAACATTTAGAGGGAGGTGTTAAGAGGTAACCCCTTAAAATCTGCACGGCATGTAAGGAGAATTAAGGTAAATTGAGAAACTAACAAGAAAATCAAGGACATTTTAAGGAAACTTACAGGATTTTGGTTTCAAAGTGTCTTGGGTGCTTACCAGCAAACCCTGTACACATTTCATTTTACATTGCATAACAGATACAACTAATATGGGAAATAGTCCTTACAGTTTGTTTGTTTGTTTATTTCATAGCAAATTGCCAATGCATTTTAATTAGTGCTAGAATAATGAATACGAAAACAATGAGGATACAATCAGGGTGAATTTACTCATCAGACTATTCGACATTATAATGTAGTGTTTGGTTACTTCCATGCTGTTGCCTTTAAGCTCACATGTTATGAAATCTGTCATAATACGTGTGGATGTATATTTAAACCCTATTGTCCAGCTGATAGCTGGTGATTATGTTATTGCCGTAAAAGCTAGAAGTTCTTCTTATGTGTGTGGTCCAGTTGGTTTCTTCTTGTTCCCGGCAGTTGACAAGCAGAATGAGAAATTACTGCAGTTTTTAATTCTTTCAGCTGGCTGACCTCACTGGTCACCATCTCAACACTTAGGTTTGCAAGAGTGTTCGGGTATGTTGACTGAACTGAAATCCCTTAGTGAAACATTGTAAAATAAAGGGCCTCCTAACGATGGCTATGTCTGTGTAATAAGGCTTCATATAAATTAGCAAGGAACTCTCCAGACACTTCCTCAGAACTCATCAGATATACAGCACAGCACAAGACAACAGCTTGTTCAGTTAATTCTTACCTGCACAGTTATTAGTCATGATAAGGGACTTGCTGCATAATCATGCAGGCACTTTTATGCAGGGCTTTTTTTTTAGTTGAGAGTGGAAGAGCTTTATTTAGAAACCCACTTATGAGGCTTTACCCTTTAGCCTTGAATATGGCTCCTGAAGCACTGCAAATGTATAAACAGATTAGTTATGTCTTACATTTGCAATTGTCTTCAGCCATGGTGGCTTTCATGTCTGTGTCATTGTGATACGCTCATACTTGGGCAAAGGCATACGGGCCAGTATATGACACCAAAGAGATAACTAAATTGTCACAGAACACAGTGTATTCAAATATAAGCCCAGATACCTTTTTTGCCCAATTATACTGTTTTTTAAAGTGTGACAGATTCCATATAAAGCTTTCCTCAGGCTCTTTTACTTTGTATAATGGAACAATGTAAGCATATTTCACATTTATTCTGTAAGCAAGTGGTGGCTGTTGCTTCTAGCTGGAACAAATCAAACATAATTTACCAGTTTGGCCAGGATTTGAACTCAGTCTGAAGCATGGCAAACAAATGGATGTTCTTTAGTTTGGATAAATACCTATTGGATGAAACAGAGATCCAGCTTAGGTTGGGATATTTTATATTTCTCATTCCAGTGTTGTAACTAAGGGCTTTGCATGCATAGCAGAAGAGAACGGACCAGAATTAATAAGCTTTTGCAGTAACGTGTTCACTTTTAAGAAACATAAGAAACATTGGTGCCAAAACTAAGTAACTGTTTGTACACTACTTGCCTGTGCACAGTGTGTGTGGAAGAATTTGCAAAAGAGTAGTTTTTGGGTTGATGGGTCTATTTATTACTTGAGGTAAAAATGTTTTTTAACTAATGAAATTTCCTCATTTTTCATGCAAAGTGATGGCGCCTTCCAATACGTAATTTGTATAATGCATTATTGTATAATGCATATTGATTTCAAACCCGCCCCCCCCCCCCCCCCCCCCCCCGGAAAACATCTGTCTTGCTCATCTGTCAATCATCCATGCTCTAACATGAACCTATATGGTGCCCTGTTCATCAGGAGTCCCTTTGTAAACATTCATGCATATGGATTTTTTAGTGTTAGCCTTTCATCTACTGAAAAAAAATGTAGTCAGTAAAGTCAAAACTATCAAAAGATCTTCAGTTGTTTTATTTACATTTGTATTTTGAAGGGAAAGAGTCTTTTTTTCTTAAAATATAAGAGTGGGGTGTAATGGGAATACATTGAGAATGCTGTTTGAGACAAAATGAATATGGATGAGTGTGTTTGGATTCAATGATTACATCATCAAATTCCGACAAACCAATCCCTATGATAAAACATAACTGAAGCTAATTAAAGAGAAGTGTGGCTCACATAAACCCCTTAACTGTACATCAAGATTCATGGTTTGTCAATATACAGGTGTCCCATAAGCCAGTCATCGGCCAACCTCACCCCATTGACTGTCTGCACCACACCTCAAAATGTTATAAATTCATTCCTCTTTGCTTTAAAGGCATGTCACACCTGAAAGAAACAGACACCCAATATTAACAATTATGCTACTAATGCCTGACCTGCTGGATACCATGTACAGTGTTTTATTTATGCTAAAATAGAAGGGGGGACATGTTAATACTCTTGGAACCAGGAGACCTGCACAATAGAAGACATGAGACTTTGCAACTAGCGCTTCACAGGGGAGAGAGGGTCACTGGAGAGCAGGTGGTCTTGGACTGCTGCAGGTAAAATAGAGTAAGGGACAGCAAAACTTAGTGGCAACAGACTGCAAGGAAGGCCATGAAACAAGACCCAGTTACCACTTGTTCTACGTATTTATGAGTGAAATCAACATGAATAAATGAATAATCCTCAATGATTTACTTTTTCAGTGTAGCTGTCACATGTTAAATAGGTTGTGTAATCTTTTTGTTGAGACGGTTCCCTTAACAAGCATGCATATGAGCTCCATTTTAAATTAAACTATGTTTATATCAATCATGTCCCTGCTGCCACAAGTAATAAACGTTCCCCATCAATCATTCTGTAAACATGCTATAGTGGTTTATTTCAACTTCTGCGCAAAATATTCCACTTGAAAAATATTATCATCATCATTAATTCTGATCTGTGCAACATTTGTTACAAAAGATGCATAGTAATTTAATAGTAGATTGACCTTCTATTCATTTCAACAGGGCATGCAGGTACCTTATACCATCTGTTTGCATAATTATGTATGATATAAATGCATTTATTGACTCTCTGAGACCATTCCTTCTTGACAATCGAAGTCAGCTTTGTTCTGTTTGAAAGATTCAACTGTTCTCAAGTGACCTTGTGACCTTTAATCTTTGTCCACCCTTCTATCAGACCTACAGGCTTGTCTTCTGTGTTTCTATCATTCTTCACAGTATGACAATGGCTTGAGGGAATTTGCCTTATTCATAGTGGACATCCTCTCCTTTGTCCTGTGCCCATTGCTTTGCTGACCGGTAATGCCTTTTTTTGTTAATCAAGACAGACTTAAGTCACCTTACGCTGTGGGACGTGAAGGACTGTTTGGCCTTGTCAATGTCGATGAGGTCTTGGAAACAAAAAGCAGAAGATCTATGATTTCAACAACGGACTCACAGTGTGCTACTGAGGCAAGTCACATGCCTTGTGGCCCAGAGGCAAGTCAGTTCATCTTTTTGTTTCTTTGTTAAACCAGCTGAAATATCAGATGCAAAAAAGGACCAAACTGGAGATAAGCTGTGATATCTCCCTTGGGCTAATCTGGGTAAATACATACACACACACACACACACTGTGTGCAAGAAGTTGAATCCTGAACCTTCTAACACAGAACAGTTTTACAAAAAATATATAGTATTGCATATTTATGATAAATATATCATAATAGGGTTAAACTATGCTGCTAGACAAATATTTGACACTACTGTCGACATACATGCAAAAAGATCTTGCAAACACACAGCACAGCCATGTAGGCAAGTGGGCGTGCTCTTTAAAGTAATGGGTGCTGGGTCCCTGGAATGCAATTTGATTTGCCGATATGAACACCAGCAATAGTGCTTCATTGTCGCCGGTGCTCACAAGCATTCATTATAACTGTGCGCTGGTGTGCAATACACTTCATATAAGCATAGACTTCTTCAAGCAAATCTTGTTTATAAAAAGGTTTACGATTCTAAACCATTAGTGCAGAAAGGCTATTGGTGCTGTCTGGCTATCGGTGCTATACAGCAGTGGACTGGCTCTGGTGTATGTAAGTGGACAGTGCTCTGCTCTCGCCCGTGACAAAGCTTGTCTAGCTTTTCTCTTTGTGCTGAATTTAAATGTCTTAGGGTGAATACATGGAATCAACAGAAGCTAAAGCTGCAATGCATGATGAAAATATCCCCCCAAAAAATGCCTTTAGTGTGACAGCGATAATTCTTCAAACATTGTAATCTTATTTGGTTAGCAGCAATCTCCTAACATCAGCACTTGTGATACAGTACAATTGCAAGGGTTACTTTCTGTGTGTTGTATTGCACTGGGTTTTTTTTAAGTAAAATATCCTTTGCATCCAAGGGAAACCGGCTGAAACACTGATGTTGAGGCTACAATCACAAAAAGCACATTAGACCATTTCAGTGGGAATTTTGTTTTTTCTTTTTCCTGGGCATTATTTCCTGATCACAATATAGATTAGCTGTATGTCCTTTGATAATTCTCACCAGTCTACAAAAGGGGGAAAAAGCTTTACTTGGTAAAATGCTCACTCAAGAGTATAGTGGTTGACACGATTTCCATTAACATTTTATGTAAAGATTCATTAACATGCTAAATGTGTAACTGAGTAAGCACAGTTCGCCAGATTGCCCATTAAAACTTTAATATTTCTGAGAAAGGCATTGATTTGAAATATATAACAAGTTAAAACATTCTGAAATTGATTTGGTGGATTTAATAGAAAACAAGCACCCAGGTATGTTTTATTGGATTTCAAGCAAGCAAATTAGGTCTGAGGTTCTATAGTTACGGTACGCTAACTATAATGAGATTGAAAAATGCAAATCACAAATAAAACATTATTTTGCAAAACACCACTTTTTAGGAAGTAGGTTTACTTTTTTTATTATTTATTTTTATTTTTTTAAATCAAAGACCAAACAGTAAAGAAAAATATGTATGATTTAGTTTCTACTTTGTAGTGCTAATTGTAGTTATACTATTCTGACCATTCATCTTTGTATAATGTTAAAAATGCTAGATTGGACAACAAGCCATTTCTAGAGAAAGTAGGACCATGTAGAATGAGTTGTGTTCCATATAAAATATCCGTATCCTTAAGCTGATCCAACTGTATTTCCACAGTTTTTGTTTTGAGGTTAGGCAAACACATGTTTTTGCTAATGTTATATCACTAAGAAGCTGTAATGTTTGTCAACTTTATTACCGAATACCGTAGGCCTCTAATGGACACAAAGACAAAAAGAAAACATACAGTACCTCTTGTATCCAGCTTTACACTTGCAGAAAAAATGTTTAGGGCCAAAAGAATCTAAACAGGACGATGCATTCAGTGAGCAGTGTACAACGGATGGACAAGAGACACAAGGTAAGTAATTAATTTGATCTCCCTGATTGTCCTTAACAAGAATAATTGACTCAGTTACTGATGTCGTCTCTACACAATACATCACACAACCATTAAGTAATATATTTTGTGTGTGTGCGTTACCCAAACCATCTGCGCTCCAACCTAACAAAAGAGAACTTTGTGCAAAACACGAAAAACATGGTGACCAGCACTTTCTAGTCTGTCAGAACTAATCAGCATCAGATAAGTTAATGGAGAACACAAAACCTATTTAAAAGCTACATTTACCACTTGGCTGATTCCATTACATTGTGTAATTTCCAGGTGTCACATTTCCTCTCAACATGTCTGTCTTAATGCTCTCCCAAGCTGCCTTGATTAGTTAGACTTTACTGACTTCCAAATTCTTTCCCCTGAAGCCTGCAGGTGTTCAGATATCAAATATGTACTGGGCAGCGCAACTACACAAGGAAGGAAGGAAGGAATGAATACAGGACAGAAAGAAGAGCACATTATTGTTAGTATTATTATTTAGGTTTGTGCTTTTTTGTGTTACATCCTTCGACAGGCCTGAATCAGGCATATTTAGACTAAAAGATGTGCTTGTCAGTCATATATGGTACATACGCATTATACCATATTATATCTTCTATCGCTTCCCTTCTAGCTATAATTTTGAGCACCACCTTCTGCCCTGTGTTGTGCTTATATGCATCTAAACAGCCTAGCTCTTCTCCACTTTCCTGATCTAGGGAGAGACATGGCTGTGACAAGCCTAAAATACATATACAAAAAAACAATGTCAGTGTACTTACATGGCATGTAAAATCAGTGTATTCATTACTGTTAGGTAAAAAAAAAACAATAATAATAATTGAACATGGATTTCAATGTATAAGTCTACACAGAACAGATCAACTTAAAAAATGAATAATTTATTATTTTTCCCTTTTTAAAACAGGGGGTCCCTGAATGGCTTATCTGGTAAAAGCGCAGCCGTGTGGTTTGCAAGGTGAATCATACAGTCAGAGGAGCGCAGGTTTGCGTCTGGGCTGTGCGAAGTCTCTGCTTTTCGCTGGGCACGCCCGTGGGTTAGGTATTCTCTTTATCGTGCTGCAGCGAACCCTGCTGGTCAGAGAAGGATTACACGTGCAAATGTAGCATGCCATTATATTACCTGAACACAGTAGGTAATATCTTCTTCTTATTCTTTATTTTTTTATATGGCGTCTTTCATAGTGGACCACCATCACAAAGCACTTTACAGAGGTAAATAGGTACTTGCATGGGGCTGTAAGTTGACCTCAGTGTTGCTCAAAGCATGGGAGACCAGAACATCTGTGAGAATTGACTCCAATATAGTAATAGTTCATACAAATACTTGATAGGCACTGGCAATGTTTTAACTGTTGTGTTATTCACAGGAGGCACAAAAATGCATTTATCCACACAAGCAATTAACACACAAATCAGAAACTCCAAAAACATTAGTACAGGAGCATTTTTTATGTTCTTGTCTGGGTATCACTCAGGCATTGTTATCCAGCCTTTTCTCTGTAAGAAAGCCAATACCACAAGATAATAAACCTGGGCTAATAAATACATGGGGAAGGGGTCTTGTTTTATTGCTTTTGACCTTCTAAGGCATAAATAACCGCAACCTGCCAATGCTGTTGATTTGCAGGAGCCCTCGGAATTACTTACTATTTTAAAGTATATTAAATGCACACAAGTACGTGGGTTTAATGATTGTCTTTCAGTCCACTTAGGTATTTCCTTGGAAATGGCCTTTAATTAATGACTGGTAATCGATGTGTGTGCATGTTAAAGAAATTAAAACCAGTCCTTTTAAATGTAACCAGAGGCTAAAGAGCAGCATTATTGATAGCTACATACCCTGAGAAGAGAGACTTAAGCCACCCATATCATTACCATAGTAATTATTGAATTGTTTGTGTCGGTATGCATAGATTTATAAATTCCTTCAAACATGACTTACGACCATTTCTGCTTTAACTTATCTGCATGTTCTATTGCTTTAATGGTATGGTTTGAAGAAAGTTGCTGCACGGAGCAAATTGTATTGTGTTTGTCACTGGCACTGCCTCAATACTATGAATTTAAACATCGTCATTCGTATTGTTTGTCCACTGAGATAGATCCTTAGATTTATGTCTCTTCAAAAGAAGCAGCCAACTATGTTACAAAATAAAGTCTATGATGATGATGATGATGATGGAGTTGAAAACAATTAAAGGTTTAGTTGTCATTGAGAGCTCAGTTGGAATTAAAACCAGAAGACACAGGGCTTCCCCAGGACTGGCAGCAGTGTGGAGTAGTGGTTAGGGCTCTGGACTCTTGACCGAAGGGTTGTGGGTTCAATCCCAGGTGGGGGACACTGATGCTGTACTCTTGAGCAAGGTACTTTACCTAGATTGCTCCAGTAAAAAACCAATTGTATAAATGGGTTATTGTATGTAAAAATAATGTGTAAAGAATATTGTAAGACAGTCAGTCAGTCTTATGCAGCAATCTACTTGATTAAAGCCTTTTGCCCCAAGTGTCTAATTTTAATATCTTTTTGAGATTCTACTGATTTGAATGCGGTCAAATAGAATTATATATTAATTCTTTCAGACTTTTAAACTGTGCAAATCTCCAACATTAATTAACAGATTGTACAGTAATCTCTGGCTAAGAGAACACCCCTCGGGAAGCAAGCGAAGTGTTAGCCGAATTGTTCTCTGAGACAGAGTTGACCACCAGACACAATATGAATCAATCAATAAATAAATGTTTTTCTTGTCATGACGCACGTGCATCAACATATGAAATTAACAGAAGAAGTAAGAGAAAAGCAATAGGCAAGTGTGTGTTAATGAACTATAGTAATAAAGTAACAGACTAACTAACTTTAATAAACTAACTATCCCTACACATGTTAAAAAAATGCAGCAGCAGCTCTAGATGAAATACATGTACAGGAGCAATATTCAAGACATGCACACAAATATTTAACAGAATGGTGAAGCAACTCACCAGAACGGGAAACACCAAATTACTCGCCGACTTGTGTCAATTTCAGGTTTTTTTCAAGAGCTCGAACAATTATAGCAAGAGAAACACTGTTGCGTTTTGCCGTTTGTTTAGATGCCATTTTGTAAAGATGAGGTGCACTCGTGGAAATCAGAATACAAAATGAGACAATCATGATGGCAGTTCTGGAAAGGTTGAATAAACCAATCAGTGTGCCTCAAGACACTCTCACGATGACACGTTTGAAAAGATTGAATAAACCATTAGAATTTATGTTTGATGATGATGAGTTATCATATTATAATTGATAATGACAATTTTCAAGCAGTTAGACTACAACTGTCTCCAAGTGTAAAGTGTCACTCTACACACAGTGATGCTGGTGGTACTTCACACAGCTCAGTGGTTTACATTCTGTTATCTGTCATCTCAAGCAGCCTCGCTCTGTTAAATTGAAAAAAAAAAAAAAGAATCTTTTGGTCTGATAATCAGTAGTTTGTTTGCTGGACAGTTAATAAGAGCTGAAAAAGAAGTGCTTCTATCAGCAACTATTTAATTTTAAGGGGCAATCCATATTTTAAAGCCTATTGATTCTATCAATTCTTGGTTTTGTATACAGTCTTAGCCATGAGAAAGAATGAAACTTTTTTGTCTTGATTTTAAGCATTTTGCAGAAAGACATATTGCACCGAACCATGAAGTAGCTCTTCAAGAAAACACTTAATGAATGGAAGCTTGATCAGGCTGAGCAGGTTGCCATAACAACAAGCAGTGGCACAGACATATAAGGCTTCCTTTTGAGCTACCCCTGTTGTAGGAAAAAAATCACTTGTTTCAACTTGGCCTCTTTGTATTGCCAGAGCAAGACCTCAGTAACATAGCATAACATAGTAACTGGTACCTTCAGAACTCAAAATGGTCAAATGTCTTCTTCCTTACATCACAAGACATGAATATCAAGTAGACAGCAGACAGGATAGCCCACTCAATAGGAATGATTGTGACAGAGAACCTAGCCACATAAACAATGAGGGAGTCACCCTAAAAGAACCGTTGTGTTTTCTGTTTTTCCCACACATAATTAACCATTTACTTATAATGATAGATTTAAGACAACAAGTAATTAAGTCATTTTTTTAATGGATTAACCCCTTGCCATTCCTGTGAGGATGTCTGAATTCAAAGCATTATTGTGATGTGAAAAATAAGAAAAAAAAGCTTTGAAACTCATGAACCTCTGAAAAAAACCTCATGAAGCCTGCGCTCCTATTTCAGATCTGTGTCCCGCTGGCTTAGATTCCATTAAACACA
The DNA here is from genome assembly GCF_902713425.1 of Acipenser ruthenus. Classification (NCBI taxonomy): domain Eukaryota; kingdom Metazoa; phylum Chordata; class Actinopteri; order Acipenseriformes; family Acipenseridae; genus Acipenser; species Acipenser ruthenus. The sequence goes on from NC_081213.1 coordinate 3,823,273, forward strand.
CTTTTGGAGTATAACACAATTCACGGTTACATTTCTCAGCATGTCAGAGCATGTGTTGCTATCGAGTTTGTTTGGCACTTCTGTAAATGATGTAAGCTTTTTATTTAAATATTTTGAAACATGTAACATTTAGCAATAATGAGTCTATGCAAGTAAAATGGGTGTTACAATGTTTGAAAGGTTTAATGTTATGTATAGAAGTAGATTAAAAAAAAAAAAAAACATTTTTGAATAGGTTGCAATGGATTGGGCTTTGGGTGTAAAGTGTGTTACAGTGCATCACACAACACAGCCCTTTACACCAATTTATTCTTGAACAAAGAGCAACATTCACATCACAATTAAAAAATAGCACACCTGTAGAAAAACAAAACACCTCTTCCCACAGTGACTCAGATAAAAGCCTAATATATTCTCTACTCAAAGCTTCTAATACCACGAGCACCGTGATTTCAAAGGGTGTTTATGTCTGGGTTAAGAAAGTATATTTCTGATAATGTGAAGGGTATGTTAATGCCATGTAAATAGAAGTTGCACAGAAATGTAAATTGCTTGTCTAATTACCTTCGTGACATTCTGAGACAAGCTACACTGATAATGTATAACCTAGCCTGACAGAACACCTAGGGCTTTGTCATTGCGATTCAAAACTTAATTTGAAGTTTGAGATGTAGATTAGGCTACAGTTAACAAACATTTTTTTAGAGTATGCTAATAATTAAGTGTTTTTGTCTCTCGTTAAAACACAGATTAGATCACTTTACTGTTTGGGTAAACACATTTAACAGAAAGACAATTTCGAATTGGTGTCTTTATAAGACCACGTTTTAATTTAATGTTACATTTATACTTTATAGAAATGGGCACAGTACATTATACATTGCCAAGAATTATTTTATTTCCTTTAGTTACATATGTATAACACTGCACCTCTATAATCTGTTTATTTAATATTATTAAAATGTTGCTTATAACCTTTCATAACACGTTTGAAGCATTCAGTGCAGGTAGTTGAAAAGTCTTACTTTTCTGAAGTCGAGAAAAACAATTAAAAAATTTCTGATGGGTTGCGCATAAGGATATTCAATTAATTCTCAGTTATTCCATTTCCCCAGTGAATTAGAGGGCTTCCGGGGGTCAGGGTTTATTAACGTTTAATTAAATGCCACAAATAACTGTTGTGGAAATATTTATTTGCCTAACAGAGCTTTCTACAAGAGAGATAATGTATTTCTTTTGGTTCGTCAATTCAACTAAAGCTACCCTTTAGACTGAGGCTTGTTTACATTCAGTAATGGTATGGTGGCTATAGCTTTTTTGTATTACAGAATTTGCTTTGAATCCTCCCCCTCCCACCTCAAAAAAACCACAATAGAGACAATAATACTGCACCTGATTCTTTTCCCAATGGCAATTAGTTTGATTAGAAACCTCTCCATAATGAATGTGAATGCATCTGTATTACATTAAACACTGCAAGTGTGTGGGGTCACTAATTAGGTTGTATGGACAACATGGATTGGGAGACTATTTTATTATATTGTTTCACATCTGCCTTTGAATAAATGATGGTTTATTTAAATGAATTACTTTATAAATAAATAAATGAAAGCAGGATGAGATCATGCCAAAAGAAAACCAAAGAAGTAAATAGAGAGCAATTTATTATTATTATTATTATTATTATTATTATTATTATTATTATTATTATTATTATTATTATTAAAGCAACTGCAGTTCATAGGGAAATTAAAGTTCACCATGGATAGGGATACTGATAATAATCCTACTATCACTTCTATGACGAACACGACTAGCATTAATACTAACAGTCCTTAACAAAACTACTGCAATACAGTAAAACCTCTCTATTAAGGTCAGCCAGGGCGGTGGTCTTAATACAGAATGTCTCGTTACAAATGAATACCATAGGACTTTTAGCACTTAGTTTGGCCAGTTTATTAAACTGGGTTAACACTTTATTAATCATTGTGTTGTAGGCTGTGTGGTCCAGTGGTTAAAGAAAAGGGCTTGTAACCAGGAGGTCCCCGGTTCAAATCCCATCTCAGCCACTGACTCACTGTGTGACCCTGAGCAAGTCACTTAACCTCCTTGTGCTCCATCTTTCAGGTGAGACATAATTGTAAGTGACTCTGCAGCTGATGCATAGTTCACACACCCTAGTCTCTGTAAGTTGCCTAAAGGCGTCTGCTAAATAAACTAATAATAATAAAAAAAGAATGGTTGGCCTTAGTTGAGAGGTCATCTAACAGAGGCGTGATACTATTGGGACAATTCATGGAGCAACTCAGGACTGTAAAAATGTGGCCTTAATTGCAAAAAAAGGGCCTTCAATTTATGTTTTACTACAGTATGTATCCTGTGTATGGCCTTATCTTATGTAACCTTCTAACTTAATGCATTAATCCCAGACTCAAATCCCTAATTATCACACTGTATTTGCACAACCCAGGTTATGGTTCCCTGCTGCTAAGTGTACCATGTTGTGCCCTTTTATTTATTTATTGTTACAGTTTTCAAGATGCCTCCCTGCCACTGTTCTATTTTTCCGCCCATGTTAAGTTTAGCTTCACACACATCATGGTGGGGATTGACATTCAGAGCTGCGCTACCTGGGGAAAGCAGACAGAGGCTGACAACGTTAAGTACAGAACAGCTGAGTTGACAAGTGAAGGTTGAGTGACTGAAGCTTTTTGCTTGAACTGATCCACCATGTGGTAAATGTATTAGAAAAGTGAGGGACAGGTGAGAGAACCAGGTCAAATACGTGTGTCTGTAATGCAGTGTATGTGCCTGATTGAAGAAGATTCATAGAACGTGTCAATTTGTCATGTCAGTTATCCTCCTCGTCCCGAGTAGACATGTTTTTTTTTTTACTGGCCTAAAGTGAAAAGCATAATTGGTGTGTGTCCAACCTCTTGAACTAAAGTTTATAAATGAACAATGCAATATTCTGCGATAGGGGTTACTCTAGGTTTTCCACCCATCCCGGTTTGAGGAAGGTGTCCCAGGATTTCAATACACCTTCCCAGGACACTAAAAGATCATGTTTTTAATCGAATGCTTCCATGACCATATACATCACTACAGCAACATCACAGTGCCAGTACCATACTTTGAGCACAGATTCCATAAAGATACAGGATTACTGCAATAGACGCACATATTAATTGGTTGTCAATACTACAGTAGTGATATTATGAATGTTTAGCATGAATATAGGATTTCAAAAGAGGGTTTACACTTTGAAAGACCCCCTTCTGTTTGGAGGTCACTGACAAATTATACATTAATATTTTTCAATGTCAGTAAAATCCTGGATTTCAAATGAATTATTTGCTATTATTTGCAATTAATATTCTGATAATGTTCTGAAAAGGTATGAAAACAATGGCAGACCTCCACACGTTGGTTCTTAAGTCATAAAAAGAAACTACTTCTGATGAAATCATTGAGATGAATGAACATTTGGATGAAAATTGCCTTCTGCAAAGTTGGGTCATTTGAGCTTTTAATTCTCCCGGGGAGATTGAGTAGGGAAGTTAGGCACAGCTGCTTTATTAAAACCAGCTATCTGAACACTCGGGGAAAACTATTTAACTGGGACTTTTACATTTTTAAAATTGGCTATTTATTACAATTTTTATTAACTCCTTACCGTTAATCAGGTCCTCCTGGATTATGCAAAGAAAAAATCTAATTAGGGAGTAGTTTTACAAATCTTTTTTGTGTGTGTGTGTGTGTGTGTGTGTGTGTGTGTGTGTGTGTGTGTGTGTGTGAAAAAAAATGATAAACTGTGTGAACATTTCTGCTTCGTGCAAATCACAGTAATCATATATAAACAACTGACAACAAACTATGCAGAAACACAATATTTTTTTATGATGATAACATAATCCTTGAGCAACTACATTTCTGTAATACAAATGAGTATTTCAGTGTTTGATGTGTGTAAATGTGTAATCATGTTTTAAAATGGGAGGTGGGGTAAGAACATGTTATTATTTCCTGCGGTGAATTAGGGAACACTGGTGAACTAGGGAACATGCAAGGGTGGAAATGAAAGTACAGAATGCAGTGGGATTTTTAAAGCTCTCGAATGTGAAGTTTTGAAAGAAACACATGTTTTAGAAACATGTTTTTTCACTTCAAGACATGATATCTGGTACTAAACTAGGTTAGATAAATTTTGTTTGCAACACATGCTTTTAGACTGTCTTGCACCTCCTTGGCATTTCACCTCCCCCTCCCCCCTCACTGTCTTCACTTGAAATCAGCTGCTTCCCCTGTTGACTGACAAGTTTTCAGTCAGTAACATGTTTTGACCCAGAAGATACTGCTTGGGTGAAATGAACATGGATATATAGCGGGACAGACTTACAGGAAGACAAAGCCAGAAACCTGGGGGTTTTCTTTAACCTAGTGTAGTGCCAGGTACAATTACTTCAATGTTCACAGAATACCACCTACCTGTACATACAGCACTGTAGTACAATGTAGCCCGATGCTGGAGTATTAGATCTGTGTCAGGGGAAACAGTGCCCCCTAGATATCATCCAACACCACTCCTTACAGCACCTGACTGCATCATCCAAGGACTAACCAAGTCCAACCTTTAGCCCCTTTATCCTCTGAGATCTAATGAGTTCAGGTTCCAAAAGGGTCTGTCTGCTGACAATTATTGAAGCAACAAATTGCAGCCTTTTCTAAAGGAAAAACAAACTAAAACAAGTGAAATAAACTAAAACAGATAGAATCCTCCTTTTCCAGCACTCAGCCATTAGACTTTAGCAAAAAGCCATTGCCAGCAGAATTCCCAGCTCGAGTTGCAATCCAGGGCTGCAATAGCAGGTTACTAAAAAAGCTTTCATTTTAGTTAGTACCTGGTGACATTGAGGCACACAGTGAAGCATAACAGGGTTACACGGGTTTAATGATGTTACTTGTCCTATCAAGTTAGATCTGATGATACCAGAATCGTTAGCCCATTCTTGCTGCTATTTTTATACCTGGGCACTATTATTAACAGATAGGACAGAGCCTAGGTGCCATTCATCAAATAGCATTTATGCCTTTCTTTGAACCTTTGTAATAGGAGCACAAATTAGTAATTCTTTTGTCCCCCTGTCCTAATACAGGCTGTGTGTTATAGCCACTGGCACCTCTTCAGTCCTGATATCATAAAACACTGATAAAGGTTAATGAAATGTGGGCTTCAACACTTCTAGATAGAGTTGCCATTTAAAAGATAATGCCACTGAGGTTTTAGTGCAGGGACGATGTCCTGTTATAAAGGGAACAACGACGGTAATCCTTCAAAGCCATTGTGAGAAGCTATGATGTTAAGAGGCCAACAAACTTGCTGATGAGGAAAGAATTTGTGTTTATGGACATTTACACTGGAACATGCTGTATGTGGTGTTACTGCAGGTAACACTTTTAAAATGTCATGTCCCAATGCACACAACTTGAATAAGGTCTGGATGCATTTCCTGAGGTTTAAAGAGCAACTTGTTATAGGCATGACATATCACAGTAATCTGATCTCTGTTTCTATCTTTACAACTTAGAAACTTCCTAAAACTCATAGGACAAGAGTGTAACTATTAACCTATTACTGAGTTTCTCCCCTAGTGCTCCTAAACGTACTACTACTTGTGAAAGGCTCTCATTCTCTTGAGAAATGTAAAGCACTGCTAAAAACACATTGGTTTTTCCTAGTTTTTGTAATGTTTGTAATCATATTTTTATTTTACTTATGACATTGCACTTTGTATTTTTTTTTTAAACTGCTTTGGGGTAGCATTGCCATCAAAGGCGCTATATAGAAATACATTGATTGATTGAAATATTGCAACCCAGCCAAAACAATAGAAAATGCATTCCAACAATGTAGAATTGTTGCACTATTCAGACTACTTTTTAATGTTAATATTTGTTAGAATTAAACAAATGTAGAATATTTAGGTTGCTATTTGATGTGTTATTTTATTCTGAATACAGCAAAAATGATGGTACTGTGTTGTGAAATGTGCAGCTAATGTGGTACTGTAGCTTTAATTGGAAGACCGACGCGCACTGTGACGTTGCTGCTCACTGCTTCTAAAAGTGTTAATTGATTGAAATTAATGTTAATTAATTATTATTCATTTTTTAAAACAAATACAAAATACAAAGGATAGATAGTAACAATACAAATATGATTTATATTATGTGGTATTATTATTATTATTATTATTATTATTATTATTATTATTATTATTATTATTATTATTATTATTATTAATAATAAATAAGAAGTCCCAACATGTTCTCCACACTGAAATGAAATGTCAGTACACTGGTAATCTGTTTTTTTACCTTTCACTGTAGCCCATGTTACAAATCTATACACTGCACATTAATCATGAACAAATGCAAGTATTGCTTTGTATTGCTTTGCTGCACACGCCACATGCTTGTATTGTTTTGCTGCACATGCTAAGAAACTGGGGACGTAATGCCAGGCTTGCAAGTACAGCATTCAGAGCAATAGCTGTTTTAAGCCCTTCACTTTATGATTGACTCTATTTGCAGTTAAACACATGTGAACATGGCCTCACAATGTCACAAGATGTCATTACTTGTCTTACCTAATAACCCTGATAAACCCCCCCTTGCAACATTTCTGCCTGCATCAATTTGAGAGCGTTTTATTCTATTGCTGGCGTTTAACATTTCCATGTAATAGTCTGTGCTAACAGCTTTTGACAAGCAATGAATCAAACCCAGATTAGGGCTTCTGACCACTTCTGTTGTACTACCACTGGTCTGTGGCTGCAAATATCAAACTCAGGGTGTATTATTGTTGTGAGAGCCTCTGAAGTTAAAGGGTTAAAAGCAAACTATATTAAGAAATGGCATTTCACAGTCAGACGTGACCTCCTGGCTTTGTCTGTTCCTCTTGTTTCGCTCGCAGATTGAGACAGTCATTTGCCTTTGATTTTAAATTCTGGAAAGATTTCAAAATCAGGAAAGATTTCAAAATCAGAATTGACCCACTGGTTCAGAAAACAGGACTCCAGCAATAGATCAGCTATTTAAAGATGCTTTCAGGGACAGAACATAAGAAATGTCAAAGTCTGTCTTTTCAATGAAGGCCTTGAAATAGCAATAATAGCAGAAAAGAGAATCCCTGAGAATGGAATACTCTCTGCTCCCATCTTCTGATGCGAGACCCGTCACGCACGCAAAGAATAATCACAAATCAGATCAGTTTGACTGCAGAATAACTTGACAGCCAAATTCATATGAAGCCTTATATTAATGTACTATTATATTAAAAATTATATATTAAAAAAAGAGACCTTTGACCTAAAGCTTTAATTAAATTACCAAATAAGTCACTCAATCAATTAGTGTGACTGGCTTTAGGTTAGGGAAGTAAATGATTTAAAGAGTTAATTAAAGTATCTGCCAGCATCAGCAACAGTTTACAACCTCTGGACCTAAAATGACACCATAAGCATACTGGGTGAGAGTGAAACTTAATACATTAAAAAGATGATTATACAGGCTTTCCATGTTGTATGTTTGATAGCACACACACGTTTCTGTGTCTATTTTGTTTAAAAGGTATTAGGGAATAAGGGTACTAAGCTTTATTTAATAATTAAAGGCATACTTAGAACAAAGACCTGGACTGGAAGGGCAAGGTAGCCAAAGTTGGGTCAACCTGTCTGTAGGAAACCTTTTTTTTTTTTTTGTTGAACCTCATAATCCCCACTGGTAACTACATACTTTAACCACATGCCAGGGAACCAGTTTTTCTTTTGGTAATACAGGGCTCTGCCACAATAACGCTTTTAAGAGGCTGTGCTGTCTGTGTTATAATGAGAGCGGAAGGGGAACAATGGGAGACATGGCCATGCTTTAATGCATAATCGCTGCTATATTATATAGTCACTGTACAGAGATCTGTATATACATTATAATGATTGACGTAAAGAAAACAAATAGCTCATTTTGAAGCTTTATTTTGTTGGTCTTCAGTTACAGAACACAACATTGAAGGCTTTCTGGAACAGGTACAAGTCTGTTTTTGGAAACTGGTAATTTGTTAGGAAGGCATTTTAAAAGTTTTCCTCAGATATGAAGGCACACTGTTCAAAAGATTGCCCTTAGCTTTACACTGTAGGAAAACAACAATTGCATCTTCAGAAGCTGAGGAGTCAATTGCTAGTAGACTTGCTTATGGCTTTTCATAGACAAATTATATTTTCCATGAACCGTCTCTTCTTTTAGAAAGGCAGAATAGCATATTATTGAAGAAATGCAGATGAGAAATATGGATTTTGAAGATGATAAACTTTATAAAGGATCACTGCAGTATACCATAATAAAAGTAAAACGTTCAGGTTGTAAAGTATAGTAAAAGCATGATGTACAAGAGATATGTGGTGAACCATAGCTAATGAATAATATAAACATAAAAAAACTGTTTATTAACTACAGGTGGCACACACAGTCTAATTATTTTACAGGGGTTGAGATAACAACACCTGTAGTTTATACTCTAGCCATAGAGTGTTTTAAGAAAGTGTAAACATAGTTAACAGATCTTTCCTTTTCCTATACTAGGTTGTATTTATGTAGAATAGATATGCAGGTGGCATTTAAGAAAATAAATAATTTGCAAGAACATACTCACAGGTTGTAGTAAGCTGTTTACCTGCAATTTACTTGCTAAAGTAAATTGCTTGAGAATACAGCCGCATTTGAAAAAACATATCTCCAGACTTATCAGAGTAATCTAAGCAACAGCCTGACCTGCTTGAAGAATCTCATGTCCACAGACCTAAAAGAAACAACATTTGATTGCAGGCTAATTGAAACCTAGGAGCAGAATTCAATATCCTCAAGATGTTATACCTCTTTCATCAGAGTTAAAGATAGTCCTGGCTCCCTCTAATAGTAGATCCTGGAAATGAAACTGATGTGGGTTTTATTATGTTACCAGAAAACAACCTCACTGCTGGACTGAAACAAACCCTGGCATTTCCCTCTGTAATATGTCTAAACAGACCAGCTCTGATGAAATTGCTTTTGGTACAGGCTTCTAGATTATATTAGTTTATGACTGGACACCATTAAGTAAATCATATTGTTGCTGAGCAGTCTGTATTTGCCACTATTGCCTTTATTTTTGATTGGAAAATAACAATTGTATATATTGTAGCGTGCACGGGGGGATGGCAGCAGTGGGGCTGGCAGGTGACGAAATCACACACAAAGACATGAGCCCGATATACGCTCCTTGCAAAGGAGCCGGCTCTTTTGTACAGCGGTATCGGCGCTATGCTTTAGTGCGAGAGGTCCCGGGTTCGTGCCCGCCCTCCGCCTTTGTGTGGATTGCCTCGTCCTGTGTGATGCGCCTGCCTGCGGTAACCGAGATCATTACAATATTATATATTGTAGCAACCTTCATCAACAATCATACCTGGGCGCTTTCTTAATGAATAAAATAATGGAAGCAGGAATAGTGCAGGAATAGTTGTGCAATTACATTGTAATAACTGTGTAATTACTAATGATTCCTACTTGTACTGCTGTGTAATTACATAGAAATGTCCTTGTGATCAACATTGTATTACCTGACGTAACACCCTGGCACAGGTCAGTTTCAGGTAACCATAATCTTTTTCCACAAGTAGTTACCAGTTATCCAGTTTGTACTTATGTTAAATACATAGTTATGTACCAAATCTAAAGTGGTACCAAAATAATGCTCTAGGCTGAGCCGATACATAGTCTTATATATATATATATTATTCCAAACTACAGGTAAGGGTGCTTTTCTACCATCCAGGCCATGTTTTGTAGCACCCCCTTTTGTCCCATATTGACCATATTGTCCTGCAAGTTGAACATTTGTACAGCTTTAACAATCCATTTGCAGATATGCCATCAACAAGGTGGCCTACTTACTTCAATCCAACCTGCATGTATTTTTTTCTTCCAAGGGTACTGAGGTTTTTCTCTTGTGTCTGCAAATTTCATGTTGGTTTATAGCGAAAGAACAATGACATGTGCTTGAGCTAAACAAAAGCTATTTATACCTGTTTTTTCAATTCTATTTTGTGAACTTGTCTCTTGAATTGTAATGCACAACAGTAATTAAGATACCTTAAACACAATGCACTCAGGAGCTGCCGCAATGACAGATACCATCATTGTCTAGATAACCTTTTCATTTCCAACAGAAAGATACCTTTGTCTAATATTGATGCTGCATAGTACATAATATCTATATCTGTTGGAAAAATGTGTGCCTCTGTATAAAAGGAGACTGCAATGTTAGAAATGATTGCACTGATTTAAAACAGCATCCAGAGATTGAGGTAGCCATGGAACATGCATGAAATCGCTGTCATGCTCCTCAGACATTTGCAAACAACCCTGGTATTGTGGTTGAATGAATTATAGACTTGAAAGCAGCCATTGCCAACAGGCTACAAGAGCATCATTTTTGGGTGGACCAGAAAAAACATGCAGTGTATAAAGGAAATTAAATTGTGGTGAAATTGAATCAGCGTTATGTGCTATTGACTGTAAAACACGCATCCCATATTTAAAACTGTACAGGAGACGTGAAAACGTGAAAATAAAACTAAAGCATCTGCTTGACTGAAGCATCTTCAAACATCAGCCGTGCTGTGCACAGCCCAGTTTACAAGGGCAGTGAACCTGAAAAGAACCAGAGGCAAAGCACAGACTTTGAAGGAAAAGGGTTTAGTAAGCAACGATATGAGACTTTATTATTCTGATACAATGAAACAGCTTGGTGTGGCAAAATAACATCCTTCAAGCTTCAGGGAAATAAAGAAAAAATAATGGTTTGAGAACTGATGCCATAATGTAAACACTGCTGCGTGCTGACTTTCAAGGGCTGATTCAGAGGCACCTAGTGTGGGGTGTGCATGAATTGTACATAAGCCTATCACAATATACTAGTACACTCATACACTATTCTGAAACTTTAGGGGACACAAAATTATAAATACAGCCCCTACTCTCCAAAGCCCCCTGCTATGGGTACATGGTTTGCAGGTAATTCTTAAACAGTGCATCTCCACTGTTCTGAAAATAATTTGTTTCCCAGATTAAGATAATACTGCATGTGCTGATTTGTGCAGTTGACAAGGCAAAGAAAGGCATAGCATAACCACAGAGCACTAATTTGTTTTTGCGATATATATTGAATATGAAGTATTGTACAGCACTACAGCACACTATGATTTATTGTTTCACTTGTTTCCATTGCTCTGGTGTCTTGTTGTGAGATGCTTCAGTGGCCCCTAGTGCCATTCTTTATTTCTCTGCCTGTGCTCTCTCTCTCTCTCTGAGTATAAAGAAATAGCTAAGTACATTCCATGGCCTTTTGGCAGTGTTCTAGTCTATCTTGAAAGCAAGGAACAATTAGATAGTGTTTATTCAAAAGTGTCTTCAAGTGGTGTAGTGGTCCTCTGTTGCTCTTGACAATGCTCATTTTTGCATAATTATATTCTGAGCATAAGGGAACACCATCACAAATGATATATTTTGGTGGCAGATAGCACAGAGGTGTTGAGAACTGCAGTACGAGTTCATACTGTATATAAAACCCATCGCTGTTATAGGGTGGGGTTATAGGGTCTAAAGACTCCACAGTGGGTCAAATGTGACCCCACAACAAACATTAGGGTCTATACAATACATGGTGGCAGATCTAAAAACTGCAATTGATTGAATCATTAACAGAAGGGGACTTTGAGAAAGTCAACATCTCTAACAGAGTATCTTGTGGGTTGAGTATCTTTAGTGTATTTCATCATTTTGGATAGATATTAAAGTGGTATGCAAGTTTTTATAAATGAAAAATATATGGTGGTTGTGGGAGGATATGAAGGTAGGATTGTGTATTTATTTACAGAGTTACTTGAGAATTATCAAAAAGGTAGCGTAGTATGCATTTCACATTGCCAGAGACAATGCCTCCAGAGAATATTTAATGATTTAAAATTGAAATACAAATTGCGCAGACAATACCTGTTCTAATTACCGTATTTATATTGGATACATATGGAAAGGATTATCCTTTCTTTCTAATTGCTACATTCAAATAATGAAGGGCTTAATTGCAAAGAGCACTTGGCATATTATTCTGGAACAGTGTGAAAAAGACACTGCCATGACATATCATATTCATGAACCATGACAGCTGTAAGTGACCTGAGCCTATATGTTCATGCAGCATCCAGTCACTAAGATATAGGCATGTCCATTTCATTCCTTTTTCAGTTTTTATCGTGAATGCTGGTGCTCATGAAAGGTACAGGCTTGGCAGCACTGGAGGCTTCTCTGTGTTTATTCAGAGAGGAAGGCCAGCACAAGCAATGGACAGGTCAGCTGCCTGAAGACTGCCCTGAAGGGAATGGTTCAGTTTTCTCATCCACTCTGGTCTATTGAGACAACCCGTAACATTACCCAGTGCCAATAGTTCTGAACTGCGTGAACTATTATCCACTAAGGTCTAAGTAAAAACCAATAAACTCCTTTAACTTATGACCTGAGCTAAATTAAAATCCTTCCCTCTAGATGTGAAAGGCAAGTACATTAACCTGTTATATATTTGCACACTTCAATAATGTTGTTGAAATTTGCATTAGTCTGGGAATTTAATTTCAGTCGGTATTTTCTTAAACTCAAATATTAAAGAGCTGCACGTTTCATGTTCACATTTCCCTTACTATCATATAGTGTTCTGTTTGCTATCATTGAGCTAGTGCTCAATGATAGCCTTTGCCTGGCTTTGAGCTACTGTGAGCTTTTTATAAATCTCTTTAACTTTTTCATGAACTGTATCTCTACCTAAGAAACAACAGACAGGCACACCCACCACAAATACAATTATAGAAAATGCAGTTAACGTGCCAATAAAACACTGAGTTGACGGGACAGTATTTATGTGTTATCAGTTGTCCTGATAATGTATTCAGTTGGCACGTTTACTAAAAGGAGCAGAGATCCAAATAATTCATCAGCTATCATTATTCAGAATTACTTTGGTTTTTGAAAACAAGGATGGGCCACAAGTGCATTTCAGTGGAAAATGACAGTGCCAGAAGAGATCCTTCAAACTGCGACTGACATTTGGTGGAACCCTTCCAGTGGAATCTATTGCCAGACCGTGTTTGTAATGAAAAGGGATTGCAGATGACAGCACATCCTTATTTTGCTACCTTATATCCTTCTGACCTTCTTTCTTCCCTTCTTCCCTTCTTTCTTGATTTATGCTTCTGGTTTCCCAAACCTCATTGTCAGTGCTCTGGTCAGACTGCCGTGGCCTTTACCCTCTTGGCAGATCTTGCAGAGTTGTGAATTATCACTGGGAGGTCATAGGCCATAGGTTCTGAAAACACCGTTTTTTTAGCATGGGGTTGTGGAATTCAAAGACCCCACAGTACAATTCTGAACTCTACAAAAGTATAACCTTTAATATTCATAACAAATGTTTTTTCTACAATTTATAAAATTGCAAGAATAGAGGGAGCAATTTCAATAGCTAAGAAGTGTTTTAGAACCATTTTGCCTGATCGCTTGATAATCAGTTCCTTCTGGGAGGGGTGGCAGTGCCATTGTGTGCAATAACACAGGACAGGGTATTCAAACACGGTCCAAAATCCTCAGGCCTAGGCTGTTTAATCATACTTGACTTGACCTAGTACTGAACAACACCCCTAGACGTGCGGATATTGGATCATATTTGAAAACCCTGTCGTATAACTCATTGCTCTCATATAACGTGTACAGCAAAGGACATATTACAGTACCATGCACGCAACTTCAATGGCCAACAAACATGACTCACAATGTTTTTCTAGGCATCAGCCTTATCAAACCCCCCATGAATGATGTCATTAATGAGATAAGAGACTTGGTAACCAAGGTGACAAACACAAAGATGTGTGTTGGAATAGAATTACAAAATTATGCATGAAAACAGCAGGGAGAAGAAAACCACATCAAAATGGGTAAAGAGTGTAAAAGAAAAGCTTAAATCTGCATATTTCAGTTTTCTCTTCAATTAATAGTACTAATAATATATATATATATATATATATATATATATATATATTCCTGTAAATATAGTATGCATAGAATAATTCTAATTATATTCCAACATGCATAGCACGTTTTCAGGATTATCTAATTGTTATGAATACTGTATTTGAAATGTCATTCTAACTGGAACTTAAAGTATAAATGGGTTTCAATTAGAAAGTGAATGCTATCTGTATTAGTTTGAGACATGAGAGAGTACCTAAAACATGCATGCAATCCACTTCATTATAAGGCTCCTTCACATTACCAATGAATAATACATTTGCACCACATTTATGTGGCAAATATGCAATTATGAGCTTTCTTTCAGGTCAGAAGGAATGCACTACATCTTTTCTCTTAAATATCAATCACCATGGATTAGTCCCGATAGCCTGTGACATATCTGAATGCTTCACACCTTGACCCAGACCTGTGACATTATAATTGCAACATAGTAAGGTAGAATTCTTCATCTCCGAAATCGCAGCAGCCTTGGGAGGTAATTACAGACCGAGTTGACTGATTAAAAAACAGACTGATGTGTTCCCATACCCTTCCCTATTTGTAAATGAGAAGACTTTTTGCTCTGAATTAATTGGTAATGGCCTCTCTCTCTCTCTCACTCACTCTTTTTTCTCTTTTTTTTCAGTCTCCTAGCCTTGAAATGCATTTACTTACATCTTATTAGCTCAACAACTTTCTTGCAAGTCGCTTTTTTGTAGATCGTTTAGTTTTCCAGACTTTTCAGTTTGAAACAGGTGAAGCTCATGTATTACACCACAGTGGATTCCCTTCCTGTCAAGTAGGTATGTGGATCCAACCTGACATCACGTACGGCCAGCTTTACAGGTCTTGATAAGAACTATTTTTGGACTACCTAATGTTATTTAAAGAGGTTGTTCAACACAAGTGCTAACTGTCTGTTAAAGTCCAATGTACAGTAAAGGAAGTTTAATGTTGGGTCATAATATCTGTTGCACAGGGAATCTGCAGTGTGGTGACAGGTTAAATGGACTTCACCAGAGTGAAGAGTCTTTCTGTGTGATTTGTAAGACACTTGCAAGAATGATGTAAGAGGATTCTTTAAGCATTGGTAATTACCCCTTAAACCTGGTAAACTCAGGAAACTCATTATTTTTACAATGATTCAACTTCCCAAATGTGGAATATCTCTGATTATATTATCTCTCAGAAAATTCAGGGTATAACAAAGTGTCTTTTTTTTTTGTACTTTAATGTTGACATTGTTCTACAAGCCAAAACAATTAATTATTTTAGACACCTTGTTTATCTATAATCTAGTTTAGAAACTCTCTCACACTGCGGTGATACAAGTAAAAAAAAAAAAAAAATCTTCTTAAAACAGCAGAGATGTGATCGATTCAATCTGAGATAACGTGTTTATTTATTTATTAAAACTTCAGTGCCAGAGAGCACGAGGCAAGAGTTTTCTACCCCACCATCACCACCCAAGAAAATAAAACAAAATGTTATTGTGTTAGTGGCAGAAGGTGACGGGCCGAATGTACTGGACTTTTAATTTTTTAACTCTCTTGTTGACTTATTTATTATATATACAGTATATTTTTTTCTTTTAGTTTTCCCAAAAAAGCTGCTTACATTGTTCCCATTCTCTCTCGAAGCAAGCCGGTTACCATGACAACAAGCTTGATTGCATCTCAAACTTCCTGGATACAGGGGGCAAAAATGTAGCTGAGCTCCGCAGTTTATAGAGTTCCAGGTTCAAATCTGAGATGCAAACAATGCCAAAAGCTTGAAAACTTTGTATGAGCTCCAAAGGGGTTTGAATTCCAGATGAACGTGTTTGCGGCAGCTGTAATGTCAATCTATTCAGCACAGACCTCAGTGGATTTGGCCAGGGCATGTACCCTGCTTCATCAACTGGGGCAATTCTGACACTTATACACAATGCAGTATAAAAGACATGGCATTCGTTGATAAATGGCCAAATGCCACTACAGTGTTTGTCTTTGACATTCACAGCATGTCACGAAACATAAATCAGTTTGGAGAGTTAGGCTAGATCTCCAGAAGAAGGCCTCTATTAAAGCTCGCTTCAAGCAGCACATACGGAAAGTGCTTGCATAACCATTCATCTTTTGATCTTCAGTGTCAGTCACGTTAAACATCCCTCAATGTTTCTCATCTTTCAGAATGTACTATAGCTTGTTGCCCAGACAGCTCTGCTGATACACTATACTGTTTCTAGATTACATATTAATGATTAACGAACGGAAAATACCAAAAGCACTGCCCCAGAGAAAGTTAAGTGAAAAACCTGCCTGTAGTTGTTTTTTTTTTTAGTACACTCAATCTTCTTTGTAGTTGTCGTAGAAGTTGCAGTGCTAATAGTAGTTAGTGTTAGTCATAGTTGTTGTGTGAATAGTCATAGCCATGGTTGGCGCAGTTGTATGAGTATTATATAAAAATTGTGTATACTGTATATGTTGTATATGTCAGATTCCATTGTTAAGGGCCTCATTGATGATGCTTCAGACAACAGCACAAACAAGGCAGTATCATTTTACTGGATCCGTGGGTATTGTGTTAATTCTCTTACACTCAAAATAAAAAAAATAAATAAATAAAATAAAGCACTGGTATGGCTTTTTCAATGTTCCTTCTTAAAGTGAAAGAGTAGAAATTGTTGGATCGTTCTGGTTGCTACTGTCCTTTTCTGTCAGTTTTCCAGTGATTCAGTGAACTCTCCTGTGGAAACATGTCCAATGACTATTTTGTCAAATATGGCTGGTTGTGTGAGTAAAATATTGTTGATAGTCTCTGTTTTTGTGTTTATTATGCTCAGTATCTATTGAATGTTATATTATTCGTTATAATAGCCCTAGCGAATCATGAAGGCTAATGAAATATGTCCCTGAACCTATTAAATGTGAAAAAGATATGCCCTGACATTACATTGGAGAAAAGATCTGGATTTACAATGAAAGATAGAGGGTTTTTTTCTATCTATGCATCCAAACACTCGCTGAGCAGTGCCTAAGATATCCTTGTGCTTTGCAATTAGTTAAATACATATTGTGAATGTTATTGCACATTTTATCTGCTTCCTTATCTGGATTTCATGAGCAAGTACATGTATTATTGTACAGCGCAGAGTTTTTAATTATCGAACATGGGGTATGCATTGATTTAAAAAAATAAATAAAATCATTTTATTTGATCTGTGTGTTACATGTGGAAGCAATCATATTTACTGCAGAGAGACAACTTACACACAGCCTTTACAGATGATCAATGGGGAAAGCATGACACATGTTCACAGTCCTAGACAATCTCCCCATTGCCCTGAAGACTAGCAACAAGTACCTGCTGAGTGGCAATGCATCCTTAGAATATCCAAAGACTCCAGGAAGATGTATGGATATGGATTGGGTCTTTTTTAAATTAACTAATAGTGGGGGAATAAAAATAAATAAATAACAATCCTGTAATTCCTTATTACTCCTGCTTGCATATTAGATACAGCGAAATCAAGTTTAGAAATTCTCTTACAATCCACCACTGTTAAATCATTGAAATAGATCCTTATATGTATGTATTTATTAATTTCAATTGTCATGTGAGTATTTATGCCCCATGACAATATAAACAGAAATCAAACATTCAAGCTAGATTCCGGCACAAATATCAAATAATATGACTATTAAAAAATGTAATGTTTCCCATAAAATGTGGTTCTTCAAATAAAACCAACAGTATATCATATTGTAACCCAATGCAATATGTAGGGTCTATAGGTGGCTTTGTGTTTTAAATCAAAGTTTGTTGAAGATTTGTGAAAATGCAAGGCTTTTTACATAATTGCCTACATTTTGAACAAGGGTGCTAAAAATGGTTTGGGTTTGTCAAAAGTCACCAGCTGCTTTGTAAAATAAAAATAAAAAAAATGAGAAATCTTCTGCATGGATGCATTGGAGTATTACAGTTAGGCCTGGTAAGAATAAAATGTCCTTTCCAAGTTGATCCCAGTAAGCTGATAGCATTTAACACCTGACATATGGAGTAGACAGTCTATGCAACACTTGGTCTCCAGTGTTTGTTAAAGATGGCACGACTTGCAGTGGAGATCGGAAAACAGAAGCATCACTTTCACAGAACGCAGTCCAAGCGTAACACACATACTAGGGCTTTCCTGGGTTTGGTATTTATTTTTAATGCAAGATTTGAATAAATTTAATGGCTCCCTTTTCAACCCAATCTTTCTCGTTTCACTGATTGATAATTTAAAGGGTATCAAGCTTCCCACTTTGCAGAACCTGGAGAATATAACATTTAGTAAAATTGATGGGATGATTAACTGTCACTCATGAAATCACATTAACATCTGACATTGCATGAATAACAGTCCCCCCCGTTAAATCAGAAACTGATACCTCGCCAGAAAAAAAAAAAACAAGAGGGAAATTCAATCAGCATAATTAGCTCCATTAGAATTTCTTCCCACTTGAAAAAAAGGAGACAATCTTGAGTATGTCTGGTTGTTTAAATGTCACGGCAGACAAAAATATGTCAGGCTGTTGCCAGCTGCTCTTAGGGAACAGTAATAATGAAAATTAATGTCACAAAAATCAAACCTTCCTGCATTTTTATAAAAATGCTCTTCAAAGCGAAATAAATCACTTTTATTTATGTATTTTTGTTTCACTCCCTTTCGAAATATACTGACCCCTACCTAGACAGTCATTTTTTTGTGAAAGAATCACATATATTTCCAAAGAATGAATCCTGTGCAAAGCTCTTAAAAATATTATAATAATCTCTTCTGATCCTGTAACATATGTCAGACACACATACTCAGTGATTCCTCATTGCTGTCATTATTCTTCTTATTATTGTTATTGTTATGTGATATTTTATAACCAGGCATCTGAACCACATGTTAATGCATTAATGATATTTCCCAGCATGCTGTGTTTGAGTTACAGTATTGTTGTTGGATGTGTTAGAAGTGCCTCAGAAAACACAAGTTTCAAGTATTTAGTTTATTTTCCTTTTTACAACAATCAGCTGTCAACAAGATTCTAGCAGAAACTAGGAGAGAAAAACACTGAATGGCAGCCCTTGACAGCATAACAAAAAACCATTTTGCTTAGGTGACAAAGACTATTGGTTTATTGCTGGATACATCTAAACAGTTGCAGAATCTTTAGACAAACGGTCTTTTTAAATGTTTCAAATACTGCTTAGTTTCATAGTGAAGTAGCAGTAGGGCAAGTTGGTTGCACGTCATATAATAAGTCTTTCAAGCTGGAAATAAGCTAACAGTGCCCTTTTTGGAACCAAAATAGCCTTAGGTTTGATGCTACAAGCAATAGTTGTGAGTGGTGGTAAAGCTCACATTATAGTCTGTTCAATTAACTTATATAGCATAGTGCCATTAGACACTGCTTTTCAATCACTGTTTTTTTTTCCTCAAGGGGTCCAGCTGTTGGAAGGATCTTGAGATGCATTT
Organism: Acipenser ruthenus; assembly: GCF_902713425.1. Lineage (NCBI taxonomy): Eukaryota > Metazoa > Chordata > Actinopteri > Acipenseriformes > Acipenseridae > Acipenser > Acipenser ruthenus. Next base: position 3,842,912 of record NC_081213.1, read on the forward strand.
AGTGGTAGATCAGTGTGCAATATGTTCACTGTCATTTTGATCTCTGATGTTGAAGACACACTTTAATTCAATATAGTTAACTAATGTGCAGCTATGGCCACAAGTTTTGCATCACCTAGTATTTCAAGATTGAGACATAATAAAAATAAAAATAAACTATATGAACATAATTTAGATTTATTGCAAAAGTCTACCGGAAGCCATAATAGTAGTACAGTATGTTAGATATTGAAATGTCACATTTCTCCATTTTTGTCAGTATATGGAAAACTACAAAGCGGTATGTAATTCAATATTTTAACGCAACATTATTCAGCAAGTTTCATTGAACTTTATGAAGCAAAATTGGTTAATTCTATAGAGTGATGCAAAACGTTTGGACATAGCTGTAGAGCTGCAGAGTAGTTCTGAATAAGCAATCTAAAATGCATTAACATAATGGGTATAATATGCAATTATTTTCATTCCTTATTGGTTTGAATGCCAAAAGGAAAATTATGACATGTACGCCAAACAAACTGAGCAATGTATACTAATCAGTATTTAGCATAAGTCAGGGAGGGGTGTGTTCTGATACTACATAGAACTGATATCAGCCTTTTATTTGATTTGTAGTTTATTCCCTCTAGTTAACTTAGCTAAGGTGAGATCATGTTATTGTTATTGTCACTGTTATTTTCTTTTTAATAATAGACTGTAATAAAAAACAAATGTTACACATTTCCAAAACCATCCATTATAATAGGTAAAACAAAAATACAGATTTTCCTCTACAAGTCTAATGTCTAAATGCAGGCCGCCTATAAAAAAAAATCTCATCTGCAATCATTGCATGGTTTATTTTACTTATCTTTTTTGTTTGTTTGTTTGTTTGTTTTTACCTCAGACTACATGACAAGCAAGATTCTCTGTGCCATCCATAACCATCAAACACTCAAACGTGCTGAATTTAGAAATACTAAAACAAACTTCAATAACATGACATTTGAAGACATAACAAAAAGACTTCTAGGCAATGGTATTGAATTCAATGAAAAAGTATTCACATTTGTCACTGACTCCATTACGGTTTGTTTTTTTGTATTTATAAACACGATTCTCTATGTGCTCATGGGAAGCTAAGAACACATAGGTTCAAGACATGCTTGTGCAGCCCCCTGCACGCTGTCTGCTAACGGCTGCACAAGGTAATAGATTAATTAACGTAACCCTGTCATGTAGAACACAAACGAGTTACAGCCATACCTTCTGTCTACACCAAGGTCATATTTCACTGAACTCATCCTGAATGGAATTCTTGACAATTTCGGAGAGAGAAAAAATGCCAGAAACCTATCAGACTGTAGGTAATTTGATTAAAAACTAATTGGGCTACAGCAATGGCCTTTAAAATCTAACAGATTTGCTGCAGATAAAATTCAAATGAGCAACTACATTTATTAGCACATGCTGACAACCAAACCAAAATGTCACAGAGCTACTGGATGTGTAGAGTGGAATATTCTGCATGAATCCTGATCCTTAAGCAAGGAGGTAAAGAATGTTTTCTGTATGAAATATTGGCATGCCATTAAAACAATGGAGAGGGGTGCTGGTTTGATGACCGCCACCTGGACTGCTACCTGATGTCCATGTGTTCAATGGCGCTGGGTTTCAAGACCTATAGTAGTGGGCTGAATTCTCAGTGTTCTTCAATATATATTCTTCTACCCTATTCTCAATTATACGACAGTCGAATTGACAAGCCTGCTTACAGAATGGGTGTATGTCCTGAGGGCGTACACGATCTAAACCTCATCGCAGCTCAGAGCCCAGCCTCCACTCAAACTGACACAACCTGTACTTTTTAAAACACTACTAATAACACTATTAATAATAATAATGGCTACAGAGGTTCAGGTATTTTTTTTTCACACAGGAGTCTGTAATGTCCTTGTACTCTCAACCTGCCCCAAAGTTACTGATAAATAGAGACGTCGTTTAATCTGGAATATCAGGTTGCAGCTGGTCATAGTTATGATGCTAGCCCTTTAGATTACAAGGCATGGAAATACATGTAGCTACACTCTAAAAGCTGTATGTTTTTAATAATAGGTAGAAGGCACTGTATTACTAATACTGGTACTGGGAAAAAGGAATGTCTAAAACAAAACTTCCTAATTCAATTAGTATTCCCCATCTGCTGCTCCATCTTTATTCAAAGACGGATGCTGAAAGTAAGCAGAAGGACCAAGCCAGTTGGCTAAGGCATGTTATGACCTTGTGTGGCAGTCTGGCTCGCAGTGGTGATGTGGATGACGTCACGGACCAGGAAGTAACTCAAACCAAAACAGTGGATGGGCGGTTGAAGCTGAGTGCTGGTGCACTCAGCGTATTTAATAAACAAAACAAAAACAAAAGATTTAACAAAACACCAAACAAAAGGGCACGAGGGCCGAACGAATAAACAAACAAGTAAGTTTCGTGCTGGATACTCCAGCACGTTTTAGCAATTGTTTTCTTCCTCTCTCTCTCCCGTTCTCCACTCTCGAACACTCCACACCCCGAGTGCAGAGTGCTGCTGGTTTATATACTCTGGCCGAGGGATTTAACTAGTTGGTAATTATCTTATTATCCCCCGGCCAGAGTCTGCACGTGTTTGGTAAGGATGCATGACTGTCAGCTAGTTAAATCCCTCGGCCAGAGTATATAAACCAGCAGCACTCTGCACTCGGGGTGTGGAGTGTTCGAGAGTGGAGAACGGGAGAGAGAGAGGAAGAAAACAATTGCTAAAACGTGCTGGAGTATCCAGCACGAAACTTACTTGTTTGTTTATTCGTTCGGCCCTCGTGCCCTTTTGTTTGGTGTTTTGTTAAATCTTTTGTTTTTGTTTTGTTTATTAAATACGCTGAGTGCACCAGCACTCAGCTTCAACCGCCCATCCACTGTTTTGGTTTGAGTTACTTCCTGGTCCGTGACGTCATCCACATCACCACTGCGAGCCAGACTGCCACATATGGTGTCCTGCGTGGGACAAACAACGCCTCCAACAGCCGGACCAGGAACAGCAAAGGAAGTTTTTTTCGTGTTCGTTTTTTCAAATAGTGTTTTTTGTGTTTGAAAAAAAAAAAAAAAAAAAAAAAAAAATGGATGAAGTGGACGCCTATATGGAGAGGTGGCATGCGCATCAGAGGGAGTTGAAGGAAGGAGGGGCTACATGGTGCCTCGCCTGCCTGGAGTATGGGCACCTCCCTGAGGTGTGCCCATATGAAGACCCCCTCTTTGTGCAGGCCTTTGATCGAGGTGAGGTGGAGACTGCGGAGGAGTGGATCCACCTGAAGGCCATACCATCGCCGCAGGTGGATCAGGAAACCTGCCTCACCTGCCTCAAAGGGGAGGAGTGGTGCTTTGCCGTCGGCAAGGTCGGGCACAAAGCACCCGACCAACCCCCTCCATGGCAGGAGGTGGAACTGCTGGTCCCGAAGAAGGGAAGGAGGGGCGGTGCTAAGAAGGCAAAGAAGCCCGCACGTCCTGCGCCTGAGTGGGAGGAGCCCGAACGTCCTGCGCCTGAGTGGGAGGAGCCCGAACGTCCTGCGCCTGAGTGGGAGGAGCCCGAACGTCCTGCGCCTGAGTGGGAGGAGCCCGAACGTCCTAAGCCCAAGAGGGGGGAGTCGGTGCATCCACAGCCCAAAAGGGAGGAGTCGGTGCGTCCACAGCCCAAAAGAGAGGGAAGTCGGGGCTTCCACAGCCCTAGGACCCAAGCTGCAGTCCCAAGAGCCAGAAGGGGAGGAGTTACAGGCTCAACCCCCTGAATTTTTCTGGGGGGGAGAAGGGCAGGATGCTGGTGTTCCCCAGCAGCCTCTATTTATGCTGCTGAAGGGAGCACGGCACACACCAGCCCAGCCGCCACAGCAGAGGGAGCCAGCACCGCCACAGCCTCCCTCTGAGTGGCCAGCATCCGCCCCATCGCCTCTGCCTCCACCACCACCAGGAGCAGAGCAGCAGGAGCTGCCTCTGTCTCCACCACCACCAGGAGCAGAGCAGCAGGAGCTGCTTCTGTCTCCACCATCACCAGGAGCAGAGCAGCAAGAGCTGCCTCTGCCTCCGCCGCCTCCACCGTCGTGGGAGGACTGCTTGCCCCTCCCACCTCCACCAGCAGAGGGTGAATGCCTGCTGGTTCCGCCTCCACCGTCGTGGGAGGACTGCTTGCCCCTCCCACCTCCACCAGCAGAGGATGAATGCCTGCTGGTTCTGCCTCAACCGTCGTGGGAGGACTGCTTGCCCCTCCCACCTCCACCAGCAGAGGATGAATGCCTGCTGGTTCTGCCTCAACCGTCGTGGGAGGACTGCTTGCCCCTCCCACCTCCACCAGCAGAGGATGAATGCCTGCTGGTTCTGCCTCAACCGTCGTGGGAGGACTGCTTGCCCCTCCCACCTCCACCAGCAGAGGATGAATACCTGCTGGTTCCGCTTCAACCGCCCATCCACTGTTTGGTTTGAGTTACTTCCTGGTCCGTGACGTCATCCACATCACCACTGCGAGCCAGACTGTCACACCTTGTTATCATAAATGTTGAGAACAGATGAAGAATGAAACAGAGGCCAGAAGGGATGGACACGTGTGTTCAGGACACCGTTGATGGCTGTGTCTTGTTGTCATGCAGAGGCCTGACTCCTATTCTGTATGAAATATTGGCAGGCCATTAAAACAATGGAGAGGGGTGCTGGTTTGATGACCGCCACCTGGACTGGTACCTGATGTCCATGTGTTTAATGGCACTGGGTTTCAAGGCCTATAGTAGTGGGCTGACAAAAATGTAGCCAAACGGTTACAGTTTTGGATCGACTTTCTTTATCCGCTTTGATGCCAACGCTATGATTGCAATGTACTATACAATTGTATTTATATCAACCCTTTTTACCACATTAAAGCAGTATGCCGTACAGCTGTTTCTTCTTTGTACTGTCTCTGGAGAAACTAATGGCCAGCATGTTCCTGGCACTGTTGCACAGCTTAGCAAACACAAAAGGGAAGCAGATGGACTTTGTGAAATAGGGAGGGAGAAGGAGGCATTATTTAGGAAACACTGTGATTTCTTGTTGCTCTACCTACTCAGAGAACTCATAATTATCACACCTACACCTTAATAATCCTGTGTCAGGAATCATCAGTTTTTGAAAATCGTTTTGGAACTGTACTGTAATGTATATCATCTTTGGTGCTGTGGTTTGCTGACACAATATTTGAACACCTAGCATATCAATATATGAGCCCCAAAGCTGCTGTGCTAAATTGATATGTACAGAAGAGATCTTAATATATAGATTCTTTAGTTGGTTTTTTGATGGCTTATGTTCTCAGTCTTCATACTGAGAGTATAAATGTAATTTAGAGAAGGATTTCAAACAGTATACCACATGTACTTTTCCATGCATCATGTACAGGAAAAAGACTATACGAATTTGAACTGAAGATTATATGATTAAAGGGTTACTGCTCAGTTTTACAATGCTATGATAAAGGGAACACATGTCTTTCCTGGGTTTGTACAATTAATGTATCCCTTGCCAGTTTTAAGAATTCACATAAGAAGAAAAGAAAAGGTATATCCAAAATAAGTAATGCTCAGAAGTTTGCACATAATGGAACTACAGTGTTTTTATTAGCATTACATGATAATGTAGTGTTTATTCAATGTGTCGGTAGCTGACAAGAAGACAAAGAAGAAATGAATAAATAAATGTACTTCATACAAATCTTACCCAATTGCCTTCAAAGGAAATAGTTCCTCTAATTTAAATGCTACCAAACCCTTTGCTCCCATGCCAGGCTCACTCTACTGTTATGACGTTTCCATCGTTGTTCTCGGAGGTGATCACAAGATATTTTAAATGCGTTCAATCAAATCCAGCCCACAATCACGAGCAATGATAAATTGCAGTTGTTAAGATTAATGGGACCCCCTGTCAGCACCTATATCACCGCAGGACTAAATCATAGCTTTGCAATTCATCGATTCGCTTACTTGAAAGCCAGTCCGCGTGAATTGCATCATATTAATGTTGCTTTGCAGTCCCCCATTCAAAGAAGTTTCATTATTTCTTATTAAAAATACAGTTTAAAAGCCTCTTGAAATGTGCTCAGCTTTGTACCAGCCAGCTCAAGGTTACTGGCTTTTAGGCTTTTTTTTTGTTTGTCAAGTATTAAAGTTGCAGACCTTTGTTTGAATCCCACTTTTAGACATTTAGTCAGGGGGCTGCAAGTGACGCACACAAAGAAGATAATGTTTTCATCAGTCTTGATACGTTTGAGGTGGACTCAATAAAAAATACAGCACTGTTATTCCCTTTCCAAGATGCAGTAAGTATGAGCTCTGTTTTCCACTGTACTGTAATGATATGGTATGCCATATTTAATTTAGTAAGGTCAGAAAGAGCTGCTGTAATCACACTTTCTGTAATTACACCCGTTTCATATTATTTTTTCTGTTAAATAAGATGTATTTTCCCGTATACTGGGATATTTAACTTAAATGAAGGACCATTTTTCAGCACAACTTAAGGGTAAGTGGACAATCAGTATGTATTTAATTGTTTTTTATTTAGCTGATAGTCTTATAAATGTTATTAACCATTAACCATTGCAGTGATGTGAACAACACTTAGATCAGTGAGTTGAAATTGTGGACCAAATACATTTTTGACAAAATTAATTGGGGAAATGGCAGAAATGAAACGTCAGCAGAAGATATGTTAACTGACAAATTCAACCCCAGAAGATCCGCACCCTTTTTATACATGTATTTTACCCTAATTATACCGTGCATGCGTTGCAATGCTGCCTGAGAAAAAAAAAAAAACCTTCCTATTCACAGGGCAGCAGCATGGAGCTGAAGTTTGCCTGTGTGCTAGTTCATTCATTTTCCTTTCCTGCATCTGGAGGTTTCATGTTCAAATTCTAGCTCAAATAAATACTGTCAGTCTGTAGATTCCAATTGCCTATAGCATGTGGTCAATTTATCAAGTGATTGGGCCAGTGGTTCCCCACTGGCAGATGGTTAATCTGGAAAATGACTGCAGACCCTGTTTTTATCATAACTCTGAGGTGCTGCTCATCAGCAACACTGATTCCACCCAGTGTCTCCCACTAGGGGGCAATGTAGAGCAAAGCAATATTCTGCAGGTGTACAGCTATTCCAAAGCAGGTATTATTTGACAGTGATTATGATCTGTTTTCTGATTAATCAGTTGAAATTAGCACCTCTTTGCATACAGTGAGTCGATCCAAGATCCACCTCATAACAACCTATTTGTCACAATTGGTTACGAAAGTGGCCAGGAACAAAACGGAAAGGACTATTCTGGTCACTATTGAGGAGGATAACGTTGAGAAGAAACTCCTGTCACAGTGAAGTACATTGTTTTATATTATTCTGACCAGAGTTTTTGGAGGTCAGAATCGCATATTTATATTTTTGTTTTCCTTGGAGTTTTTCTTTTTATACCTTTTTTTGGTATTATTAATATAATAATAATAATAATAATAATAATAATAATAATAATAATAATAATAATAATAATAATAATAATAATAATATAATTGCTTGATATTTGTAATTTGGTGTGTTTCTTGAAAGCAGAAACCGATTAGAACATTGTAATTATAATATAATAATATGTAGGGTCTAAATAACATTCTACTACAGAAACATGTCTGAAAATAGTATCCCTTGAGTTTCACTAATTTCTGAATAAATTAAAAAGAAAGAAAGAAAGAAAGAAAGAAAGAAAGAAAGAAAGAGAAAAAGTCAGTCAGGAAGGAAATGTATGAGCAATTTTCATCTCTGTGTCTCACAAAATAGCAATTGAAAACATACGGAAAATGGCTTCAAATCTGATAGACTGTGTTTCCTATCTATCTGTCCTGGATACAGAAACAGCTAAAGGGTTTGTTCACAGTTTTGATGCGTTAATCAGACTCCCTCACAGGGTCTTATATGAAATCTTAAACATTGGTTTATAAACTGGCAAAAGAAAAAGGATTAGAAAAATCCCACAGAGAAGAGTTAAAATCCGGTTCTTGTTTTTCTGGCACTTTCCGGTGTAAACTGTTATAATCCCCAATCTTGCTGTGGAAGTTGCCTGATTCAAACAAATCCTAACATATGGCTGAGAATGGTGTTGAGGCCAGGTACAAGATTAATGTATCTCACCAACTGCTTCTAAAGCAAAACCAATGTGTTAACATTAAATACCACAGACACAGAAAACAACACATCATCATACAACAGCCTTAAGAACCATGTGTGGATTGCAGAAGGTACATAAATACACTATCTTACAAATTATAAAGCCAGTTTTTTTTTTTTTTTTTTTTTTTTTTTACAGCAAACCTAATTTTTAGTCACTGTGTCACTCACTGTGATTCTGATTTGAGATTTTCCACGTTGCAACTCCCAGTTGGCACAGTTGTTGAGGGGGCAGAATTTCAGTTGCACACCCCCCTGGTGGTCATTTTTAAAACCACCTTGTTTCAGAAATCCAGATAATACGATTTTTCACGTAATAGAATATCAAGCAGGTAAGATAGTGTAAGATTATTTTTGTTATTGTTTAGGATTATTAAGTATTTTAAAATTAGGTTAACATTTATATTTACAAAATTAATAATTAATGTAAAACAGCATTAATAAGATATTATTAATAATAAAGGAAAATACTGTTAAAAGGCTAGCAAGTAAGTTGGTTAAACTCTCCTGGCAGCATTAAGCTTGCTCTAATTGTTTGTATAAAGTTATTTAAAGGTTTTGTCTTGATAAGCTTTATTGACACCGGGGAAGCGTGGGTAAGGTGTGGCAGTTGTTGTTGACATCGGGTAAGCTGTTTTAAATAAAACTGTTGTATTGTAATCTGTCTGCATCTAATTGCGTTGTTGATATTAGAGTTATTTCTTCACTACATCCGAACCCAAATATTACAATAGTGTAGCGATCCGTGTATTGTGTTTGTGTACTGTATTCCCTCTTGTTTCTACTGTCTGTTAATGCCGCTGTATTGTGTTCCCCCCCCCCCCCGTATTACCTGTAGCTGCGGGTTCGCGCTGTGGCTATGCGAGCTGTCCCTGTCATTGGCTGTTTGTTGTGTGTGCCCATTGGTCCTGGTGTGCGGCTGGGGACCAATGGGATAACTGTTCGCTCTGGCACTCGATTAGAATAAAGGGGCGGAGCTAATGTATAAAAGGGGGCGTTGCACGCTCATTGTGGTTGGTGCAGAGCAAGTGGCTAGAGTAGTTGGCTCTGAAAGAGATTCATAAATAAAGCGTTGAACTTGGAAACGGCGTGTTGTCTCCTTTTATCCTGCACACTGCGTGAAACACTACAATATTATAAATTACTGGTATAATTTGCACATATTTGTGGTGCCATGCTGGTCTGTGAGAAAATCTTTAAACACAAAGATAGTCCACGCCATGAAAAAAGACTTGGGTTCGCTGATGGTCAGATCAAACAATTATTAGTTAAAAACGTTTTTTGTTTTTTTTTGATAGGTATTGATTTGCTATTTAGGAGTATGCAAATTCTCAATGTCAGTATGATAATCTGTGCACGTTTGTCTTCCCAATTAAACAAGACTGCTCTGTATAAAACTAATGTGCTGTCAATTAATACCAACATGTTCAAGATTAATATTAAACACATTTAATAGGAGACCTCTAATTTAACTATGACCAGTCAATCTGGTGTAAGTAAAAGCTCAAGCAGCTTTGTTTTATAAACGAAGCCTCATGAACCGGCTTCTGTGTCCATGAATGTACTGTATTCCCCCAGCACTATAGGGAACTAACCTAATTTGCTCCACATTTCCGTAAGCTGTGCAATAAGAAGTAAGGACCTTATTTTTGTCTCCAGTGAAAGTTCAGAGCTTGTTTGAATGATTCTCTGCTTTGTGGGTTCGGCTCAATATTTAAACCAGTGAACCTATTGATCCCCTCAGTTGATCTGCTGTGAACTGATTCTGTAACTCCTCAGCCATTGACAGCTTTGATGCCATACACAGTGGGGATCTTGCATCGAAAGGCAGCAAACACAGAACAGGCAAATTGGCAGAACCTGGAGTGGTTGTTTTAAATCTGGACCTATGTTTGTTTTCACAATTCACAGAGCATAACTCACCTTTTAAAAAATCTAATGTTTAATTGCAGTGGAATTATAACCAGTTTATCAAAAAAAAAAAAAAAAATGTATTTGACTACACAAGACAATACCCAGAAAACCATGTGACTAATACACAGAGGGGTCGTTCAGACATACCACAATTTGCATTTTCATTGCGACAATTTTCAAAGTATACATTTTGTCATATGTAGTAAGAGAAAATATGTTAATGAAGAGAGCCGCAATATGCTAATTAAAATATTTGTTGCATCATCTTAGCGAGAGCTCTAGCATTGTGACAGTCATGCAACATTTTTTTTTAATAAATAATAAAAGTCAGTTTATTCCAAACCAAAAAGCTTTTTCATAATCGGATGTCCGACATAAACAGGTGTCAGGTTTAAAAAAATACAATAAAATCGCATACATCTATAATGCTCAATATATTTTAAATGCATAAATAATTGCGCTGAAATAACACTAATGTGTTTTAGGTAGGCTACACATTACATTATGTAAAAAAATAGAAATCTGTACAGTAGGCCTATACAGTATACAGTACAGTAGTAAAATCAAATGAATACCTAGCGCACTTTCTTTTTACTTTAGCCTGCTGTAGGTTATCGGTAACACAAAATAAACCATGCTGCTGCACTGTACACTTGGTTAATCAATGTCAATACTATAATGATGTATTAAAGGATATCAATTCTGACATAACTACTTGATATGTAGGTGTTTCCCATGCAAATGTTACATGTCAATATTGTTAGTCCAATTTCCTGTACAATATGTAAACAGTTACATCGATTATACAACAGCACGGTATGTTTGTTATACTTGAGTATAGAATTCACCCATCATCCCCTGTTTAATTAAAAGCAAGAGCAGCTGTAACCTGGCTTTTGCTGAATGCACAATACAATACAACCCTGGCTTTGGAGAAAAGCCTTAATAACCTTTATAATCTCTTCAGTTGTTTCTCATCTACTGCTCCCCATTGATTCTATCATTCTCTATAGAACCCTTCATGAATCACCATTAGCTGCTGAACCTGCACATGCAGACTTATTTTAAATTTCACAATCAATAAGAAAGCTTGCCCGATAAAAATGTTCCAAAGAAACATAACCCGTGTTGACCCCTTTTAATATTTTGCTTTTCAGTTTTGGTTAATCTCTTAAACCTGTGACATCTTATGGTTATGTATCTTATGGAAATAATTGATTTAAAGCAGAAGTAAGTTACAGGTTAATAAATATATTTTTATCTATTTATCTGTCTATTTATACTTTATCTAATGGGAGATACATTTCTTAACTGATGTTTACATACCTAATGTCATTGTTTTTCTATGTTTAATTGACTATTTTAAAGAGTAGTTATTTTCAAAATTATTATTATTATTATTATTATTATTATTATTATTATTATTATTATTATTATTATTATTATTATTATTATTTTGTAGTATTATACATCATGTCAGATGTTTAACACGGTTGAATTCCCCTAACAGAATCCAACCAAATGAGAATAAAAAAAAACAGTCCACATGACCTTACGCTATTGTTTCCCTTTTGATTTTGTCATTTGTTATTTATGCATTTTGATGATATCGGTTTGTCTTCAATGATACAGAAGACACTTCTTAGGAAAACAAAGCTAATATACTCTGGTTTAAACTGAGCCTTGAACTAACTTTGGTATAATTGAGAACTGTATTCGCCTCCTGACAGGTTAAAATACCAACAAGAATATTCAGAGTGTGTTTGTAACAGCAGGCTTTCAAGCAAATACTCTGTTGAAGTTCTTCAACATGAGTCAGCCAGTAGATTACAAATGCAGAATTCCAGATAGAAGTGGCTGTATCAATAGGAAAGATCCCGGGAGATGAGCACAAAATGAATGTGCTCTCCACTGTTCAGTAGATACTTTAGAGGTTATGCAAATTAATATAGCTGAATGTGACAGCTTTAAATGCAGAAAATTGGCAACTAATCTATAAAAAATATATATGTGACAGATTTTAAAGGTGCATATTATTCCTTAAAAGAAATGGATGCTGGCTTGATTAATGTGTATTTTATATTATGAAGAATTATTGTAATGAATAAATGCTGCTATGAAAACATGTGCCTTTTAGCAAAAAATGTAACCTCTTCTACTGTAACAATTAAGCAAGTCATCGGGACTATCACTTGCATCACAATACATATTGTATTGGGACCAGCATATTCAATTAAATTGAACCTGAAAAAAATCTATAGTATAACAAGATAAATCCATTCAATAAACAGAGAGAAATGTGCTTTTTGATATAGCATAAATAACACATCATGGTGATCATGAATCTAAACAAAAGGTTCACAATGTGCTCTACTAGGTGCAGGATATTCTTTTTTACTGAAACCCTTTTTCTACTGCTTTGAACCATCCTTTTTTTTCTCAGTCCATATACAGTTTGGTCTAAATTCTGGAAGCCAAAAATGTGTGAGTTTAGGCTTTGTTCAAAACACTAAGAGAATTGGCAAACGTTGTGGGTGGGAAAAGGTTGTAAGAAAACAGGCTTCATTCCCATATTGGGTATCTGACACAAGTAAAGGGAGTTTGGGGTTTTACACCTGATAGAACCGAATAGCTAAGAGCTGCGGTTTGAGTCCCTGAATCCCATCTGAATTTCAGCCTGCGTTTCTCATGATAAATGAAGCATTGAATGTAGGTGCACTGGTGGGACATGCATTATCACTTCCCAATGTACACCATGAGATCAAATAACCCCATTAGCTTTTGTTTTCTGTGGAGAAGCATACTACTGGATTCTTAAGGAGATCAAAACATTGCAAATCCTTAATAATGTCTATTGAATCTCTAATCTCCATTAAGCTGTAATTAGGAAAATAACCAGTGTGATAAAAATGCATTAAGCCACTATTTTCCTCTACAAATAATCACTTGCTTCCTGGTCACAGTAAAGTAAGCATGGTTGCTATGGCTGGGCATAGCTGCTATCTGTTAGACAAAGCAGTTAATTGTCCTTTCATAAAAAAAGGATTTACAATACTGAAGCTGGTCAGGTCATTCGCATTTTACATAAAGTTTATCTATTAAGCATTATTAATTATAATTTTGAATATATTGTTTTTCATCTGTTGGATTAGATTTTATTTAAGAATTATTTATATTAATAATAACTCAATATTGGAACCCTTATCCACAATTACAAACATTACAAAATATTAAGGGAATAGTTCTAATGCTGCCTTGCTACAACAAACTCTTTCTTGAAGACTTAAACATCGTCAAACAGAATATGATATTTGATTTTCGTGTGCAAGCTTTTTAGAATAATCTTCGGTCACAAGGTTAAGCATTAAAATTCAGTTTATTCAAAGGTCAGAACTTTAATTCCCAGTTCCCTATTTCATAAATTTGGAAATTCATCTGAAGGTCAAACTGTGAGTAAACTCAGGTCCCTAAGTGTTAAAAAAATGATGGCTTCATTCGCTGATGGTCCATTTTCTATTCTGAATCCTCAGAGAGGTATAGAAGTCCTACAAGTGGTCTAGCATACATCAGGCCTCTTATCAGGGATTTGAAATTACAGTTGCATTGCCATGGAAACCTGGAAAGTCATTGCTCACATTTGCAAGAAAAGTTAACAATGTGCTTTATACTGACTCTTGGTCTTACCATAAAGACATGTCAACAGTCTTCCACCTTGATTTTTATCATTTGCCATGCTTAAGAAGGTAAGCCCACATTGAAAGACCAGCACAGTTTGCAGCAGAGAAAAAATGCTTCTTGTCATTCAAAGAGTGTTTAGATCAATGTAGATCAGTTGATAAAGAGCCTGGTTTCTAATTTGTACAGATATCCGGGAGCCAAAACGGATAGAGAAACAGTTTGAAACAAAAGTTTTCTTCATCAAGAAACCGTGCTTTTCAGTTTATCAGTTATAAGCTGAATCAAAGATCCAAGCCTCCCCAAAAGAAACGCTTTTTTCTCTCTTGCTAAAAAAGATAAAGGCACTAAGGAGGGAGGAAGCTCAGTGTCAGCAGCAGTTCAAACTGCTTTTAAAGAATGCAAACAAACTGGACATCCAACAAGATCTTGTTTAGTGGTGAAGTAGAATACACAGAATGGTAAACTGTGAAAGAAAATAGTCAGCAGTCTTCCCCATATCGCCACCAGAGTCATCATGGAATGTGCAATCATTGTAACTCAAATGAAATCTGAATGAGGAACATATGGTCCAAGAAACCATTTGTAAATGGTTTACTGTTTCTGCTCCATCTCAAATAAAGTGCAATTGTTTGTAGGAGCAGATGTGCAGTGCTGAGCATATGGTTGTACGTGCACAATCACTTTCCCCAATGAGAAGTGTCAAGGTAGCACTGGCTCCTCAGAAGTGACAGTGGTTGAAACGCCATGTGAGAATATCGGATGCTTCAGTTGCTTCACCAACCCTTGAGAAGATCCAACCCATTGTTCAGGGAGCTTTTAAATATCAGAGGTCCTATTGTAAACATGTAAAGCAGATGCCAGAAAAAAAGGCTTGGTACATTTGAATTACAACAACAAAGGATTATAATTAGAATATTTATAGCTGAATAGAATAAATGTGACACAGGGAAAGATAACCCTTTGTAAATTTAAATTCATAAATCTTCAACACATTGCTTTACGTCTGAATGGTACAACTATTCATACAAGTAATGAATTAGGTGTACTTTAAAGGAAATTAAATTGCCAAGCACCCCCTGGGTTAGTTTCAAAATAGACCAGGAAAATTCTTGTGGACACCTATTTTTAGTGCAACTGAAATAATTAACATGAAAAAGCAATAAAAACGAATAATGTTAGGTTATATTGATAACTGTAGGGAAGTTGTTTTAAGACTACAGTATATAATGCTGTAGTCGGAGCCCCCAAGAAAGGAGGGATAAAATACTAACAATTACTGAAAATGTTTACCTAAGTATGTTGTCTTCTGGTTACAACGTACAAAGTACAGTAATTACCATGCAATTGCATGTTCAATTGTGTTTGCTTTCTAAGCCCCCTTTAGTATTTCAAATGTAGACCAGAATGAGTTCATAGCTGGAAGTTTTCAAGGAATAGTTCAGTAGCTAAAACACTGATGTGGTTAAAGAAAAAATAAAAGTGCCTTTTCCACAGAGAAAGTGCTACCAAGGAAAGGTCTTGATGGACTGAACAGCATCTTGTCATTTCCAGCCATTCTCATGTTCTTGTGTTCTTATCTTTAACACCAGGCACGCATGGGCCCCTCCAGAATGAATTTAATTTCAGTCTGCAGTAACACCAGGGCAGGTTACTCTTAAGATTAGGCCTGACGTACCTTCTAATAAATTTACCTACCTGGCGATTAATCACACATTAAGCTATTAATGAAACAAGCTCCCATTAGGCTGTATTCCTGAACTGTTTACAGGTTCAGATAAGTATGTGATTAATGGGCATTACCTTAATAAATTAGTAAATAAGACAAAAGCTGTAGATAAGAACTAACTCATAAATAAACTAAAGTGCTGTTAATGAATACGTTGTTTTAGAAGCAAGGTGTATACTTCCTGGACCAATCTCTGTGGTACTGTTTACCATATTAAATGACCTATACCTTCAGACACTCAACTATAAATTATAAACTATATGAGTCAAGTAGAAACAACACACATAACACACAGAGCAGTCTTCCTAATGGCTGCCAGTCTGAGTGTACTTAAAGTTTATATAAAGGCAGCAGCAGAGTTTGTGTGGGTGCCATTTTGGTTCACTAGCCGGCTTGTGAAATATCCACTCTCACACGTTCACAGTTCAGAACAGTGGTGACCAACTAAAATATACACAGAGTTCAGGGTGAAGTTACCTAACCTATGTAAGTCAGTGTACTCAGTCCATGCAAGGATGTCAAATGATAGTGAATCTGGCACTCACCCGATCTCCCCTGAGCCCTGGTTTGGGAGAGGCTGGGTTCATGCTAGCTAGCAATTACAGTAAAAGTGCTCCAGAAACACAGTGCATAGACTTTAACAGGGCCACTTCTTATCTCCTTGTGCTGGTAGACCGCTGAACCATTATCGTACACTAATACAAGGTTTTTCTCTGCTTAGTTATAGCAATTAATTTAATGGTTATGCACCTTTTCAGTATACAGCAACTCATAGCTCATAAAACTTCAACTTCCTGTTCTGATTCTGTGCTGAGCTTCGTTTTGTCTCTAAAGCCTAGTGATAGCTAGCTAACAAGCTGATCTACTCCATGGTTTGCCTTGGGGGAAGGGGGGGTGATATCTGCCATTGTATCTCAGAGCTTATAACAGGTCATACTGCTAGCAGCACTGGCTCTTAGACGACTATCGGGGAGTTTTATAGCACCTACTTTTTCACTTGATTTGATCCCTGAGAAAATGGAGATATGTACAAAAAAAGAGAATAATTCAGAATGGGCGGGTGGACCAAGACTTGCTATTAAAGTTCTGAACTGATGGTTTGAAAGCTGCCAGTCGAAAAACATATGAAGAAAAACATATGAAGTAAATCTACGTCTTTGTCAAGCGTCCCTAAATCTCTTAGTTCTTACTTAACTACGTCAGGGCATATATACTGTAAAAACCTTTGTGTAAGTCAATTTTCTAGGTATTTTTAGGGGGTCCTAAAAAGGGGGGGAGCAACTTATACACCGATGTGACCTATAGGCTTTTTCCTGAAATTGTTGTCTCAAAAAGGGGGGACGACTTATACACCGGTGCAACTTATACACAGGTTTTTACAGGATATATGAACTGGTAAACTTACACACGTGATTATTTACTTTTTGATATAAATCCATTTTCCCCATGTTTTTCATACCCGGTTTGATGACTAATTCAATAGTCGTCTCACTGTTGTAACCTGCAATCAGGAGAGCAGAAGATAAACAGCTGACCTCTATTTCTGAAGTCAAGCCAATCACCGCTTTCCACCAGCTGAGAGAACCAATGTTTGCCAACCCGGGAAGCAAGGGCCAATGGCCAAGCCTAGGAAGTCCGCGTCTGGTGCCTCACCAGTTGTGTTTCCTGGAGTGTGATGAGATGAACTAGCTAGTGCTGCCAGTCCATCCCCAACCAAGATTTGAACCACCCTTGCATGAATCACCCAGCACTCTAAACATATTTAAAAGATAATTAAACATCAATATCATATCTTAAGTTTTATTCATGTTTGAAATGGGACGTGCCAAATTAAAAGATTATGAGCTGAACACATTTTTGAACACAGGAAATTCACGATTTTGTCGGCTTCCTGGTGGTTTGCTGTTAAAGGATGTATAGCAATGTGTATCAAACAGAGATCTGTTTGCAAGACAGCTTGCGTCAGATTTTCACTTAAAATAAAGTGACAGAACTTGGGGCAAGCTGACACTTAATGTTATGCATGCATGTCTACCTGAAAGTGAAGCAAACATTACCACAGAGTAACCCGTACACTTCAACTGAGTAGCAACACTTCTGCCATCTGTTTTAAATGAATGTCTGTAACGTCACTGTGCGTTTTGCTAATATGTCTTAAATGTGAATAAATATCAGTTATACTATTGGAAGGATCCTAGTATATAGAAATTTTGCTCTGAGTTGAATTGTTAGGTTAGAGATAAATTTTCATAGCTCATTTCATGTTCCTAATGTTTTGACTGCACATATGAATGAATGTAATGTAACATTTAACATGCTTGCAAAGAGAAAGAGGGCAACCACTCTAAAAAAGATGTGTATTTTTTTTCACATATTTGTTTTATATCCCCATAAAGAAACCCTAAAAATGAAATCTGTTTTTAGTTTCTCCAGGGTGATATCTCAAAAGCAATAGATCATTACCTGATTTCCATTTCTAGCTGCACGTCAGCAGTTGCCTATGCCTTAGGGTAAAACTTCATTTGAACTGCAAGTCTCCAAGTCTTGCTCTGTAAGCTGGCAGCTGAAAACCGAGCAGTGTTTATTAACTTGAGGGGAATAATTACTAAGGTCACTGTATAATTTAATTGACCTTCTAAAATAACAAGAGGGACTGTTGAGACAGGGGCACATCTTTAAGTATGGTTTATCTGTCCCGTGTGACTCAAGCATGTACTTAAATTTATTTCTCATATTATGGACTCATTACAATACAGTATCACACTTCATTTCAGAGATTGTTAGAACACAAGTGCCATTTCTATTTGCAAACTGAATTAGGTCAAGATTTCTTGTGCTTTAGCACCTTTTTTATTCACAGTACAGAAACTAACACCAGATACAAAGCCCAGATAATATTTAAATAAGTCTTCCAAAAGAAAACGCTATATTTAAGAGACAGCGTTTAGTTTATTAGCTGTTGGCAAGCTAACTTAATATTAACCATATTGTTAATTTCAGACACCAGAAAGTTTAGCACTTTAGTGCACTTAAATTGTTAAAAACAAACAAAAGGTTTAAACAAAACACTAACAAAACAAGTCTTAACCTAATAAACTTGACTGCCGAGCCGTTTAGCAGCAGCAAACACATGTATTTTTACCAGCATTACACAGAACCTTTCATGGGCTTCAGGATAGCCATGCAGGCTCACCCTCTCAGGTCTCTTCACAGGCCTTCACACAGACTCACAACAAACATTTCGACCTGCCTTTATACACCTGCCTGCTAATCCCAGACAGGTGTCCCTCATTAAAGCAGAGCCAGGTGATTCCACTTCCGGCTTAATGGCAACACCATGGCATTCTGGGGGATGTAGTCCCATTACCCTCCAGGACTACATCTTTCCTCCCTCTACTCTGCCACGCTACATAAAAATGAAATTGCGTCTTCCTACAATCATTACACTAGCAACGAACCCCAAATAAAATTGTTATTACCCTTGGATAAATAATGCCTGTGCATTTTCAAGGGCAAGTCTTTCAGTGTAGTGTCTTGACTGTTTTATTTACATTGGGGTGGGGGGTGGGGGTGGGGGGTCATTTAGTGTTACTCTATCATTGTCTGAAAAAAAACAGCTGTCCTGAGACCTGCAGACCAGTTACTGAACCCCCAAGTACCGAGACACACAGCTTCTTTCATTCCAAGGATTAGATGCCCTCACATTATAATGTGTTCTCTCTTTTGTATACTAGTGCCATAAATGATCTATGGGATTAGGGTCATGCAACTAACATGCCCCAGCCGTCTTCCAGTTCTCAAGTGGAGGTAAAGTGAGTGCTGCCTGAATTGTTATCTTCCTTTAACACATGTTCATGAATTGAATACCTAAGAGTGTTCCGGCACAGAGGGTACGTTGGCTGTCTCTATGTTGTTAAGGCATCTTGTTCACATGATGAGGACTGTCATCAGGACTGTTTTTTGATGTTTGTGCCATCTTTGCCATATTCAAAACAAAGAAATACTAAAATGCACTTTTTATTATAATGGTGCAATTACAAATTGTCAGCAGTAACACACCCGTTATTATTATTATTATTATTATTATTATTATTATTATTATTATTATTATTATTATTATTATCATCATTTGGATTATTTCCTTGTGTTTAAAAATGCACTATACATTGCCATGTTTATCTAATTGCTCTTGTATATGTCTGGCAATGCTCCACTCTCCCTTGTCTCTAGAGATAGATAAAAATGGTCGGGAGCCGATGATCCCTTCCTTATTGACTTTAATAAAGTAGAAGGCTCTTGTCTGACCCTTTTAAAGCTGTCTGTAATATGCTCCTTTGTCAGGATCGGTATAGGAAGATAATCAGATCTAGGTAACATTATGATCACCAATAACAAAAATCTGCATATCCATGTGGCTAGCAATACTATTTGTCTAGGTTACTTTGTTAATACAATACATGACATTTTCTCATTAATTGCTGGTTAACTGATACCAATAGCAAACCAGGAATACACATACAGTACACCCTCGCTATAATGAACCTGTTGGGGTCCAAGCGAAAGGACAATCAAAATGAATGATAAACTGTTGGAGTAAGTTAATGAGATGAGATTGTGAATACAAGTAGAATTACACGTAACTGTTTGTCTCATGTATGCAGTATTCTGCCTTTGCTTTATCCAATTCATTAGAGAATTAAAACACAGTCCAGAAAACACAAATACCGAATTGAAGCTAAACTTTTATTCAAAATCAATCTGACATGAATCATTTCAAAGTGCACCAAATCTTAAACATGCAAGAATCCCAAACTGATCTTTTATTCCAAATCAACCCGACATGAAAAGTTTGACATGAAAAGGTAATCAGATTTTTTTTCGTTGTTTTTTTTTCTTTAATCATTTTTGCTTTGCTACATGGTTGCTGAACAAACCAAAAAGCGTTTTATGAAAACCTATATTCACAAGAGATATGCCTGCGTTACTCTTTTTTTTTTCAAAACAATAGTTTCCAGCTTTGTTGCAACATAAAATTATTTTCCTTTCAGAGGCAGTTACACAAAAGAGTAGACTTCACTTATATTATCTTTTTTAGTTTTATTAATTTGGGGTCCAGGGGTCAGGTTCGTTATAGCCAAAGATCTGTTATAATGAAGGGCGTTATAGAGAGGGTGTACTGTAATTGTTATTGAATTTCTACAGTAGTTAATTTTGTATTGCTATAGACCTGCCTGTCGCTTCTTCATCTTCCCCTCTCTTCCATAATCTTGCAGTCTAATAATTTACATGTAAAACTAGGAGACATGAAAGCCCAATCATCTACAATCATCATGCCTGCATTAAGGTGTTTCAAATTGCATATACTGTCCAACTTGGTAAATGTGAGAACCTTTTAGTTAGAGGGACAGAGTTTGATTGCGCTCCTCTGTATCTGTCTCTTATAACAAACGAGGTTGGGGCATTATGAAGCAGTTTCTCGGTATCTGGTCCTCAGTTCCCTTATTCGCAATGCGAATGCAGGCATTTTACTAGCCCGTTGTAATTTAATAATCCGTCAGCTGCTCCGGGGTCACTAGGCTTAAATCCAGCTATCTACTTCCAATGGCAGCTCTCTGGAGAAACACATTCATTGCACAGTCTATCCATCCCAATATTTACACATTCATTAGGACTGGGATCCTCAGTACAGACAGTTGATAGCCTGTGGGGGCTTAGGGTCAGAGGACAGCATACGATTCCCGTGTGGAATGAGAAAATACAATTGCAGCCATGCAAAAAAAATGAGCACAGAATTCATATATATTTGGCCATCTGTTATATAATACATTAGTCTCTTCGGTCTTTTCAATAGTTAACTCTGATGAGGGCATATTTACAAATTATATATATATAAATCGCATGTATATTTTATTGCATTTCAGCTATTAGAATGCATTTTTGGCCAAGCTTTATATGAAAACGTATATTAGATATACTGTGGGGACCCACTCCCAAAGCTTCAGCCTATGAGTTATTTAATATTTTTTGTAAGTCTATTTGATTTGAAATGTTTCCAGACAGTTGATAAGTAAGCCAATGGTATTTTGGGGGAATATTTCTGATAATAAAAGATAAATGAAACATGTGTGCAAATATAAACTAAAGTTTCAAAATCATTAAACCTATCCGTGCGTCGATGTTCATTTTGAATCTAAGAAAGATGATACCATACTGGAAGCAATTTCTAACAACACAAAAATGTAGATTGTACTTTTCATGTTTAGAATATATCGCATGAAGAGAAGCCGGGTGCAAAGGGTTAGGAGAACAAACGGTGTATCTAAAAGCATCAGGGGAACTCAATAAAGGCAAATGGCTTTTATAGTTTGAACAAGTATACCTTTAATGGATAGATCATTAAATGCAAATAACACGCAATCCCAAACATTGCTTAGGAGCATGTTTTGGTGCATACAACAGAAAAGGAGATGCCCAAATTAAACTGATGGCATCTGAAAGAATTAGATAGGCACTGCAGTTGTAACACTGCATGCCATACATATTATTATATCGTTTTTAAGATTAGTTCAAGAAAAGTTTTTATTCTTCAACAGCAGCTTCTGTGCCTGTTTTATTTCTTTTCGGCTGATGTGCCCCACCATGGAAGAGTAAATCTTCACCACGAAAGAAGAACATTTTCCCTGGAGACATCGTTTATTCATATATCAGATTTATTTTGCACTCGTGCCATCTCCCAGGATTTGCACTGCATTTATTACAGGGTAATGAAAATTGAATTCATTCAGTGCGGCCCTTCCATTCTGTGACTTGGATGTGATATGATCTCGAGCCTACAAATGATTTACTGAACCTAGGATTATAGTTGTAATATAAAGCTGGTCTAATTTATTTTATTTATTTATGTATTTATTTATTTTTTTGATTATTATACTGAAGCGAAAATGAAGGGAAAAAAAATATATATATATATATACCAGTATAGAAAAGTTTTCTGGTTTCTTCTTTACACTAGGTTAAATTGGAATAACTCCATTTCATTTTGATTTTATTTCCATAAACTAATACATCTGCGGTTGCCAACAAACATTTGTCATTTGTTGAACAATAAGTTCAAAAAAAAATGATTTAATATATATATATATATATATATATATATATATATATATATATATATATATATAAAACTAAACTGAAAAAAGTAGCCAGTTGTTTAAAAATCCATTTAAATTAATATAATGGTTTTAAGAGAGCAATTTACAACTCAGTTCTGCTAGCTCTGAGGATTATTTGCTTAGTTTATCTATAAAGTTTCCACCAAATTATATGACACAATTCTAGTCATTGATTAAACTCTAATATTTGGGATTGTGCAGCCGCCCATGTCGTCTTATTTTATCCATGAAAGATAATTGTGTTGAAAGTATGACTTGAATTTAGAAGAGTCAAAGAGAAGAACAGCAGAAGCAGAGTCGTGTTGTGTTTTTAAAAGATGTTTGCAACACCACTATCTATACAATTCTGGAGATGACCGCTATAATTGAATAGAAAACTATTTTAAAAGAAATGGTATTTCTATTACACAGTAAAATTGTAATGGTGTTTACAAAATATTCAGAGGATATGACTTTACCATTACCCAGAGGTCAACACAGAGGGGTTGGATCACTTTAATTAACTTGGTCTATCCACACTTTGAAGCTCATGCTGCTGAAACCTGTCACATCTGCTGTCTTGCCTATTGTAACTCAAAGTGACTTACGGCATTAGATGTTATAAGCTTAAGCTGTGTGAGATGTGAGATGACAGAAGTGGGTGATACATATGTATCTCAAACCTTTACATCGTATATCCTGTATTTAACACATGATTTAAATACCGTTTTTTTGAGAAGGGTTCTGCTTCACCTGCACCTTGCTATATGGCTCTGCTTTGTGTGCTGACATGACACAACACAGCAGACGACAGTGTCCAGTCAATTGTGTCTAAAGTTCGTGGTGCTGACAGCAGAAGTTCATTAGTGGCCACTCATGTGCAGTCGCCCCCCAAGTGGTAATGTCATGAAGCATTACGTTTCACTTGTCTTGTGCTGGGCTTTTTTTATGTTATTAGGTTCGGTTTGCTGCAAATATTCTACCATGTTGCCACCTCACTGTGGCCTCTTCATCTTCCCCTCTCTTCCATAATCTTGCAGTCTAATAATTTACATGTAAAACTAGGAGACATGAAAGCCCAATTAAAGACTAACTTTGTTCATGCTTTGACGTTTTCATTAAATCAGATATGCTCTGTAATTATTTGAATTGATAAAATAGAACATGGTTAGGTTGCATAAGTCTATGAAAATCTAAACGCTAATATGGTTGACAAATGCAATGTTCTTGCAGATCCATTTTAACATGGATGCTTTATAAAGGCACCTATTTAAAACTCTGCATTATGGCATTCCATTTATTTTTCATTATTGAACAGTCACTTAGGATTTGCAAATGTGAGTGATTTGTCTCTTTTAATTACACAGAGGTTTGGTTAATTACAGCTAATTTAATCTCAGTTAAACAACCACGTAGGGAATAACAGTCAGATCTTGTTTTTAACAAAAAAAAAAAAGAAAAACTACAGAAACTTTAATTTCTTGCTATTTTTTGGTCCAAATGGATGTTTTAAAGTTACTAGTGACTGGCTAGCAATGCTGACTTCATCCTGAAATTGTTCATAAAGAACAGCAAATTAAGACAATCATAGACTTATCCATTAAGTACATTACATATTCTTGTATGACTCCAGCAGTTTAATGTACACTTTTTCAGGTGGAAAGAGACAATAAAATGCTTTCATTAGACAAGGTGTCCTTCTTTCTATAGCATTGTCCTTCTCTCAGCTTGCTAAGTCAGATGTGAAAAGTCATTGCAGGATGTGATTTATATAGGAAATACTGAAAAAAAAGGAGCTGGCATCCAGGATTCTGCAGACTCTACAGAGAGAAATGATTAAAATTCAAAAGAAAGTGTTGTTGGAAGAGATAGACAGAGGTAGGAAGGTAGAAAGTCTGTCATAAAAACACATGTGACGTGCAGTACTTCAAAAACCCTGGTAACAAAACAATGTCAGCTCAAAACGCTTCCCCCTCAAAGGGGTAACCCTGAACCCAGAAGTGAGAAAAGGGCCACAGTGCCAGAGGGTTAGAAACTTGAGGTATATGTAAAGAGACAACGTCTCAAACCTGTCTTAGCCAATAACTCAATCCTAACAAACTGAATGCCAGTCAGGGACAAGACTAAGCTTTCAGCATGAGTTGCTAATTACAGAGAACAGGTACCTGTACAATGGCAATGGAGAGATACTAGATACAAATGAATATATGCATGTTTAAAACCTTTCTTAGACATCACCGTGTGTTGGTTATCAACTGCTACACGGTAAACAAAATAACATAAATAGAGCAATACCCTTTGCTATTTCTTGACAGGGGGACATGATCTTTGGATTGAAATGCAGAGGTACTTTCCTAACATTAAAGAACTTGGTAAATATGAAAATCCATACATATCTACAAGCTTGTCATAAAAAGCCAGAAATAACTAATAGTGGCATTAGGATTCATGCCCTACAGGTGTATTTGAAATACTGTGGTACTTGAAAAATGAGTAACAAATCAATGGTAACATTTCCGCATGGTGATCAGAGGATCATAAACGTTAAGCAGAATTAGTGACGATTGAATGAATTTTAGAAATGTCTTTTGCCAAAATATGGAAGGTTTCTGAGTCATCAGTTAATTATCGCTGCCAATGTGCTGAGGTAGGATTCAGTTGAGGTATTTATATGTACCTCGGATGTGCCATAATAATACAATGCCATAGCTTTCAAACAGTGTATGACCTCAGAATATACATGAATCCAGTAGCATAATTACTGAAAGCTTGACTTACAGTCATTCTGAGTGGGTCTGAGATGTGTTGATTGTGCATGCCATTAGAATCCTAGTTGACTCCTTTTGATGATATGAGGACATGATACATGGTAACCTTTGGCTCTCCTGACTTCAAATCCAAATAGCAGCAGCCATGGATGAATTGAATGTAGCAGGAATGGCTAACAGCTATAGCAGAGGGGTAATATAATATGTTCCTATTACAGGCTGTGCTGTTCATATAATTTAGAACAGAGGGCTTTAGGTAACAGAAGAACAGTTTAGAGGCTAATGTAAAACATCTGTTGCGATACTTAGTCTGTTATTGTCTTGGCATGGTGATGAAAAAGAATTCCTTGATGTCAATATGCTTCTGTTAGGGTATTGAAAGAGGGGTTAGTGTTCAAGTATTATGCAAAAGCAGAATTTTAGCTTGTAAATACAACCATAATAAAACACTTTTTGACCTATCTGTACCAGTAGTACCCTTTACGAGATGGACAGTTGTCCAGGATGTAATGTCCCTTGTGATGTTAATGTTTAATTCATGCATGCTATTTAATATCATGATTGATATCCCTTGGTAAAGACAAGTATGCTGTACTCCACATGACCCCTTTAGACACGTCCGGTTTTCTCACTTGTCCCAGTTTGTTTAGTTGTAGCAGATACTTTCTAAAACGTCCTTTTTTACACTTAGCTAAATAATACTACAGAACTATAGCAGTCATTTAAGGGTTTTAAATGGTTGTCCTATACCTAATTACCCTCAGTAACCTATGCATTGACACAGTTATTTTGTAGTTTTTAAGTACTTCACAAATTGTCCTCAAGGACACACAGGGAAACTGCTATACTGTAGGTTTTATTGCACGACTAGATGAGATCCAAAACATTGACTGCACAGGACAGCAGCTGATGAAACAACTGTGCTTCATAATGCTGCAGTTTTAAACTTTGGAAAACCAAACTTTAAAATAAAATCAATCATCTCTGGGATTCCCTTCTTCCATTTTCTCAGACATGATTTGATTTATATTGAACACTTTAATCTCATTTTGTGACAGCCCTTAGTCACGGAACTACTGAGAAGAATTCTTATAGAATATTGATTGTTTTGCTACGTTGTTTTAGATG
Source organism: Acipenser ruthenus (assembly GCF_902713425.1). Lineage (NCBI taxonomy): Eukaryota > Metazoa > Chordata > Actinopteri > Acipenseriformes > Acipenseridae > Acipenser > Acipenser ruthenus. The sequence continues at coordinate 3,869,505 of NC_081213.1, forward strand.
GGTATTAACAGCAAAGTAGAGATCAGGATATTATTAATTAGTCTGTATTTTCCATGTTTTGCATACTCAACAAGCCCTTAAAAAGACTTGCGAGGAAGATAAAATCAAAAGGGCATACTCATCAAATGTCTAAGGTTGTATAAACAGTAAGTCTATTAGCAGCTTAAAACTAATAGCTAAAGATGGCTGGGTGATTTTCTTTGGGTAAGAAATTCAGGCCAGGGGAAAAAAAAAACAAAAACAAATGGACCGTTGCCAAATGTTTTAAACCCAGTGGAATAGAAATTAAATGGACGGAGTTCCAAATGTTCTGCAAATGTACTGTCAACACTGTTTCACTTTATTTTAGCGCCTCTTTCCTTTGTGACTTGCTGCTTGGTGCAAGACAATAAAATAAAGAGAAGCATTCATTGAAAATGTTGGGATCCTACTGGTTGGTAATGTTGATACTAATTTGGAGAATAGTTTATTGCAAACTTTCGGAGTGTAGTAAAAAAAAAAAAGCTAGGGATCGTCAATCAACGTCATTGCAATGGTTTATGGGATATTTATCACCTGGGTAAATCAACGGGTTATTAGAAAGGTTAGTCAGGAGATATACTTGCACATTACTGCTCACGAAAGCTCCGTTAAATGCACTGTAAATTTAATTAATAACATCCTAAGCCACATTGTTTTTGCCTAAAGAGTTAGAGAACACTCACTGTCTTTTATGACATAACCCATAACATTCTGTTTCTGCCTCAGGTGTGTACTGTGTATTGTTTTCCAGATTCCTTTACTATTTTGATATATTTGTATTCACATATCCTGAGTCATTAATTAACTGGAGGTTGCTTTTGAAGCAAATGTCTTAAGCCTGTCTTCTGAATGTCTGTTGCCGTGGGTTCTTATTTTCTAACCGTTTTAAAAATTATTTTTACCAATTTAACTGTGATACAGTAACAATGAGAAAATGCAAATATATAAATATCATAATATTTAATTAGATACAGTTAACAAATCAGGGCATATTCAAATGTTCAAAACAGGAGTGGATATAAACACTACCATTGTTTAAATATTTAAATAAGACCAATGTTGGAATTTAGCTTACTTTTAAAGACTAAAATATACTTCAGAGACTCACGCACACTGTTAGAGATGTTGGTTTTCACAACATCGGTGTTCAGATCCACCAGCTTTCAGATTAATCGAATAGGCCATAACATTTGTGTCAAATCATATCAGTTGGCCCATCGGAGCCAAGTTGTTATTGTACTAGGCCGAGATGAATTGATCTTCGCTGTGGTTCACTCAAGAACATTAATATTTCACCGTCAACCAAGACCGATGGTACATCTGGGGGAAACCAATAGGACACAAGCATATGTTTTTGCTGTGCTCTTCTGTGTTGATAGAATTCCCGCTCATCCATGCCTACCGTTCAAAGAAAACAGAAACATGATTCAATCTGACATGGCTTCATTCCATTCCAAGATAGGGATGACGTGATATAAATGATTAAGCTGAATTTATGTGACATCATTCTGAAGTAAAATCAGGAATAGCAGATTATAAAAACCTTGAACCAGAGCATCTTTGTAAGTAAAGCCCGGAACACACTGCCCGATGCGATTGTCGAGTCACAATGGAGGAGGTTGTGTAGTAAAAACATCTTTGCAAGCGGGCATCACACACTGCCCGATGGAATCGCAGGAAGAGACGCACAATTTGTGAGTTTTTCTTAATGTCTGACCTGCCCTGGATGCATAAGTACGGCGGCAATGGAGCAAATCAATAGGTGAAAACATAAAGCTATGACAGTAGTAATATCTACAATTTTGGCTACAAGGTGATGTGATCGTGAAAACTGCATATTACTGGCAACATGCATGTATTCTCTCATATATATATGTACACATACATACCTATCTACATACTCAAACATGGTATTCCATTGGTTTGTATACAATGTCCGTGCTGATATCTTTTGAAAACAAAACAGCCCCATAAGCATTATTTAAAAACTGCTGCTATAACCATGATGCATGATTCATTTATTATGAATAGAGTTATAATTAAATACCAAATCGCATTTTTATTTACGATGAAGGGAAAAACATACTTTGTTGCCCAAATGCTTATAATGTCAGCCAAAACATGTATTATGTTTTCCCTTGATTGTAAATAAAAACATGATTTGGTATAATAAAGAAAAAGAATGGTCAGACATAAAAATAAATTAAATTAAATTAAATACAAATTGTATACCAAAATAACATTCTCACAACAAACAGAGCAAGTCAAATCTTGTACAACTGTATAAACAGGATGCACAGAATTATGAAGAATTCTACAATAGCATGTTACTCATAGCATTCTATATTCTGGTCATGAGAAACAGAAAGTCATTCAGTCATCAGGTGTGACTGCATTTCTGTTACAATGATAAATGATAAATACCCTTCCAATACAGTTACTTCTAGTACAATCCCCTGCTATTTACCTTGCGATTTTCCAGAACTTTATGAATCATGTTAGTGTGCTAACTATACAGTAATGCAATGTTGTTTTATAGAACATTGTTTGTGGGTGTGTTGCTCAACCCACAATTGTATAGATAGGTGAATAGCAAGGGGAGGATATGTGGAGATAACAGCCCTTGGAGACCTCGTTAGTAGGAAGCTTTCGCCAGCTGATGCCTTCTGGTGAAGCAATTCCGATTCAGTCATGCATTCAACCAAAGGGAAAAATACACTCTTTACAGACTAAGCTACTTACATTTGAGCAGAGCCGATGGAGGTTAAGACAAGCAGGCCCAGTGTGAAGAAATTAAACCAGTCAATGGAAACTTTATGGTACATTCGCATATGTTGCACTGTGAATGTTGATGAGATGTCGACTCTACTTAGGAATAAAGCTCTGCTTAGTCAGTTACTTCTTTAAGTAACTTAAATTGATTTGACATGACTCTAAACCTGTGCATTCATGTACTGGCCATTAAATTCTAAGTTTTAGTTTGCAGGCTTTCAGATTGTCCGGATCGATGAGACCATAGCTGACCTGATTAGAAAGCACAGATTCTTTGTGGGATACATTAAGGCAACAATACAAATAACAATAGAAATTTGGAAGTACTCTGCTGTAGTTGGCAAAGGAATTATATTTCAAGCCAAGATACAGTAGTGGGTTATGTTATATAGAAATCTTGCAGTGAATCATGAGTTTGGAAAGCAATTCCTGTGAGTACGCAATCCCATACTCAATAACAAATCTAGGCAAATCAAGGTAGGAGTATGCATGATACCAGAACTGTGGCCCTAATCATTCTGAATTTGGGTATATTTTCGATTATTAAAAAAAAAAGAAACATGTTTAACTGAGTCGCTACTTTTAAAGGAGACAACCCAAATAAATGCCCATGCCAAAATCCACATTCTATTTATGTGCGTAACACACATGTGAGTTTAGTGGTGCATTCTGCTTTGGACGTAACATACAGAAGACTACCACGATCATCTGTTGAGTGTATCCATTCAAGAGAACTTTCTTTACAACAGCAGCCTGAGACAACATAGGGGACTCCAACTCTTTCAAGAGTTCAACGTGGTTTACGCAATTTACGGAAGCCACAGGGTAATCACTTACTCACTGCTCTGTGCTATGCTAACCTGTCTTGATCTGAAAAGCAATCTCCGTTCATCATTTGAAAATACTCTATCCCAATTAAACAAGGTGACGCCCCAATTAAACCACATAAATAGCATCCATTGGGAAGAACCATTCCCAGAGTTGTATCCCATTTAATCAGTATCCCGATTAAGTGGCGCCGACTGTATTGTCATGACTTGACTTGTCCTGCAAAGTATTTTCCAGAATGTGGCCAATAAAACAATAAACGTTCCTGATTGATGTAAGAAGCAAGCATTTGTAAAGCTACCACACCCAGATTTGAGTGTGTAAGAAGTTTTATGAAAAACAGTAGTAATTGTCCTGGCTCTTATAAAATATATTATAGCTATTTTTCATAATATCGCTGTGGCTAATGCTCTTGGATGCTTTGTGAATAACAATACATTATTCATTTATGTGATAGATTACAGTAATTCATAACCCAATTATGGATGAATATATTGTAAAGGATTATTCGTCTCAGTGGAAAAATAGATGTTGCTCCTTTGATCATTTCTCCCAGAACTTGGGCATACCAGCACTATGGGATTAGGTTGTTACATCATATTGCAGGGAAAGATGGCAAAAGTGTGATTTATTTTTAATGTACTATAATATCTGTCAGATCACGATACAGATACTAGAGCTAGGAGATATTAAATCCATGGCAGTTATTAATTGTCATATATCTGCTCATCATCATGTTTGATTTATTTCAAATAAAAAGCCATCCTAAGACCGAAGATGACTTAAAGTGGTCCTTTAAAAATGTCTTGCAGAAACAGGTTATGATATAGGGTAGGTATTGGGGTCCATTATCTAGATCTTTTTGGAATTGATAGCGATGAGTTTCAAAAAAACATGTGTAAGTGACTGATGTAGTGCATAATTTCACCCTCTTGCTTCAAGTTCTAAGACACCTTCATTTAAATAAGCAATACAGCTTTGTTTGTATTATATATTTTTTTTATCGTATTTTTTTCTGATGGTGTAACAAATCTTTGGTCAGCAGAAACCCAAGATGTTAAGATGATGACCACTAAAAAAGACTGAAGCTGATATTAATCATAGCAATTATCCATACTTTTCTCAGATATGCCATAGTTAGCCCCCACCGGTACCATTCAAGTAAAATAAGCTTTTTAGAAATCATCTGTCATTTTTCTGTCACATTTTACCTGTAGCACATCCTTATAATTGCAGTGATGCCTTTTCTCTGTGTAAACAGCTTGCAGAATATCTCCCAAAAGGCTGGTTACCGGTCAGATTTCCCCTCACTCCCCCCCTTTTTTTTTTTTTTTTGCTTTTATATACACTATGTTGCCAAAAAACATGTAGGTTGAGGTGACCTTGCCTGGAGATATCGGTCAGGTTTATCCCAGAGGTCCTCCATTGAATTGAGAAGCAGTGATTGGGAAGATCAACAGAGGCATGTGAAGTCTCTACGGTGTGACATCTCTAAATATCTGGAAAGATGTAGTGCTTTTCTTAAGAAAATCAGCAAAAGGACTGAATCGCAAGACGCATTGTAATACAATGATGTAAAGTTGGAAGAGAGCTGCAGATAGCTGTTTTATTATTTACACAGTCGTGTGCAATTGTAATAAAACACCTCAAAGTTTGTCTTTTATATCCTTTATATACTTACCTGCATGAAAACCTCTGGAAGTGAGAATTTCAATGTTAAGTCAGTAATCAGTGATATAGAAACAACAGGCACTTGTGTGAAAATGTAGACCACTTTGTGCTTTAATTTGGCATCTTAAATAACTTCTTAAGCATTTTACTGTTTGTGATTATGTGTTCCTCTTCTCTTTCTATTTAAAAAGTCATCAATTAAATAAGCAAAGAGGTATTCTAATAAATTTGCACAATACTGTTTTCCAAATTTCAGCCCGTGTTCCTAAATGAGTGCTTTACAGTTCATATGTTTGCCTATTAGAAATATTACACTTTTTATTTATTTTTTGGTTCCTGGGTAGTAAGTGTTATTTCCTAATTGCTTATGCCTCAAAAGTATAGAAAATGGCTATTATTCCCCACAGACTTTGCTTTTGTGACCAGGACAGTGATATTTTGAAATTTACCTATTTTCCAGAACATTCCAGAATGATTCAGTGCTGAGTAAACTTGGAGTAACTTCTAGAACTTTCTAGAACTTTCCAGTAATATAAATAGTAGTATAAATACAGGGGCCTTAAGCCCACCAGTTCAGTTTAGTTCCAGCTGCCTAAGTGGATACATATCTGCATTTTTCTGAGATGGCATCAAGGTCATATGAGACTTCAAAATGGTGGCATTCCTGATGGGTCTCCAAGGCGGTTTTACCAAGTTTCCCTGCTATCTTTGCCTTTGGGACAGCAGGGACACCAAGGCGCACTACCACAGGCAGGACTGGCCACAGCGGACCGAGTTCTCTGTGGGGAGGAACAACGTCAAGTGGGAGCCACTGTTGAACCCCTGGAAGGTGCTGATGCCACCACTGCACATCAAATTGGGCCTTATGAAACAATTTGTCAGAGCTCTAGATAAGGAGTCGGCAGCCTTCAAGTACCTTCAAGACTTCTTCCCTAAGCTGTCTGAGGCAAAGGTCAAAGCCGGTGTCTTCGTCGGACCACAGATAAAGAAGATCCTGGAGTGCAATGAATTCCCCAAGAAACTCACTAGTAAGGAGAAAGCGGCTTGGAACAGCTTTGTCGCAGTGGTTCGGGGCTTCCTGGGCAATCACAAGGCCGAAAACTATGTGGAGCTGTTTGAGACTCTGGTGAAGAACTACGGCACAATGGGCTGTAGGATGTCCCTCAAAGTCCATATCCTTGATGCTCATCTTGATAAATTCAAGGAGAACATGGGAGCGTACTCGGAGGAGCAAGGCGAGCGCTTCCACCAGGATATACTGGACTTTGAACACCGCTACCAAGGACAGTATAACGAGAACATGATGGGAGACTACATTTGGGGGCTGATTCGTGAAAGTGATTTACAGTATAATCGTAAATCTCGAAAGACTACTCACTTCTAAATCTTTTGTAGTCATTTTTGTATTACTTTAGTATAAATACATGTTAATTTGGATTCATATGTTGTTTTTTTCTGACTTTATGTGAACAAAAAGACACAAATTCACCCGTTTTCTCATTGGAAATAGGTAAATTTCAAAATATCACTGTCCTGGTCACAAAAGCAAAGTTTGTGGGGAATAATAGCCATTTTCTATACTTTTGAGGCATAAGCAATTAGGAAATAACACTTACTACCCAGGAACAAAAATTGTGTTACATAGTGTCAGTGGTTGTATTTTGATGTGCTGGTTATCTTGTCTCTTTCCTTGTTTTTACTTTAACCTGTGCTCTGTAAATATCTCTTAGCTGAGAGGAGGGTGGGGAGCTATGGAGACGTGCTTTGAATGTATCATGGGTTAACTAGCGGGCAAAATAATAGAAATAACTGACTCTGTGACTCTGTAAGTTATAGAAAAGAATTGTGTAACTCAGCTATGCATGGTCAGAATTTAACTACTAAGATAAATGTGCTCTCTGCTTCCACCAACAATATATGTCTGGACCCACTGCTGCAGTTTCCTGAAGAAAAAAAAAAGCAAATGTAGAACCAAAATATCTCTAGCATAACCTAAGAGGAACCAGTGAAAATAATAGGTAAGAAAATGAATTTTAAAACCGATAAGCACTCTATAGCCTATAACTTTAAAAAACGTGCATTTCTGGAACCCATCCAAGCTTTTATTTTACTATAGATACAAGCCCTCGTCAATTAGCTAAGAGATTATAATTTATATTGCAACTTCAAAACGCAAGAGTTTATAAATCAATCCTGTAAATATTATTAGGTTTCTTATATCGTGTGCATACGTTTTCGTAAACAGTGTTTCAAATTTGGGGTATATTGCATTTTATAGTAGACATAAAAAGAAATACATTTCATTAAGTGTGAATGGAATTATATGATATGTCATATTTAGAAAGATTCACGTCAGAAGAGAATGGTATGTGATGATGTCATTAAAAAGGGAACCTGATTACTTGGCATTCAGCTGAAGCTAATGTTTGATTAAACATAGGATTTGTGCAAACTATCGTTATGCCCTTGCAGAACCAAGTTACTGTTCTATATAGTGTATATTATAGTTACTGTAAATGGGCTAAAAATACCCAACACAGTGATTATGTAAGTAAGCTAGCTGTTAACAGTTAATTAAGTAAAAACAGCCTCACCTGCAATAAAGTGTGACCAAAACATACAGGATATGGCCTGCTGTTCTTGATACTATAATATTTGGCAACAAAGAAAAGACAAGAAATATGATCCTTCTGGCTGATTTTTATAGATCGTTTTGAACTTTGCAAGTGTGTGTGACTGTTGACAATGTCTTTATTGATTTACACAGCCAAGGATAACCGCATTAAGGTGTATTCATCTTGTTTTCAAGAGGGTCACGGGGAATTGTTTTCTCTGAGACCGTTCACTGGATTAATGATGTGGTAAAAGGGCAGAAAAGCCAGGGGGTTATTCGCCATAGCTGCTAGATTTATGTATTTATTGAAGATATTTCTGCTAGATTGAATATGCCATTAGGAGGATGTTCAGCCCCATTTGCACAGGGATAGGGAGATTGAAGAGATGTTTGAGAATTAGCCAGGGCTGTACTATGTTGGTCACCATGTATCCAATGTATCATTTAGGGCATTTTTGTTTTGTTTTGTTTATTACCTGTCAGCAACTATCTTGCTGACCCGTTAGCAAATTGGTTTCTATATATCAATTAATGGTATTGATTAGTAAACTATTTAAAAATGAATAAAAAGGCCAATTAATACTGTTCAGACATTCACAGCACTGAAATAGGATAAACTATAAAATGCAACTAGAGTATTATGCAGCAAATTATGTCAAAATGTTATTTTACTATACCTGAATAGAGGTATATTTGTGTAAACATGTTATTTAAAACTTTGCTACATGTTTCTATTTTCGACACTGTGGTGCTTATTTAGCAGTTTGTGTTCATTGGTTTATATTTGATACAAAGTGTCATTCTTTGTGGAAAGCAGATATGTATCAAATCTGGTGAGATGTATTTGGATGGATGCTCTAAAATAGAATTAAACTGCATTCTTACCCCCATGCAATACATTACATTTTTTTTCAATGATCTGAAATAAGAGTAGTCAAAGGTTACTAGCTGCTACTGTAAAACGATTATTAAAAGTGATGTTGTACCGCTGTTTGTTTAATGTAGCCGTAGTTACAGTATGTAACTGTGAAATGTTTACTTTACTGGGATACTGGAAGCTGGCAGCAGAGCAATTCAGTTAGAGTTAAAGCAATTACCCACTTTTAAAACACAAAATTTTCAGTGAAAACGATGACCGTAATGTTACACACTTTTACTATAAAATGAGACTTAGGCTCAGACCAAATCAAAACTTTGACAACCCACTAATCGCACTAAACAAAACTGTATTTAATAGCGTTTTCTTTTTATGAGTAGGTAACATAACGTGTTCGATTTTCAATGGGAGTAATAATATTACAGTTACTTTTCTCAAAAAAGAAACGAGTCTATAACACGCAACTTCTTTTATTAAGTAATGAGTAAGGATATTATATTAATTTTTCCTGAAGAATAACCAATAATAATTTACTTTTTTCCGTGATGTGCCCAAATCTATATTTTAGCAATCAAAGGATCCATCCATTAAATCACTGAATAAATCATGATTATGGATTGCATAAGTGTACTGTAATGCTGTTCATTTTGAGTAACTAGCGGACTAATGTGTCAGTTTTATTAACTAATCATTGATCCATCCCATTTCTATATAAATCTCCTCTAGTTGTAGGAGAGCTCTCACCTTTATTAAATTATGTTTTATAAGGGTTGCTGTAAGTACACTACTGATACAAAACAAAGACCTCAAGTTCAATACCAATCCGAGACCTGTGTTTACTGTTAACAATATGGAAGAAGCCCAAGTTACAGAGTGCCAGCTCCATGTAATACTGTTCCTACACGTGTCATTTTTTAAAATCAACTTTTGATCAGTTACACAAATAATCTGTACTATACTTTTATTGTTATGGAAGAAGCTACAGCAAATGTACCCATGCAAAATACATCATATATGGTACAGTAAAACACAATGCATTTGAACATCATGCTACACTAGTTCAGGATGAATTCAAGTCTATTGAATAGAGTTGGGCATCTTGGCAGTTACTTTTGCAAAAGCCATTTTTTGGGGGCAAAATGAAGAACAAAACACCCCATCCTGCACTGGCAGAAAATGGAATAATATTTGGTGTAATAAAGTTAATATCTGAAACTTGTAGAAATTGGTTGGCTTTTTTGTAATGTCACCGTCATTGCATATATAATTGCTTAGTCACAGTGAAACTACATTGTAATGCGGTGTGTCAATTAAAAGGTAACCAATACTATAAAAATTAATTCTGTGTAGCAGGTGGATGCTATATTAAAAAAAAAACAGATCTACTGCAGCCAATCATATGCCAGGAGATGAGTTAGTGCTCTTTAAAAAGTTTAGATCTTAAGCTATATATAGATGTTAAGTTCACAAGTTCCTATCCTTTGTGGATAACCCAGGTAGCTCTATCCATCAACAACTCTGTAGAGTTGCTTGAGGCTTAATACCATCTGCTTTATGGTCACAGAAGGCCCCATGATTTGTGTAGCTTCACAATTCTTCCTCCTCTTATCGGAAATAAGTATTCCATTAAAAGGGCTTTTGTGCAGTCAATTGTGCCAAGGACAATTGAAAAGCCATTGATTTCAAAGAGGTACTGATTAGGTTGTAGATTTTTTTTTTTTTTTTTTTTTTTTGCTGTGCAGTGTTGACTGATGAAGATTTCTCTAAATGAGGCATGCAGATTGCAGATTGACTGATGCAGGTAATGCCCACAGCCTGTTTCGCAAAGAAAGTTAAACAAATAAAAGTAAACGCATGAGAGGATATTTCTGCATGAATAATTTATTTAAGTAAAGGTTATGCATATTCAAAATCTTCCATCCTTCTTCACACCCTAAAGAGAATAGTATACAGCAAAAAGTGGAGTTTTAAAAAAAAGTAACAGCAAGGTGCCAATTTTGGACTATGCCACAATAACTTTTACACTCTGTATAATAGCATTTCAGACTTTATGTATTCAAAGACAAAAGCTCCAATGTACAAAAGCTTTTTGTCATAGATCACTACTTTAAAAAAAACAACTGGGATTCGCAAGAAAAGGGGAAGAATAATTTGCAGGGTTAAAGCATAACTGTGAAATTCTATTTAATAAGATATTTTCACGAAAGGATACGAAGTGTAGTGTTTCTGATAGCAGATTAAAGCAAAGCACAACTTATTTTGACTCATGTTGCTCACTGTTCGTGAGAAATATCTTTTTGCATCAGTTCAATTGTAAACCATATTAAAAGAACACATACTGAGCGACAATTTAATAAATAAAAAGGCATCTTCACACAGATAAAATCCAAAGCAATGAAGCCCAGCAGCTCCAATGTAATATGAGACAAGTAGCTTACACCTACTGAAAAGCTGACATTTAAAAACAGTGTAACAAGTTGCTACTTTGCAGATTTCCCATTCCACCTGTCTTCTGTGGGAGTAGAGTTCTCCATAAAGATGGCCAAAAGCACATAAAGTGATAAATTGCAGGGAGTGGATAAAGTACACAGCAATAACCCCCAGGCAACTCGTGAACAGTGAGGGAAGGCCTACATAATTCATCATTCAATTGTCGGAGGATTTATTTTACAATGTATTAGTTGTACAAAGTCAGCGTTTATATTGGTCCTGCCTCATCGAAAAGCATGTGGGTTTACATCATTACCTGTCTGAGTGACCCTTTCCTAATAACCAGTGGATCTGACCACTTGGACTCACAGTAGCCATGCCGTGCCTAACGCATACTTTTCCATAGTAATCAGAGAAACCTTTTTATCGTTTAAGCCACATTGATTTATACAAGGGAGCAGAACTCTTCATCATTCTGATTGCCAAGTAAAACACTGATTTGCTGTGATTAATCAGCTGATTTTTTACAAATGAATGCTACTGATTGATTTGGGTACACTATGTATTCAAGAAGTGACATGACAAACAGCCGTCTAAAGCGTTGTCAAATGAAAGTCATTTCTAAATATATCTCTGCTTGATAAATTGTACCGTGACTGCGTAGGACTTTCAATTTATATCCATTTTACAGGTCCTCTCTCTTTTCCATATTTACGGTTCATTGTAAAAATGTATGCCCTTTTGCTTTAGTAAATGTCATGGCAAGAATACAAATAGACTTTTTTTTTAAAATTCAGATCATTGAAGTCAAGGAGTTTTGAAATGCTGTAACACAGGTCTGACAAATGCAGCAGAATATTTAGTAAATCGTATTTATTTAGAATCAACGTGACTAGCACTGGCAGGTGATGAGCAAGATAGTCATGTTTTCGCCTTTAAGTTGTCTGCTTAAATTTGACTTCTAATGGGATGTTGTGCTCAGCAGACAATCCCACAGATGATTAGATGCTATAACTGTATAACTGGGATTTCAACTTAGCAAACAGTGCTTGCAGGTGGCTAACACTGTGATAATGGCAGGGGTCTTAAAGTTAAACTCTTGGAACTGGGTAGAACCACAATGGCAATATGAACCAATACACACTGATAATTCATTGTATTGCCATGGTAGCTTATGACTAGTTGTGTGCTGAGGTATCAGGTCCTCTGTGCAATTCCAATTAATTCCAATTTAATAAAGTCTGCTAGTGCTGTGGCTGTTAATGATTCTTTTCAGCAATTTTTTTTTTAGCCTGTCTAGAAGGGTAAACATGTTAAATAAGTTTTTTTTTTTTCAACAAGACCATTATATTTTAAAAGTGTAAAAATGTAATTCTAGGGATCTACTGAATAAAAACTATACTACATACTGAATTCTTTTGAGGAGACGGTAGGCTTTTTTTTTTTTTTGTTAACAGCCAGGCTTTGTTGTACTTAATATTTGATTAATTCTGTATTGTTATCGAAGCAGGGTGCTGCTTTCATTTGCCTCCAGATACATTATGCCTTTCATAGCTTGCTGATATCCTGTGGGTTATGTGATTGATTATACCTTTCATTTCATAGCCCACTGTATCTTAATAGCATCCAAATTCTGTCTGAGCATCAGGCTTCTCTGTACTATGAACCCTGTTGCCTTGTTTAATAGATCAAGCAGAATTTAAACTGTTTCACAATCATATGCATTGTTACCGATACTCTAATAAAAACAATTTCTTAGTGTCTGCCATTAAAGTAGGCCTTACCAAGTGCAACTTGTTTTCACCCCTCAAAGGCCTACCCCACAAACCCAGGGTGGGGACACAAGCTTACTCCCTACTTAGAACATAAGAACATAAGAAACGTTTGGGAATGAAAAAAGGCCATTCGGCCCATCAAGGCTTGTCCCTTGTTAGCACACCATTCTCCCCTACAGGGGGAATGCATTTAAAAGCACAGAATCTTATTTAAGACCTGCTTGCTTGTCACTAAGTGAACCAGATAGGCTCGCTCCTGCTGCTGCTTTGCAGCAATTGAAGGTTATGAAAGCAGAAAGAAAAAACTGAAAGTATTGAAGGGAAATCCTTTTTTTGTCTAAATAGGAGAAAAAAAGAATCAGACAGTAATTCCGTAAAGCTGCTGAATTGGAGATTCTGCGCATAATATTTGTATGTGTAGCCGGATTTCCAGCAGGAACTGGATGTTCCTTCACAGATTTGGGAGAGAACGGTAGGGCGAGGTCACCAAATGCACAAGCTGTCTGTGAACACAATACTGCATGATCTTCAGCCCCAGAACATACCTGTGTACAAGAGACAGGGTTGCTTGTACGGTGATACAGAGGTGGTATTTTTTTCCTTGCCGTACATTCCTCATTTACGCAGCAATGGTCTTGTAATGGCTCCTCTTAAGACACAAAATCTAAATAAAATCAATTTAAATCCAAGTCGCTCCCCCCAAATTGGAAGAAAGTGCGAGCTAGATTTGAAAAAAAAATATGGTCCATTAAACATCCCAGAATGCTATATTTTAGAAACAGTAAGTAAAAGTTTAGTGCTCCAGCAATACCCTCCATTATTAATTCAAACTATATGATTAATTTAAATCATTTTTTACTTTTCAAATTAGGCTTCTTCAAACAAACTTTTTTTTTTTTTCTTGATTAAATTCTCTACATGATGCAGTTCTTAAATAAACTCTCTTCATAACCATCTCAAAATGCTAAAGGGTATTTTGTTTTATGTCTCCCAGCCCAGTATGCATTTCAAAAACCTTTTAATCTGTTGATGTAGGCCTCTGAAATCTCGAGGGTGTTTTGCTTTATCTTTAGTTAACAGCACACACACACACACACAAAAAAAGATATGAGCTAAACTAAAAGGTGCACCAACTGTTTATGATATCTTCAAGTAATCTTGGATTTGTCCAATTATTTTATACAATATACTGTTTAATTGCACCTACATGTATGTCCCAAGGCTATACGTCTCTTTCTGCTGCAAACACACACACACACACACACACACGCACACACACACACACGCACACACACACACACGCACACACAGACACACACACCCACACACACACATACATTCAGCTCTGGAAAAAATTAAGAATGAAAAATTAAGCATGAATCAAGCCAAGTACAAGGTTGTCCTGGAAGAAAACTTGCTTCCTTCTGCTCTGACAATGTCCCCCAACTCTGAGGATTGGTTTTTCCAGCAGGACAATGCTCCATGCCACACAGCCAGGTCAATCAAGGTGTGGATGGAGGACCACCAGATCAAGACTATGTCATGGCCAGCCCAATCTCCAGACCTGAACCCCATTGAAAACCTCTGGAATGTGATCAAGAGGAAGATGGATGGTCACAAGCCATCAAACAAAGCCGAGCTGCTTGAATTTTTGCGCCAGGAGTGGCATAAAGTCACCCAACATCAATGTGAAAGACTGGTGGAGAGCATGCCAAGACGCATGAAAGCTGTGCTTGAAAATCAGGGTTATTCCACCAAATATTGATTTCTGAACTCTTCCTAAGTTAAAACATTAGTATTGTGTTGTTTAAAAATGAATATGAACTTATTTTCTTTGCATTATTCGAGGTCTGACAACACTGCATCTTTTTTGTTATTTTGACCAGTTGTCATTTTCTGCAAATAAATGCTCTAAATGACAATATTTTTATTTGGAATTTGGGAGAAATGTTGTCAGTAGTTTATAGAATAAAACAAAAATGTTCATTTTACCCAAACACATACCTATAAATAGTAAAACCAGAGAAACTGATAATTTTGCAGTGGTATCTTAATTTTTTCCAGAGCTGTATATACAGTATATAAACTGATTATTATGTTTGTTATCATTAAACCACCATTAACCAACTTAAATGCTTTACAATGGAAAATGCATTTTTTCATAAAAAATGTCATTTCTGGAGACAAACTCACTTGAGGCATTACTATTAAAGCATATTAACAGCTTTGTTCAAAAATGATATTTCAGAAATAGACATTAACTTTCCATGTGCATGCATGTCTACCTTCCCTCCTCCCATCCAACTTAAACTTACATAACAGATCAACAAGAACAAAGGTACCAAAGTGCTGGTTATTGTAACCATATAGGTGCTACCCTTACATACATATAAAATTCACAAAAAAGGAAATGTGTATTTATTTTTAATATCCCTCGTCAAAAAAACTAATACAGAAAATCATTTGTATTCAGAGAAATAGTCCCACTAAAATGGATTCCATTTCTGAAAATGACTTTGAAAGATAAATAAAAATAGAGATTTCAGAAATATAAATTCTATGGATTTTTTTTTAAATATGTGACATAGCTTCATTTTTTCCCCCAATGCCTCTTTGACCTTCAAATATGCTGATCAGTACCACTGGTTTTATTTTAACACACAACAAAACTGTCACATACTAATGTATTTAATATAAATGACTGTAAGCAATCTAGAAACATTATAATCTTAGGTCAAGACTCCATTAAGAATAATCACTTTGTAGTTGCCTATTCTAAAATGTCAAATCCCAGATATTTTAGACAGAAAATGATTATTAACTAGGGTACTGCTTTATAAGGCACAGTTTTCCTGTTCCGCAGGTAGATATTTTGCCCAAATAAGGTACATCCGGGACAGTAAATGACATTCATGGCAGCTTTTGTGACATTGGGCAGGAAAAACTTTTATTCTATGTTTTTGTGGCACAGCCATTGTGCAGTTTAAAACGTATAGCGTATACAATTTTAATTACATATAGCGAAAATATAAATTCGTAAGATGGTACTACTTATTACACTGTACAGCCCACAGGGGTGTGTTTTGTATAAATAATAAACCACCATTCTTTGGCAGTTAAGCCTTCTTGTATTGTTTATATTTAAGGTACTTATGTTCACAGTTACATACAGCATTTTGAATTTGTACTTCATTTATAAAGTACTGATTTCCATTGTCCTTTGGAGTCCATTATAAATGGAGTGCACCTGTATTATGTTTCTATAGGAAAACTAACATATTGCACATTGTCCATCCTGTTGGTATCAGGACTTTAAAGATATAGGACCAAATTCATTCCCCAGGAGAAACCCCATTGAGATGCATTGCCTCATCGTCCTGGGAGACAGGAATGTTGAACATGTCATATGTGTAAGTGCCTGCTTAAGCAAGCCCTGCACAACCCACTCTCATTCTCTATGTATTAAAGGTTAGGCAAGGTAATACGAGGTCTGTGCACAAGAAGAGCGATACGTAATACAATGTTAGAGACTTAAATACTAGGCCAGCATCAGCATTGCACGGGACAGAAATATTCAAAAAGGAGAATACAAACTATCCAACTATACTTGCAATTTCACTCACCCACATTTTATAGATTGGTAGTTAAATTGTGCATCTTCTAAAGCTATTCAATAGAAAAGATAGAAGCATTTTGATTCAGTTAAAATTTTACAAATGTCATTGTCTTTAGGACTATTTTCAATTTACAGGAAGGGGCATTACTTCTTTGTGTAGCACACTGTAATTTCAGTCTTCCTAAAATGTGTCCGACTATAAATGATCCTTTAAAATACATACACACATGCAAATATACTGTTTATTGGGGTAGGCGTGAGAACCAAGCTCACAAAAGGAAGAAAATGTTTGAGTTCTATATTTTCTTTTCAATGCTTATGAATACACCTTGAAACATCCTATAAAGGTGTGCCTTGCACAAGACTCTAAACACATGCTTGTACGCAATACAAACAGAGCAAAAGCAATAGATACTGGTAAGCTTTCTCCAGTAAAAGAAAATATCTTTGGCACGAGGAGTGGTTATATCAAGTTTTGGTCAGCCTTTCCTAACACTGGTAAAAAATATATATATATTTATTTCAGACCATATCCCACTTGTATTTCTGAAGCATGTCAGTCTGTGCATTATCTAGTACTCATGCTTTGATGACTGGTTACAGCCCAGTGGCTATGCTGCATGTCCATGAAGGTTTGGATTCTGCAAAAACTGAAATTCAACATTCCTTTTCATTTTTAAATATGAAAAGCTACCTTTAAGTTTCTGCAATGCAATTATTTATTTATGTATGTACATAAATCATTCATTTTGTTTATATGTAATGTTAATAATGCTTGGAGTGTTTTTTAGTGATACTCATTTTGATCACACTATTGGAAGTATACATTTATAGAACATACATAAATGTGGTGCTAAAGGTTGAAGTAACAGCTTTTAACAATAACATTTTAATGGCATGATACTGTTTTTTCATTTATTATTATTATTATTATTATTATTATTATTATTATTATTATTATTATTATTATTATTATTTATACAATTCTTTATAACATTTATAAGTGTGTTATTAACTGTTTATAACAGATCACACTGTGTGTGTTACTAAAGGTTTGGTTGATTTAAATCCCAATAAAGTAACTGTTGTATAGGGAGTAAATTAACCCTGTTATGGAAGGATAAATGGGTTTTTGCCTGATTCAACGTTCAAAAAAGACTAAGCAGTCTAAAGAAAAAAGAAAAGTGACAAAATAAGTTGTTATACAAATGAATATCAATTTAAAAATAAAACCTGTAATCAATAAAATAAAATAAAATCCATGTAATACTCTCTGCACTGCATATAAAAAACATAAATAACTAACTGCAGAAGACCTGATTGGTAATTCTTCGTCTTAAATGACTTTGGTTCTTGGGGAGTCGAGAATCATCAAGCCAGCATGAATTTAGTGGCCAGCATGCTCAATGGATTTACATGGAAGCAGCCATAAACAATTAATTATATATTGCTTAATTCATTTAACCTAGTGGTATGTCAATAAATCTGGTTCTTTGCTGAGAATATTAAGCAACACACATTGTAAGATTAACTAGCAATCTTCAGCAATAGCAAATGAAATCATTTACTTTGCATCAACATAAACACTGAGCTATTGACCGAGGGAGGCTGGACAAATTCTTTCTTGGGAGCCAGCATATTTACCTTCATTATCGCTCTGCTTATGAAAAGAAGTAATCATAAGTAAGAATGCGATTAGTCTGGCTTTAGTGTGCTGCCACCACCAGCCCTATGGAGCTTCCGATGACATTGACAGTACGTGCTGGCAAGGCTGAAGTAGTTCAGTTGTTTTATTTACGTTAAAATTAAAACTTATTAGAGCATTACATTCCATTTCTTCAGCCAGGAACAGAAGAATAGAAAACCACAGGAGGTTAAAAGGTGCAGTAATTGTTTACCTATCTTTAGCTTCAGTGCTTTTCTAACTATTAGCTTATTGTTATTTCTAACTTTAAAAAAATGTACTTTGAGCACAAAAGGGCAGCTGTCCCTTTCTTCTGTGTTGGTCTGTTAGGTTCTGTTAGGGGTGTTCAAACGGTTTCAAAAGTGTATAAAGAAGTGTTGCCCTTGTGAGTTAAGGTGCTGTCACTTGAGTTTAGGAGTAGTATTGTATTTCTAGTTGCTTGACATAGAAGTAACCTAAGCTAGATCTGTCAAAGTCTCATATAGAAGTAAAAGCCAGCACTGTTTACTGATCTGGCAACAGACGACTGTCCACTAGATGGTGTTGGCATTTATTAGTATAAAGGCACTTTGGCTGATCTAGCCTAGATCACATATGTCTATTGCAGCTGTTGTACTCATTGTCAAAGCACCTTAACATGAGCTTATCAAAACAAAAATAAAAAGAATGATTACAAACTTGTTAAGAAGGTAAAATAACATTTAAAATAAAAAATAAAACATGACATTTTAGACTGCCTACGCATTAAAACTATAATAAACATTTCCTGTGGTTATTATAATGAATCAAGGGGATTATTGTGGATGACAACTCAAAACCAATGTAGGAACTTGCATAAATAATGGCAAATGTACCCAAGTATATCCTGTAACTAATACACCGGGAGAGAGAGCATTAGACACCCACTCTCCTACAGAGGTTTTGAGCTGCCAGTCCCCTTATATTTAGGTGACCAGATTCAATCAGTAACCAATTTAGCCTGGCCATGTTCTCATATGGCTTTTCAGTTCCCCTCCAATCTGGTCAGACTTAACAAAGTCCAGCCACATTCTTTTATGGCTGGCTTGTTGGAGGAACAAAACAGACAATGCAGAGGTATACAAACATTTCCAAGTATTTACAGTCCACCACTCTGCTGCAGTATGCAGTGAAACCTGTGTAGCAATCTTATTTCTGTGTTGATAACCTCCCCCCCATCTCAAACATTGCTCCATCGTTGAAAAATCCCCTAGATAGGAAGACCTACTTATTTCTCATTCTATGAGTAGCTGTTTGGGCAGCTTTCGCTGTACCTCAGCCGCATGCAGTTCTTACTGAATCCCATGGGAACAGCTGTCATGAAGTCAGCATGAACATGATGGGAAAATATGAGGTGCTGCTGTGTAGAAACGAAAAGTCCAATACTGTTTAGCAGCAGTATTGGTTTGGTTAAGCATGCAGTGTTTTTTTTTTTTGTTTGTTTGTTTTTAAATCTATTGGCTTGTACTGTACGATATGTACAGTAATACAGTTATGTTCAGTTTGGTGTATAATATATATTGTACATGCATAGTACATACCTTGATAAATAATAAAAATCATTTTACTGCAGACAGCTTATGTATTTGGACTGCAGTTTTAATCCATTATTATTTTAATCAAACTAGTCTACAACAAATTGTTAGTTAAAGCTGCAATGACCCATATTAGCAAAAATGTCCAAACGTGTCCATTCATAGCTGTCTGTGTATTGCAATGATTTTTAAGACAGAATATCTAGATTTCACTGCATATTTATCACTTTTAATACAAGTCCCAAGATCCAGTTTTACATTATTGAATTAACTGAATATCAGCATTGTAAAAAGACATATTTCTGCTTGCCTAATGTGTGGATTACACCTTGGTATTGTCATCTTATTTTATATGTGAAATAGTGTACTTTTTATGTTAAATAAATAAGTAATTAGTAGTATGAATTTATCCATTTAAACATGCTACATGTTAATTTAAAAGAAAAAAAACAGATTTACTAAAGGGGTGCTTGTATGTATCCACTGTTAGACCATTAGGTATGAGAATACCTTTGGTAAATCTCCATTTTTGATCATTGAAATCCTTAGCTCTAATGACTATGATTCATTATAGATGCTGATACTTATGATGGCTTTAAGAGCACACACCCCTACTGTGTTCTGCAGATTTGCTAACACACTGTGCCTTGGCTTAATGCCAGCAGCAAGCTGGTAGAGTCCCAACTCATCACCAGCAACCGCCACTGAAGCAGCCATGTGTTCTATTTTTAATTTGGTCCCTGTCCCTGAAATTGCTAATCTGAATGAATGTGAATTTCTTCCCTGAGCCTTCGTGTGTCACAGTTAAATGTTTCACATTCTTAATACAATAGAAAACAGGCAATCTTAACAAAATTGGCACACGTTTGGTGGGGGATAGTTTTAATGTAAAAGGTGCAGAGATTGGAGGTGAACTGTGGAGCATAACTTAAGCGAGGGTCTTATGCAAATATGCAACAATGCAAGCACTATTCAGCTATGTCTGCAGGAGTGGTTATAGAACTTTTAACATCAGGGGTCTTAATCTATAACGATTGTGCATCACACCAACACTGCCTGTTACACTAAGAAAATGTGTGGCAATTTTATTATACAATACCTTATGCAATATCTTATACAATACTGCATTTGGGGAGCTGTATTAGATCTTCAAGAAAAAAGATGAGAAGACAAGATAAGAAGACCTCTTGTTGCCATTACCTCCAGGGATTTAAAATTGTTGAGAATAAAAAATGCATACAGAAAATATCTACTTAGAAAATACATACATTGATTATCCATTCTATTAATCTTTAATACACCTCAACCTTCACTTTTTTTTTCTGCGGCATCCAATGGTAGAATCAGATGAAAGGGTAAAGTTGTGAGAAGAATCCAAGGAGTGCCCCTGAGGGGTTGCTTGGGAAATCTGAAAGAATTGTGAGAGATTGATGAAGAGACAGGGGGTTTGGTGTGGCTGCCAGTCCTGTTCTTTTGACAGATAATAGTTGTTTGTCACATTCCACTGGCTTCAACTCGGTTGCCTAGCAACACACTGAAGCTCCCTGCTTTGACAACAGAAATCACGCAATACCCTGTAAGATTTCATATTGAGGGGGCTGAGGATAGGGATCAGTCTAAGTGTATTGTCGCTGTAGTAAAAACCTGTTGTCTCCAACTTTTATAAATAGCAGAAGCATAGCAAAGTGTAACAAAGCATCGTGAAAGCATGGTAAAGGAAAGTGTGGTAAAGCATATTAAACATGGCAGTTACCATGCTCATTTACTGTTGTAAACCTATAAGGATAAGCACTGTGTTTCGTTATGTTCACGTTCTATAGACTACACGTAGCCAACTGAAGCAGAAAAGTAGGTTTTTACCTAATGTAAGTCAGTAACGTTAACTGATTTACTTTCAGAAAGTTGGCTTCAGTTTTGTCTCCTAAGAGCCTGAAGAACATTCCAGCAAATATATCTACCCAGACTATTGCTAAAGAATCATGCATAAATAATATATATATACTGTGTATATATATATATATATATATATATATATATATATATATATATATATATAATAGTTGGTTTTATAACCTACAGATGTCTAATGCAGAAATTAGACATTTGTACCAATTAACTTGCCATTTACCAATTTAAGACAGAAATCGCATTTAAGGCTAAGCTTCCTCCTAATGCACATTGAGATGTTTTGTTTTCTTGGGTGAAAACCAAGCTCATTGTGATAAACCCCTTTCTCTTTCATCATGACTGATGTGGCCTACTCTCTCACTGACTCCTCTTAGAGTAGGCTTTTCCTTATTTTATTTTTTACTTCTGTGAAGTTTGTTTAAATGTTTGTTGTTGTTGTTGTTGTTGTTGTTGTTGTTGTTGTTGTTGTTTTATGTGGCAGTGGTCCTGTCAGTTTAAAATAAAAGGGAAACCAATTTTTAAGCAGGCATTTTAAAGCTTATTCAGTTTAATGATACACAGCCTAGCAGAGACCCCTACTGGGCAAAAGGTTTAAAGAACTGAAACAGTGATTTCATCCGTGGCTTCTAGTCACCCGTGAAATCGCAGTGCCATCATTCTTGCAGTGTCGGCCACGATGAAGCCTGCTCTATGAAGCTACCATGAGTAGATGATTATTCAGTCTGTGCTGCATTTGGTTCCTTTTTCCATAACCTGAGCTTTCCTTTGGAGTTAATGAAGTGATTTAAATGGGGGAGTGCCAGACAACCCGATGTGATTTTTCTTTTTGTCTTTTTGGTTCACAGATACAAAACAGCAATGCAATGGGAACCACTGGTGGTCCACCACAAGATTTTACTTGTTTTTTTGGTTTTTACAATAAAATAATCTTTGTCATTCGTGCCAATTTTTAACAGAAAAACACAGTATTTAATTTTAATTTCAAAATAAACTCACAAGGATGTTATTCTTTAAAATGACTTACCGGTACCAGTGTTGAAATACAGTTTGGGATATGGGTAACTATGTGAGAGGAATATTTTACTTTTACTACCTTAGAAGCAATATCAACGACTGACGATATATATATATACACACACACACATATATATATATGCTGTAAAGTGCTGTAAAGTAAGAATGCTTTCGAAAATAGACATGTTATTAGATTATATTTATCAATTAACTAAATGCAAAGTGAGTGAACAGAAGAAAAATCTAAATCAAATCCATATTTGGTGTGACCACCCTTTGCCTTCAAAACAGCATCAATTCTTCTAGGTACACTTGCACAAAGTCAAGGATTTTGTAGGCATATAGTCAGGTGTATGATTAAACAATTATACCAAACAGGTGCTAATGATCATCAATTCAATATGTAGGTTGAAACACAATCATTAACTGAAACAGAAACAGCTGTGTAGGAGGAATAAAACTGGGTGAGGAACAGCCAAACTCAGCTAACAAGGTGAGGTTGCTGAAGGCAGTTTACTGTCAAAAGTCATACACCATGGCAAGACTGAGCACAGCAACAAGACACAAGGTAGTTATACTGCATCAGCAAGGTCTCTCCCAGGCAGAAATTTCAAGGCAGACAGGGGTTTCCAGATGTGCTGTTCAAGCTCTTTTGAAGAAGCTCAAAGAAACGGGCAACGTTGAGGACCGTAGACGCAGTGGTCGGCCAAGGAAACTTACTGCAGCAGATGAAAGACACATCATGCTTACTTCCCTTCGCAATTGGAAGATGTCCAGCAGTGCCATCAGCTCAGAATTGGCAGAAAACAGTGGGACCCTGGTACACCCATCTACTGTCCGGAGAAGTCTGGTCAGAAGTGGCCTTCATGGAAGACTTGCGGCCAAAAAGCCATACCTCCGATGTGGAAACAAGGCCAAGCGACTCAACTATGCACGAAAACACAGGAACTGGAATGCAGAAAAATGGCAGCAGGTGCTCTGGACTGATGAGTCAAAATTTGAAATATTTGTCTGTAGCAGAAGGCAGTTTGTTCACCGAAGGGCTGGAGAGTGGTACACGAATGAGTGTCTGCAGGCAACAGTGAAGCATGGTGGAGGTTCCTTGCAAGTTTGGGGCTGCATTTCTGCAAATGGAGTTGGGGATTTGGTCAGAATTAATGGTCTCCTCAATGCTGAGAAGTACAGGCAGATACTTATCCATCATGCAATACCATCAGGGAGGCATCTGATTGGCCCCAAATTTATTCTGCAGCATGACAACGACCCCAAACATACAGCGAAAGTCATTAAGAACTATCTTCAGCGTAAAGAAGAACAAGGAGTCCTGGAAGTGATGGTATGGCCCTCACAGAGCCCTGATCTCAACATCATCGAGTCTGTCTGGGATTACAAGAGAGAGAAGCAACTGAGGCTGCCTAAATCCACAGAAGAACTGTGGTTAGTTCTCCAAGATGTTTGGGCCAACCTACCTGCCGAGTTCCTTCAAAAACTGTGTGCAAGTGTACCTAGAAGAATTGATGCTGTTTTGAAGGCAAAGGGTGGTCACACCAGATATTGATTTGATGTAGATTTTTCTTCTGTTCACTCACTTTGCATTTTGTTAATTGATAAATATAAACTATTAACATGTCTATTTTTGAAAGCATTCTTACTTTACAGCATTTTTTCACACCTGCCTAAA
Organism: Acipenser ruthenus; assembly: GCF_902713425.1. NCBI lineage: Eukaryota > Metazoa > Chordata > Actinopteri > Acipenseriformes > Acipenseridae > Acipenser > Acipenser ruthenus. The sequence goes on from NC_081213.1 coordinate 3,893,949, forward strand.
ACTTTTGCACAGTACTGTATATATATATATACAGACCTATTTAAAAAAGATGCTTGTTTTCTAATAGTTTATCCATGTAAGGTTTTATACTATATTTTATACTGAATGTATGTGATTTTACCATTGCATGAATAATAGGCGTTCTAGAAAGGTTTGCCTAAAAATGTATCTCAATATATTACTACCCATTCTTGAATAATGCAACATGTTAGACAGCACTTTCTTTACTCTGTTTTATTCTACTTCTACCACTGCAGAATTATTAATTCCAGCTCAGTTTCTTCCTTCAAGTTTAAATGTTAATCACACATGATCAATGTGTATGCATTGGTTTTTCCCCCTTCATTATATATCCTAAGGATCGGCTTTTTTTTCCTCTTGGTGTTTTTTTTTAATGATAAATATAAAAAGCACCTGCCATAACACTGTCAAATCAGGCCACCATGGGTAGTAGGATGTGATAAGTCTCCAAGGTCTTCTTAAATTGTTCTGGAGGTATTTACTGCTTTTAATGCAGGTAAGTTGGTATATATATATATATACATGAACATTCAGGGAGTACTGTGTTTATTTAGATGACTGAGGGTTACCAAATAGCACACATCGGGTTTGTTAGACTGCAGTACTCATAAGCGTTTTATGGTTTGGACTGTGTCAGACAGCTTGTGGTTGTGTTCAGCCCAGACAGAGCTATTGTAAAATATTCCACAGCAAGTCATCCCAATTCTTAGCCACACGTGTGGTATAAAACTTATACAGAGTCAAGGGCGCTGGAACTAGGGGTGCTGGGGGGTGCGGCAGCACCCCCCTTGGCTTTGCATGGCTTCCATCATATACAGGGGTTATGGTTTTGTTCAATGGCTTTCAGCACCCCCACTTTAAAATTGGTTCCAGTGTCACTGTGTCTGTTCCTTGTAAATCAAGCATCAGTACTTTGTACTCCTTTGAGCGATCATATTTTAAGTAGCATTGTAAAAGGCATGATTAGATTTCAAATGTCATTTCACATGCTGGACCAGCCAATTCAATCAATTGCAGGTGCCAGTTAGAGTGAGCAATTTATAAAATATATTTGAAAGATATAAATCATAACATAGTGACAATGACAAGGATGTTTATTCTCAGATTGGCAGGTGGATGTTAAATTCTTCTGACAAGCCACATCATCGCTAATAATAATGTTGTCTCTTTGATGTGAAACACTGGACTCATTATGCTTTTCAAAGTTTTCACTGTTTAAGACTGTGATAAAGCACTGAGAGGTGTTAATTTTTTACATTTCCAAAGGCCTTAAAACATTTTGTTGTGTTCAGCTGTTGATTCGTGTTTTTTTCAGGACTTCTCTTTTCACTTTGACAGCACTGCAAAATGTCAAAGGTGATAGGTGTCCACTGGGCATTGCACGTGTCCTTCTATGCTGCTTGTTAAAAAACATACAAATATGTGTGCTTGATGGAGGTCATATTATCTGTAGCACAGGATGGTAAAAATACCTCCATCAAATCTGTAGTGTTGTGGTAGAGGGTAATTTGCTCCACTTGAGTCACAGAACAATTGTTAAGCAAATCATTTTGCAGCTTTGGCTATTTCACTTTAAAAAGGGTTTTTGAATACTGAATGCTTTGGGAAATATATGAAATGTAAAACTAATGAGGTACAGCATATGCAAATACTTTTCAGTAATTGTAAACTATTGCCAGGAGAAGAACAAAACTTCCAAGAAAGATCTGAGAGGCAGTTGCTTAGCTCAAGTTTTACGTACAACGTGTTGTGCTTTATTATTTATTAATCAAAGTTTAGACCATGCCTGTGAACTCCAAATTGATTGTTGAGCATAAAAAATGGAGAAGCAACTAAATAAAGGGTTCCATATAAAAATAAAAATAAAAATCCCCCTAAAGTTATATAGTGCAATAGCAGAACAGAATCCTATTTGGAAATAATAACAGTTAAGCAAGTTAAAAAAAAAACACCTAGAGGATAAAAATTACAAAGAGTTATTTTTGCAGTGCTAACACTGTTCTCGGGGTTAAGAGAAAAAGCATGATGCTCCTTCTCTATCTTGGCAGAGATATAAAGGGAGCCCTTAAGCAGTCTTCAATGATCGGGACGCCCATTGATTACCTGCTGGTGCTGGCTGACATCTCCTACACGCAAGTGCAAGAAGGGAGGAGATGCTGCCAGCAGACCTTTAGTATTAGGGAAAGACAGCAGAGACATTTGCTCCAATAGTAGGTTCAGCCAATGATCCTTTCTGTGCTGCTTGGGTAAGTAAAACTGTGGGGAGTGGAGTTGGAAATTGATGCCTTGATTTTCACTCATGTAAAACAGTAAAAGAAGCATACATGCAAGTGGAAAGAAACCAGAACCTGACTGCTCTCTTATCACCCTATTCTTCTTAGAGAGTTGGTTGAAACATCGCTTTAATAACTCAGTAATCAAACCAAAATGTTCTCTGTGCTGCATGAAGGACATCCTTCACTGATTGGAGATTTCTATTTCCCCAGTAGTATAACATGCCTCTCACTCATAGCAGTGAGGTCTATGGTGTGGTGATCTCAAGGGGGTAGGGTTTTTTAATTAGATATGTGCTTTGCTTTTTGTTGCAACTAATCCACAGGAAAATAACAAAAAAAAAAATGACTGAAAAGAGTCATTAAGCTGGCCCAGCTTCTTGAAAAGTACTAAATCTGGTCGTAATATGTTCCATTGCAGTAGCTCATCAATAAATGTGTCTAGATGCGTTAAATGAAAGATTAAAAAAATATTATCGTCAGTTTTGTTTTGTTTTGTTTGTTTTTTTTTTACCTTATTTCACTGGCCCCATGTGAATGGAATGGCCTATTTTAACTTTTCATCATAACAAAGCAAAAAAAAAAAAAAACTTATCTTTCCAACTACAAAATAACTTTCTACTTCACAACACAAAAGAGGCAACATTAACCTGAAACTTGTATTATACCAACCAAAAGAGAACATAGTTCTAAACTGTCACGTTTTCACTTTTCACGTTCTCTTTTATTATATTATTCGCTCTGCACACACTCTTAACTCAGGGGAGACGTTAAGGAGGACAGAGATGTTTAAAACTCCTAGTGGTTTATGTTCGAGCACTGGACGAGCGGTGTGTCCTTAAAACCTTTTTATTTAATCAAGAAAATCACTCAGACTCATTTATTCAAAGTTTTACGAATCAGAGCAACATCAGCGCTCCTTCGTTTTATTAAAATGCCTTTAATATTGGTTTAGTAGTTTGCGCATACTACTAAAACCCGAAAACATGTAACAATAATTAGCAATCCTAAGTTTATTACAAGCTTCAGCATTTAATACTTCAATAACATAATACAATTATATGTATTCAGTGCAGCCCTCAGGCTGGTTAAGTACAAAGCCTACAAGCACCCACTGCTATGTTTTAGCACATTCAATATAACACCCTCAATACCAAAACATTGTTTCAAAACCTCATAGCAATATAACCAATAAATGCGAGATACAATAATACCATTAATATGCTTACCTCCTATTATAAGGAAGAGTAGCGTGAACAAAAGAGAAGGACTGTTCTGTGGAGATCTGCAAAGGATGGACCACGTGGCTCTGCCAAGCTGAGTCTTGATTGTGGTGCCCTAGTGTGATCAGCCCAGGGTTTTTATACAATTTTCGTCCCATTGAAAGCAATGGTAGGCCCCAATTAGCTCCAATCATCAATCTATATTGACAGTCCTTATCTCTTGGCAAACAGTAATCTCTAAAGAAGTTAACCAACTCTTCAGACTCAATTGGAGTCATATGCCAACAAATCAACACTAGCCCATGTTCTCATCCACTCATTCTTGGCCCCCCTCCTTTCATCTGAAAAGTTAGGTGAAGCAGAGTTCACAAAATCCCTGCAACCTTGATTCACTACTTAATATGGGTGCATTGTAAAAATGAGTGGTGTTTTAAATATATGCAACACCAATATAAGAAAAGTGGTGTTTTTTGAATATATGCAACACCAATAGTTATATCATAATATAGCAGTTATAGTTATAATGATTATAATTGATTACATGAACTTGGCTTTCAAAAATATATTCCCTCATGTCATCTCACTCTCAAATTAATTTCATTCTTTCCTTACAGGTGTGTGTTTAGCAGGTATTATAGGGAACTTCTATCTTATATCTTTTTAATGTAGAGTTTTCTCCTTATGGAAAACCTAACTATTTTACTGAGCTGTAAAGCTGTAATGTTTTTCTCCTATGGGCCCCTGGTAGCTTGAACTTAATTGACATCCAGATGACCCTGTATTTTTCAGCTATACACATACTGGCTAAAACCAGCTTGCTGGACACACCTCTTTTCTTGCCAAGTTTAATAGTGATTAATGTTCCCTAGAACTTTCCTTACACCTGTATCTTACGTGCTTGTTCCGCCCGGCAACTAACTATCTTAGGTGCTAAGACCATCCGTTCTAACTCCCTATTTTTGCAGTCCGGCCCGATACTATAAGCCTTCTGATAAAAAAAATTCCGGCTTCTTCCCACCAAAGAGGCCTTCCAGCAGCTAATATTAATTTCTCCAAGGGCAGGCTGATAGAGAGTTCAAGAAGACAGGTCACATAGAGTTTACTCTCCTAAAACCTATCTCCTGCTTTTATTCTTCATTATTTATTCAATCCTTTTATTTTGTATTTTAAACACAACATCTTTTTATGCTGCGTCTTTTAACTTCAGAGTCAAACTAGTACATTACTTCTTATAGCGTATGGCTGCTAACCTTATTACTTTCTGCTAGCAGCAGTATATCCGCAATATTACAATAGGATTTTATTCAATTTTTCTGCTCTCTATTTGTGGTGTATCTTCTGACAATGCTTATTTTTCTTAAGTTATAGTCTGCTTTTACTCTAGGTTGTTCTTACTCACCTACTTATTTTAAAACTGAATTACAAGCAGAAACCTACTCAAAGCGAGGTCTTTTAATCTTTTTCTGTTTTTCTCTTTCCCTTAAGAATACTCCTAACTCCTTTTCCCTTTATATTCAGAAGTTATAATTCTTGAATGTAAGCACACAGTAATTCTTTTCATTGAATTAGGACTCAGTTTTTAACTATGCTCATCTTGATAGAAAACAGCTTCAGGTATGCTATCATATTAAGCAAAGTGAATCATATGATCTTATACATAAAAATTGTTCATAGTATTTCATACTAACAATAATTATCACTACCTATGATTATATGTTACCACAACAATCTATACCATTTAAAACAAGCATATTAACATACATCTATTAGTACAGCATTATTCTGTAGTCAAGCTGAAAAGTCTTAACAGAGATTTTAGCACTAAATTCTGGGAATCGTGCCAATTTTAATAAGAGACTGCTCAAGGCCGGCCAGTGTATCAAGTTGTACCAGATTCTGTTATACGGTCTTACAGAGAGAGCACTTTACAGTATTTGTTACAGACTAAAGATTATTCAAACATTACAAATGGTTACAGCACATATCATCTCATTAATACATTTCATTTTTAAATCATCCAGTCCATGTCCAAAGCTTCAGCTCGTTCCCAGCAGGACTCCACTTCTGTCTTGGGTTCAGCTCGGGTCGGCTCTGCAAACACCACAATACCTATTTTGCTCTACATTATTAGTGGGCAGACTTAATACAACTGAATCTGAATCAATCGAGGAGCCGTGAACTCTAGCCACTGAAATTCTCCATGCAAAGGAATCCAATTTCTTACTACACATAATAACTGGTTCGGGGTCACCCGTGACAAAACACTGAACACAGTGTGTATTTATTCAGGATTCATATAACCGGCCATGTTACCATGGAGAATTGACCATGGAGACAGTTAAGTGTCTCAATGACGACTATGGAGTAGCATAAACAGTAAAAATGCTTTTGTATATAAAGAAGTGTTGTTAACACTTTATCACTTATAAGTGATTATAAACAATATATCAACATATTATTAATTAAGCTATTAATAATTATATGCTATGATTAGACATAAGAAGACTATTTTATACACTTGCCAATTTTTTTTATTTTTTTTTGCTATTGTTTATAATCAGTTATGACGGGTATAACCTGTCTGCCTAGCCTTTCAGGTCTGTTTGTCTTTCTATGTCTGTCTCTTCTATGGGGCCGCTTTGCTTTTGCAATACAGTTATTATACACTTTTGCCATTGTTTTTTTTGTTATTGTTTCTAATCGCTTGTAATAGATACCTAAACTAAAGTGTTACCTACATGTTATATATTTAGGCTGCTCGATATGATGGTCGTTGTTTCAAGTGATTCTAACAATTCTAAAGTTATTTTAAAGGGTTTCTACCAGTGGGATAATGAGCGCTCTACTCAGTATGAGATTGGCAGAAATGATATATGAGATTTATAATATCACATAAATACAACATATGTTACGGTTCACAGATTTATTCTGGCTCATCTTCATGATCAGACGATGATATTGACCAATCCTGCTACACTGATTCCAAAACGTACAACATGGGGATAGCATTAAACTGCACTTCTTTGAAACCTAAGGCTATCATCCAATGATATTGTCAAGGTTAGCTGCTCATCTAGCAACAATGCTATGGAACCTCAGTCGATTTACATTCCTAGCGTTAAAAGTCAAGTGATCGTTATCACTCTTATTTTTCTTTTCTTTTTTTTTTTAATTTAGTCATCGCCAGTGGCTTTTAACCCTGTTTTCTCCCCAATTTGGAATGTCCAATTATTATTTTTATCCCAGTTCACCTCTGCAACCCCCCGGCGACTCAGGAAATGGAGGCTGAAACACGCGTCCTCCGAAACATGTAAATCCACCAGACCTATAGTGCCGGAGGATCTCCGCTGCAGACCCGCGGGCGCTCTATCAGCCACAGGGGTCGCTGCTGCTCGGTGAACCATGGATTGCCCTGCCGACCTAAGCTCTCCCTACCCAGGCGGTGCTCAGCCAATTGTGCGCCGCCCCTAGGAACCCCCAGTTACAATGACATAGCCTGGATATAGGGTGCATCCTGCATTCGATGCAGAGCGCCTTTACTGGATGTGCCACTCGGGAGCGTTATCACTCTTAAAGAAAGCTAATTGGTATAAATCTGTGCTGGGGTTCTATACACCAGCTGGATATCAAGCAATAAACCTGGAGAATGTGTGTTTCCCAACGCTCGCTTGTCACCAGTTCAATGGGAGATGCTAGAATTTTCAGCAAGGAACATCTTCTGAAGGAATGTTGGATAAATACTGTATTAAGGTTCCTCTTGTGTTCATCTCAACTGAACCACCCTCTGAGAAAAAAACCATGCTTTACTCCTGCTACATGATTCCAACATTGAATACATACATTTTCACCAAACTATTGCTGTTCATAGCCATTAGCTAGACAGGGCATCTCCAACCATTGTGATAAATCAATGGGTAGCAGTTAGTTTTCTGTTTCACTGGATAGTTTGATGCTTTGATGACATGAATACAAACCAAAGCACGAGTCCAGATTCTGTGTTTCTTAGTGTGAACTTTGGCCATTTTGTCATGATAAATGATAGTTCATTCCACATGGATCATCTTTAGTTGTATGACTGGCATTTGTATTGCAATTGAAAGTCAAAATGCAATAGTGTAGAAAAATGATATAAACATGAACTCCCAAATAACAGATTAAACACCAATACAAAAATCAAGACTAAAATAGTGAAGCAGATTATTCAGATTGTAATCACAGCTAAATAACTATAAGAAAACCTTCTTATAATGGGCTATTAAAGGGCTGTTATAGGTTGGATATTCCTAATTGAATAATTAAGTACTGATGATGTTGTCAGATACCTTACAGAGATGTTCATCTGGATGTACAGTAGACTCTCACTAACCCAAACCCTGACAGTACGAAGTGATGAGCCACGCAATGTGGACCGCACTCAGAAACAGAACTTAAATGTAACTGAAGAGTGACCAGCACTGTATAATACATTGCAGACCATCGTTAACTAACACACACATACCAACAGGAGAAGTACTATTGGAAGGAAAGCTTTTGCTGCCCTCTCAGACAGGAATAAACTACCCATAGAACTCCACAGAGTCACTTAATCATTTTAAAAGATTGTCTCTTGATCATTTGACCCAGCCTTGTGATTGCATGTGATGTGAAATGAATATAATAATATATGGATTGTGAAATAGTGTGCTTGCTATATTCTTGTATGTAACTGTAACTCCTCCCTTTGTAAACAAGCTGATTGTAGTTCATATGGCTTTCCCATTTTAAATAAATAAGTAATCTGAACTTGAACCGGTTTCAACTGGTTTGGCTCATCGAGAGTCTACTGTACTGCAGAGATATGCTGTAGCCCTGCAATAACGAATCATCTTACTGTGCTGCATGATTAAAAGCATGGTACTACATATCCCGTCGAAGACAATGAAAAATCCATTGGAGGAGTAACTTAAATCCAGAACAGCCTACTTGAGTTGATTTCTTTTTCTTTCTTTCTGCTCCTCGAAGCTTACCCTTTCCTGTATAGCTTACAGTATTCAATTATTTGTGTAGGAGGAGGGACAAAGGCCAAGCAGTTTCACTGTGATCTGTATAATAAAGAGATACAGTACCTGTGAACATTGGTGACTGATGTAGTCAGGGTAGTCTATGGTATAGATTTAGTCATAATATTAGTCTTCATTCCAATAATTATAAAACACTCAATTGTATGATATGCAAACTTGAAGACAAAAAAAAACTTTCATTCTGTTTGTTTTGTTTGCCTATTTGTTAATATTTTGGCAGTGAAACATGCCATTGCATATCATGCAAGTAAATGATTAATTATTAAACCGGTTCTGCTACTGCTTCATATGCCATAAGTTTTTAGACTCTGAATTTCTACTTTTTTTGGAGGTATTATTTTTAGTATTATGCTGAATGACAGCAAAGAATTATGCTCATGTTTTCCACAGTAGGAGGGGTGAAAAATGATGGTCCCTTTAAAAGAAAACTACAAGTCCTTGCTTTGGTAAAACCAAGATTTCTGGGAAGAGAGATTTGCCTTAGGGTGGTGGGAAGATGATATCTACATAAATATTGTGTCTCCTGCTGCTAACCGGTCTAAATCATGCATGTCATGTCTTACCCAGAAGCTAAGATAAACTGCATGAGGGCCCCTGCTTGATTTTGAGTATACAGTGTGCTTTGTTCCAGCTCTGGAATTTTATATCAAGGATGTTTAAGAAGGTCTGCACTGTGGAAGAGGGGCACCTGAGGAAACCAAGATGCCATGATCTACATTTCCAAGAGACTCTGAGTATACTTGACAGTCACTCCAGCCTTCGTTAATGAATCCTGTGTTTAGGGTGATCTCTTTTGCATGCCCCTCTTGCTACGCTGAACAGCCATCCTAATTCACATTAAGCATAAACATCCACACACAGTCATCTTCTGGAACAAAAGCCAAGCACTCAATGTCAAAGACGTGCCCTTGAGCGGTAGTCAATCAAGTTAAGTCTTTAACTAGGCATATGGTTCACTTAATAAAATACTGCATTAAACCACGTTTTGCAATTCTCTTATTCATTTTTTTTTTCTTGCAAGTACCCTTGAATTGAAGTGCTTTTTTAATAAGATGCTCTGGTTTTTGTTTTAATATTCCACAATATGTTATTGACATAAGAAAGTCTATCCTAATAATTTTAGCCACGGGCCAACATTGTACCGCAGGTCAAATCGCTATAATATATGCTGAACGATTCCTTTTTTTTTACAGTACAGAATATTTGAATATATAACAACACTGCAAAACAAATGTAAAGTTGTGAATAAAATTACTTCAAGGCATTTTTTATTTAAAACATGCTGTAATTTAGCTCTTATCGGGCCCTTGTTTTCTAAGTAGAATTTCAGTATTTCTCTTTTTTTTTTTGGACATTTACTTTTAAATGAAAGATTAAAAAGTAGCAGAAGAAAGAGCTTTTGAATTCTTCTAATCTGGTCATTCTCCTAGTTTGAGTAAAATGGAGATGTTCTGACTATTCTCAAATTGAAAAGGTGACTGGTTTTCATCTGGAATTGGTTACAAGGAGGGAAATGTCTATATAAGGATCACAAGTGTGCAAGATCTGAAATTTGGACAGGTTATCAATTTGTCCACTGAAAAAGGCTCCCGGAAATTTGCTACTCCTACAGACAATATCTAGAGACAAACTGAACACATTTACAGTACTTCAGTGCAGATCAGTCTTTCTTCAGGATGCTCCAAGAATATTTTCTGTTTAGGCAAAACAATGGTAACAAATTCATGTGAATTGTTAATATGACAACCTGTGTCCCTTTTTCTAAATGCCAATCAAAATGTCAATTTCTTCAGCCCTGATGTTAATTAATGAAACTCTAGACAAACTAGGAAGCTATCATTTGGAGGCTTACAGCAATAACAAAGTCTAAATGTAAGAGCACACTGAACATTTTTGAAAATATGGTCTTTACAATGTCTATATGAACCTCTTGTAAAAATCCAGTGAGATTTTATGAGACCACATCAAACCAAACTCAACAGGTTCCAAACATGAGGAAAATCTATTCTCACTTCCAGAATGAATTCAATTGTATATGTGGTTTAGAAATCTCACACGTACAGTAATATAACATCACAATAGGACTGTGCTATTGTTCATTTCCAATATGTCCCCATTCACGCAGACAGAAGAATGAGATGTATAAAAAAAATAAAAGATAGGCCCACATCGAAATCTGGAGAATATAATGTACTGTATTATCTACCTTTTGATACTAGTCGAATCCATTAAAATCTAATAAGCAGGAAAAAAGACATTAGATTATGCTTTATTCTGCTGATGGAAAAATAAAAATGTCAAATTATTAAGCGAGTAAAAATCTAAGAAGAGAGAGCAAGCAGAAAGGCTCAATCCATATAGCAAAACCAAGGCTGTTTGCAATGCTGAAAACACAGATATACTAAAGTAACAGTGTGTTTTACTCAGGCAACACCATTTGCCAGCCCTGGCATTTTACAAGGAAAGACAAAAAAAAAATGAATTCCAGGCCTTCTTTTAATGACTCAAATGACAGTGGTATCTGTTCCATCTATAAACATAGCACACATTTCCATAGCCAATAATATAGCCTATAGCTTTCTATTGTACTGTGCTACTGAAAATATATACAGTGCCAGTGGTTCCTCATTTATTGTAAAGATTTATACAATGGTAAGGTTGTTTGTTTTTCATCCATCAGCCCGTCCATCTATTCAGACATCTAGCCAGTATCTAAAGTAAAGATAAAGCACAAAGAATCAAAAGAACATTGTTTTGCTTTGAATCCTAGCTCGGCCCATGACTCACTGTATGACCTTAGGCAAATCAATTGACATTGATGTGCTTCAGTTATCCCAGCTGAAAACTGAGCAGAAAACTGAGCCCTGCTGGAAAAGAGAGGTTGCATCATAGTTAGGCTACCCTGGGTAAACTAATGATGCACAGCACAGAATAACACATCAACACCATATTACTGCTGAGCCTGGCTTCCTCAGCACTATGCCATCAAAATAGTGAGTTTATATATAATGATGTTTATAAATTGCGTTTTTAAAACACTCCCACTGGATTGCATTGGAACCTTGAGAGGGTAAAAATGAAAAAGATACCATTATAATACCAGTATATTACCCTGAAGAAACACTAGCACTGCCATCAATGGCAGCATAAGGGATTTGGAAAAAAAATATTGTACAATGGTATGGTTGCACACTGGCCCAAATATGGAACCATGTTACACTGCATTAGATTAACAAAATATATTTGGAATAATGATATTGTTTGGTTTATTTTATTCATGCAATGTTTTGGAAACTAAACTGTGTGGGAAGTGTTTTGATGTTTTTGAAACTCAGAACAAGAAGAGGGTGATACAAAAATGTATTTACACAGAAAAAGAAGATGCAGAATTGAATAAGAGCAGAGTATTCTTTTTATCTTTTAGCTGCTAAAAGAGGGGACATAAGGGACAGCGAGTTGTTGTCCATGGGAAAAATCTTCAGACCGATTTTTTTTTTCGTACAAAGTACAAATAATTCATAAATACAGGTGAGAATGTTCTGTTGACTTTCTCCGCTTTTGGAAAACACCATTGTCCTTACCTCTTCTAGAAGAGCTATTGTGCTCTATTGACTTTCAGCCTGGAAGAGAAAAAAGAGAAGTAGTCTTCAAGCCAAGGCAATGGCAGTTTCCATGGTGCTGGTTACAGTCTGCCACCAAATCTTCTGACCATACCACTAGAAGAAGTGGTCTTCTCTAGGGTTGATGCTGAGGAATACCCTGGCATAACTATCAGAACTGTTTGTGAAACCTTTTAGGATCTGTTGCAGTTCCTCCAGCTCTGTGCATGTATTGTAGGGAGCATTTCAACAAGCATTCCTGTTTCTCTTCTCCTGCAAAGTTGGACATCTTCTACGAGCAGAATAGTGTGTCACTGCTGATCAGGAATGTGATCATTAATTACCCATGTGTTAAACAAGCAAACCTGTGGGTTTCAAGATTAGGAGTGATTTCCTAACCCTTGTGTCACAGCATCTCAACCTTGTCAATCAATTAAGCGGTGCATTTGAGCGCCACTGCTACCATCTGCCTTTCTGTGGAGATTAATGAGATCATTTTCTGGAGCAGTGGAGTGAATTTCCAAAAAAACCTCTGAATTTTTTCTTTGCTAATGCAGGGGTACCAAACCATGAGCAGCACATACATAAATACAACTAAATAAAAAGTGTGAACCATGTAAATGACATGTGTGTATGGGGACTGCCTTGCCATTTAAACTGAAGTGATATTCACTAACCTATTTGTATCATTTTCATTGGGGCATTATGGGATAGAAGAATAAACATAACCCTTGGCGGTTGTAAAAAAAAAAAGCTTTGCTTGTGCTGGTCAACAGTTGGTACATTGCCATTACAATATTGTAGTTTTCATATGCTGTATGTATATATTATAGTAATAAATTCTAGTACAATATGAACACACTTCAAAATACCATGTTTTCTATAGGTTTTGTAGCTATGTGCCAAAAAACCATAAATAGCACACAGAAGTCTTTTTGATTTATAAAGGACATTTGCAGATACCGAATATTTCTGAAAGTAACCAAAAGCCTTTTTTTTAAATTAAACATAACAGGCAACAGAGAGCTTTTGACAGTTAATTAATTGATTTACCAAGTTAAAGAAGCATAATAAATACATTGTACACACAGCAAAAAAAAAAAATTTAAAAATCTGAGAACATTTAATCTCAAGTTTGTTATCCTTGGAACATTAGCATACAGTAGTTGTCCCGTCATTTATTAGTGTATGCTTCAAACGATTTCTGGAAATTGGAGTGAAAACTACTGTGGCTCCTCTTCTGCCCTACGAGCCCTGATTTTGACTTCGAATCACCATAGAACCTCAGTCCCATCACTGCCCATTATTCCACCTCGTCTTGTAAATGGGCTGGTGCCATAGAAGTTTGCATTAATTATGAGCTATTTTGTTACATGGCAAAACTTCAGTGGGAGTTTGGGAAACATGCGCATTTATACCCGACAATAGATCATATATATATATATATATATATATATATATATATATATATATATATATATATATATATATATATATATATATTTTTTTTTTTTTTTTTTCAACATCCACAAGTGGCTGTGAAACAGATTAGTTGGTGCGTCCTGTGTATTCCGTATAACTTTTATTCCCAGGTACCTAATCAGACATTTTATTCACGCTCAGCTTTGAACAATAGGTAGGTGAATGCCAAATCGAGGCATTGGTCTACAGAGCCAACTCAATTAAAGGAGTTTAATACAGTACTGCATGAGTGCAAGTGCCATATGGATTCCTACCACATTCTGATTGAATTCCGCAGGACTGAAATTACAAATAATTGAGTTATAAGTATAGCAATGGATGGGAAAAACAGTAAAGCCAGAGAAAGATCAGTGGCCAGAACAGCTAAGCTCAACCAGAACTTGTACATAGATAAGCAAGAGCTTAAATTGTCCGAGGGAAGGAGAATAGATTATTTGCACACTACTTCCTGTAGATTTGCTACTTTAAATAATCATTGCAAGACCATTCTGCGCCAGATAAGGAAAGCTGCATTTCAAGAATAATAAAAGCAGTGAGTGAAACTATGTGCAGGGGGATGGAATGAACAAGAACTGAATAATGAAGAAACCTCAGTAGCATGGCTGACATGTCTGTTCTGTATGGTGAAGGACAGTGTTTCACAACCAGTCCGTGAGAGCTCCCTAGAATTCCATTGGCACAGAACACTGATATGTACAAAGCACTGCTTTTTCATTTGAACTGTATTTTCTGAATGGAATAAATGTCTGCACATTTTACAAAACCAATAAGAAACAACTGAGATGCACTTAAAATAACCTTTTTAGATGTTTATTTCTACATTTTCAGAATTATTTTTTTTGCTAACTTTGCAGTAGGACAAAATGCTTAAAAAAACAGTCCCATGAGGTTTACACTTGAAAATGTGTACTCAGTATTATCCCTTTAGCATACCAAGAAGTTGCAAAGCCCATTGAATAAAAAATAAATGAATGTTTAAGGCTTGAGGGGCACTGTGCCTTACATGCAAAACCATTTCAGTATCAGTATGTGTTTAATGTGGGTTTATACATTTCAGTTTAATTCATATGGTAGCAGTCAGCATAATAATTCCATGAAATAGACTTTTAGTCACTATATAGGTCTCAAATGTGAAGTATTGAAAGAAAAGCATGATATCTGCTTGCACACCAAGTTAAGGTAAGTTTTCAGTTTGCTAACTTTCAGAAACTCTGCGAAGTTGAAATCCGCCGCTTGGTTAACAATAGTTCAGAAAGTGTTGAAGAAGTGGGAGACCAGCTGTTAATTACCTGCAGGGGTACTTGGACCCAAAGCTACTCGGTGGGGTAGTTGTTCTGGTATGTGACATCACCAAAAAAATTCCTAGAAACACCACTGATCAAAACTAGAAAGATACAAGTGAAAGTGGTTTTGTGCTAGTGTTTAACCTACATGTATCCTTCACATGTACCTTACAAAATGTGCAGCTGAAATTTAAATCTTGTTACTGTAGGCTGTAAAGAAAATACAGTTACCATACGAACAGAACCTAATTTCCATACTGAAACAAAAAATGATGCTGCCAACTCTCATGGGTTTGCAGACTCTCGTACTGCAGTGCTAAATTAAAAGAGGAAGAATTAGTGTCAATGATTCTGCCTTAAGCTATCTGACTCCCGAAACACTGATTTAACTTTGACAGCTCTTGGCACCGTCGTTTTCTCCAGGGCTGTAATTTGTGATGATAAAAAAAGGTTTTTTTTTGCAGAATATGTGTCCCAATTAGAATTTAGTAGGACAGTCATTTCGGCTTGAAATAGGGCATTTTTAATAGCTTTAACGTTTTGTCAGGAATCACATAGTACTAGGGTAGGCAGCAAACCTTGGCTACCAGTCAAGAACAATACAGCACTACATCAAAATCACAAACCCGGGGAACAAGGCATTCACATGGCTGACCTGGTGAACTCGAGTGGCTGAGCTGAAGCAGCAATCCTGCCACCCATGTTTACCAGAAACTATAATCAGCCTGGTGTTAACAGTACTTTAAAAAAAAGAAAGAAATCCTCAACTTGTCTTAACTACTTAACAGCCACAGGATCAACAAAGTGCTGCTTCAGTTTTGGCAAGTCAGGGATACAGAGATGCAGGTGTGCGTCACGTTTTCTAAACACTGGCCCAACTTGCAAGGTACATGTTAAGTATAATCATCCAAGTTTTGTTTTGTTGTGATCCTGGCCCCATAATTCTGGGACACTTTAAAACAGGTCAGGTTTTTCAATTCACCTCTCTAAACGACAAATCAATTGATTTTATTGAACATGTAAAGCGAGTGTGAATTGCGTGAACTGTCACTAAAGGAATTGAATTGTTTTACTTATTAGTTACCAAAAGCTCACACCTGTCCGGAGATGGGAATTACTTCCTGTGAGGATCGTTTCCATCAATCAGACCTCTACAGCTTGCTGATTTGCTGTGTTTGTCCCACTTTACTTGTTGGTTTAAAATCGATTCATTTGTGGTATAGACTTAAAAAACCTGAACCTGTTTTAAAGTGTCCCAGAATTATGGGGCCGGTTGTCAACCCTAACTGTAATAAACGAAGCCCAAAATGGTTTGGTGTTTTTTCTTTGTACAATGCCCCCTTTTCTGCATTTTTTGAAAAGTTTATTTAAGTTACATTTCAGTTTTCACTTGTGTGTACATAAGTAAACCACAGTATATCACTTTATGAGAAATGTGTCTTTTGCCACTTTGCTTGTTGTATAGGAACCACAATACCAGGGATTAGAAAATAAAACAACAACAACAACAACAACAACAACAAAAACTGTGATGTCTACTTTTATACTGTTTCTGCCTGAAATACACACATATTTCTGAAATAGATCATGGTAATTAATCTACACATAAACACAACAGAGGAGCACACATAATATATTATTGTAGGATAAGTAATAAGTAAAATAAATAATTAAATAAAATAAATAACAGGGATATATATTCTAATCCAAGGCTATCAAATCAGCTTGGCCAGGTCCTGTTGCAGGTGTGAATACCCAGGGTCTGGAATATATGGGGATGATTTCAAAGAATAAAATGACCACGTCAAGTACATCATTTTTTTTAATACTGCCTGGTACATTAAAAATTAGAGGGGTATATTAGCACCTCTGCATTTTTTGACTTAGACCTTTTTGTATAATTTTTCATAGAACAGTTTTTTTATATACATTTTTTTTATAACATCAGTTTTTTAGGAAACAAAACTCCTTCTCTAGAGTGGTTACTGCATGGTGTAATATTTCTCAATATTATTTAAGGTTTAACTTAAGTGTTATATTACAGCACAGGACTGAGTGATACATGCAGAGCGTACAACATTTTCAGTATTTACAGCTTATTTTTTATTGTGAATTGCTTATATTTTATAAGGTATTTTTTAAGGCTTATTTTGTATTCATAAATGTTTCGTGTAGAGATATGTATACATTTTAAAAGTATTTATTCATTGTCACTCAAATTGTCTACATTTTTTGTAATGTTTACACTTGGCTGCGCATACGAGTTCCTGCACTTTTTTGTTGAGAATTTCGCCCCTGCCACAGATCATTACAACATGTTGGTCAAAGCGTTTTTTTGTTGTTTCTCTGTTTTTAAAGGGACCAGTGCACAGAACTGGGAAGGGAATGACAACAACAATTACAAAGGAATCAAACTGCTGGTTTAATAGGAAAAATCAGGACCTGGATTGGCTTGGTTACCTACTGTACCCAATTGAATTATACAAACTTGGCAACTTTTTATATCAGCTTCAGTAGCCAATCCCTATTAAGGTGCTCTCTCAACCTAGATTTCTATTGGATAACTCAAACACAGATGATACAGTCATCAGTAAGTCAAAAGGGAAATAAAAATACAAACATTTGTATTATTTTGTGGTGTCTAATACGCAATGCTTTTTTATTGGAATTTTAAAAAGCACTGCTTTGTTCTTGGTAAGTTCTTGAGCCAGTATTAAAATCTCTCGAACCTTCCTGATCAGCTGACAGCAGATTTTCTAAGCCAACCTAGCTTTAACACAATGAATGATCAAACGTTGTACCAGTGTGCCTCCTACAGTCAGAGAGATACATAAGCCAACAGCAAACCAGCATGCTTTCTCCTACAGAAGCCCTAGAGCTGAACTATCCTTCCTTTGCTAACAAACCCTTTTCTCTTTTTTTGAGATTTTAAAATATATATATACGGTAAACAAACAAAAAAAAGGTTCACAGACTCTTCTCGTTCTGTACCTGTAAATATATATATATATATATATATATATATATATATATATATATATATATATATATATATATATATAAATAATGAATCAATGAATCAATATTTATTTTATATAGCGCCTTTCATAGCGGACCACCATCACAAAGCGCTTATAATATAATGATGCATCTTTTTTTCCACGGTTTCCCGTGTGAAAGGGTGGCTTTCTCTTCCTACGAGAGCAGGGGTGAACAGAATGTTAAAGGAATACTTATTGTTTTTACCGCCTTTGAGATTTACAAAAAAAAAAAAAATGAACTGTTTTGTTGTGATCTGTGTTGGACAAGTGTTGAAGTCAGGAAGTGAAAAATGAACAAGATGAATGCTGTGGATATGTTAATCTGAAAGTCCCCTTTGTGTATGTGAGCCGTCCGATCGCACAAAGGGCGGAGCATTCTTGGCTGATTTACTTTAGATTCGAGCCGTGACTAAATTGGAAATCATGAATCATTTTGACACCCGCAGTCCAAGATGGATTACCTGTGTTAAGCAGCCTTTTCTTTTCTCTTTCATTGTTTTTCAGAATCATAAGAAAATTAATTTTCGGGACAGACGATTCAAGTCACCACTCAAATTAGAACCTATCACATTGCGTGGCTTTACACTACAAAGAGTGTTTATGAATGCTGGAGTCTCCAGTGGCTGTGAAATGAACTCACTGCCTCATGTAATGCGTGGGGTGGTAGGAATATTTTATCTGCTGTCTCAGTTAAACTAACCTTGTAGAAGTCAGAAACACCCATGTGATACGGGAAGTTATTTCAGAAATGAAATTACAGGACTGTATCTGTGCAGGGGGTTCTGTTTGATTCCATACAAAAGAATGCCAATAAAGTGTTTCAGACATGATATTTCACACCTGTATCAACAATTACTTTATCTCTCCAACAGTGTGAGAGAGAGTGAGGGAAAACACATTTCAACACAGCTAGAATAAACTGGTTTGGAGGAAATTCAACAGGCTCTTTTGCACAGTGACCAGACAGTCATTGTACATTTCAGTATCCACTGTTCTGTGTATTACAGTTGTGTTGTGTACAAAATAAAGTTGTGTTGTTCTCATAAAAGTTAACACAAGTTGCCCACTGTTTAAGATTAAATACAATATAACTAGGTCTTCTGTTTTTTTTTTTTTATTCATTTCATTTTTCATTGCTTATTTTTTGCTATTTTCGAGTTTTAAGTAATTTATTTTTATTTTTTTTCAGGGCTTTAGCTTTTTATATGCTGTTTGAAATTAGTGTTTTCGGTTACTTTCCAAAATGCTTGGGTGTTTTCTTCTGTCAAAATATTAGTAACTTGACAGTAATATTAATGCAATGGGATCCAGACTCACCAAATACGCCATAAAACCAAATGCCATTAAATAGTAAGGGAGCTGTAAAAAAGCAATTCAAATGATGTCTGAAGTTGCTTAATCTTTAACGGGTGTCAATAGTGTAAGGAAACAAATAAACAAACGCATGATGCTTGTGAATCAGTGCACAATGCCAATTGATGTGTTAAGAAGTTTCCTTTATTGATTCCAATATTCAAATGTTACACACTTATCGCTTATCATTTAGACACAAAAATGTATCATCTAGTTATAAACAGATAAGGATCAGTTACCTGATGTTCTGGGAGAAAGCTCAGGTACGGAGATGTCGGTCTGTCGTCAATAGAGGATTGAGGTAGCTTGTTCTCACTAGCACTAATGACTGCCTGTCTTCTATGTCTTGCCTAGTTGTGTGTTTGAAGCTGAATTTGGCATGCTGTCTGTTTTCTGAACAATATCTCAACACTATCAGTTTCTCAGCAATATTCTTTCATGCACAGACCATCTTCTGCATAAGGTCAGCTTTACCCCACCTTACCAGTTCCTTGTTCATCTGTATCCTGGGCTGAAAACATCCCCCCACAACTGCTTAGCTTACAGATGTGCTAGGCCATAGTGTTCTCCAGTGTGCTCATAATATTTGTTTAACCTTCATTAATCCTACAATAGAATAATACATCAAGCTACTTCCTAAGTACATTTGGTAGGGCTCTACTGTAAAAACTAGTTTGTATTGAGAAAGTCTTTTCTATATAAAAAAAATAGCATGTTGCCCAACTAACAGTAATTCCGATCCCTCCTGTAAATGACAATAATACACGAAAAGGGATATTTTGTTGAAACGTTTGTCTTTCTTGAAGGAAGAGAATTGTGTGCCGTTCTTTCCTCCTGGTGTCATTGTCAGTGTTTCAGTGTCACTGTCAGTGTTTGGCTAGTGAAGGCCAGCGTGAGCCGTCTCAACAATGACCACAAGAATTTGAAAACCATATCAATACCCTTCTGGGTAATGCTTTAGGTATCATGATGCTCATTCAGTTAATGTGCTCCCAATGTAATGGCTCGCATCCAGCAGAAATGCCTGTGGCGTATAGAGAAAACCACGAACAATCAATATAGAGGTCAACTGCTAGCAGGTCGTGCGGCGGCATCGACAATTGACTGCTTCATGATACGCCTCATGTCCTCCATCAAACTGTTACATTATTGTTTCCACTCCAGTTATCAGACCAGGTTTTTGCCCCAACCAGGCAATATGAAAGAAACGTCCCTTTTCTGTTTTCTAGAACAGCATCTAAAAATGTATTTTTCGACCAAGCAAATCTTGAGTACGCTGCACCAAACAATCAAGGGATATACAGAGACATGTGAATTAAGCATTATAAATCCAGAAACCCTGTATAGAAATAACAGTCACCTATCACTTTTAACAGTGAAGTATGAACAGCCAATCAGAGGTTCCGAGGCAGAAATCAAAGTGTAATGGATCACTGCGTTGTTGATCACAATATAGGTGCCAGCTTGAGTAGTCCAGTTCATGACTTGTTTTCTTTCCTTTGAACAAACATCTAATTTCAGAAGGTCCTACTGTTTAATCTGCCAAATGTTAATTGGTTTTACTCAAGCCTTTGTACTTTCTGTCACTACATGATTATGCCAAGAAACTACCATGGCAGAATTTGTATTCTATGGCTTCCATTTTATCTGTAATATACTGGAGGCATTCCTCAGCACTGCAACTTTTGCAGAAGAGATATTCAGAGACCTCTTCTTAATCCTGATTCTAATAACCTCATTTTTCCAAAAACTTTTTACAAGGCAGTCAATATCGGATCAGATGGGCATGAAGACTGAACTGCTCCCCCGAAGAGGTCTGATTTCGGATCGCTTAATACCAGTGGCATCTGGAAACGTAGTTTAAGATGAAGAGATTTTCAATAAGACGTAATTTTGAATACATTGTTTGTGTAATATTTGAAGTGGCATCTCATATCAGGCCGGTGGCTATTTGAGTTTTAGTCACATTTTGGAGAATTTATACACGTCAGCTGCTGCCAAGCTCCCAGGCCTGTTGATCTTCCCACAGTGTGCCCTGTTTCAAAGCCAGTCTGCGTATGATTACATATGCCAGCATCCATCCTCTTGCCTATCAGTTGCTGCTGGTTGTTTCCATAGGCCAGGTAGGAAGGCGTTAACTTATTACTATTGAATAAATCCTCTGTCTTTTTCAGTTTCACAGTATGGAACAGAACGGACACTTTATCCTCAGTCAGGATTGTAGAAAGGTCTAAAATCCAGTTAAAAACTGCCAGAACCGAAATGTAAAGTTCAAAAACTGTTGGAATCAGGTGACTATATAAGAGCTGTGTGAATAACCATTCCAGAAGAGCTATGTTTTACAGTCCCTTACCTTTTATCAGCACTGGCAATATTATCTCTGGTCCCCCCCTTTTCTTCAGTTTGTGACCTTCTGGTTGTTTATTTGTATTTTTATTTAATTTTGGAAAATATATGTATTTTCTTATTATGTATTTATGTAACAATAAATTAACAACCAAAAAAATATTCTGGTAAAAGCGGTGCTAGTAATCATGATAATAAAAGGCAATAACAGGTTGATTTAAAATGACTGGTTAGCACACCTATAAGGTACTTTTAAGATGCCTGTTTCATTACCCAAGTTAAAAAAAAATGCCTGACATTCTTATACAGTACATCACAATGCTGTTTTGTCAAATATTCTATATAATACTATACATTTCTTTCACATATGGAAGAATAACTTGTCTCTTTAAGAGTCTGTTTACCATTCAGTCCTGTCTACAGCCCCTTTCACTGTCTTGCAGCTCGTCATTTTAGCTTTTGTGGGAAGCTTATTAACAATACAGCTACAGATAGAAGGATTTAGCTAGTAATTATCATTACACACATTTTCTTTATCTGGTCCCTTGCAACAACAAAAAAGAAAATTGCAAGCAATTTCTCTGAACTGTCTGTCAGGCTCCAGAGTATTCAGAAATACATGTAAAAGAACATGGGCATTGTTCATTGTAGCTTTTGTGGCCATGTATGGGAGAATTCCTGTCATCACTTTAAGGTTGTATTGTTTACCTTAGGGTGGTCAAATTCAAATTTTAGTAAATCACATGGTGAATGTACGAGATACTAGCAATTAAAACCTCATATAGCTAAAGAAAATTAAATAGAAAAAAAAAACTTTTTGGAACTTGAAACAACTTTAGCAACTTCACTACACGCCTATTTTTCTAATCTGTATTAACCACACTGTACCACAAGCTTTTTGAAAGCGGTGACAGATTTGTAATACAGTATATTATGGTGTGGACTGTGTTTCCGGAGTCAGGTGGGCTGGACCGCAGACATAGGAACTGGACCAAATAAATAAACCTTTTTTTAGATGTTGTCAGGACTTGGAGCTGTAGGTCACCAAACAGGGTTGGGGGAGGTCTTTGAGGTCGCCAGTTTGGATATCCAATATGAAAGATCCCTGCGAGGATTATGCATCCATTCGCTAAGCTTGAAACAGTATATCAACTTATCACAGCTAACAGTCCTGCTTAATAAAAGCCCAAACTCTAGTGGTTCTGAGCTTAGGCTGCTGTATTTAACAGTAGTTAAATACGACACCTGGACTGGAGGGGAAAAAAGATTAACTTTGTCACCTACAGTAGGAAAAATATCAAGATGGAATAAATGTGTGAAACAGCGCTATGGAGAGTAGCTGGTAAGGATTATGCCCAAGCGTGTACATATGTTGGGTTTAAAAAGGCATAAGCGCACGCTGTCTCCACTATATCATTTGCATCATGCCCACTGTGGAAGCCTGCATTTCCATGCCTAATGTCTTCTGACAGGACCTTCACGCTCAATCTTTTCTGCACGTGTGCACTTCGGTGTATTGGCACCCGACAGAAAGAAAAGCTATGTGACCCCAAATGATGTCATAGATTTTCTAGAACCCCACTGGGCTTGTGTTCAAAGAATCAGAATCTATTGCAGTTTTTTAAAATAATTATTGACAAGGTACACAACAAAACCTGAATGAGTCAGATCAACTGGAAATCTGTGGCTGCCACAGCTGATTATTCAGAAGGCATCAGCCACATGTTTATTGAATATATATATATATATATATATATATATATATATATATATATATATATATATATATATATATACAGTACACTGAGTCTGGGAGCCAATGTTTAGCCATTTAGAGGACAGAGTAAAAAATGGATTTCATAAGTTAAACACACCAAAATCCAGGACAATTACGGGAATAATGCAACGTAAATGGGTGATGAAATTACAGTCCACTCTAGAATCACATTTACTCTCTGCTCCACCAGTAAAAATAACTGATAAACAGTAAGTAAGGCCAGCTACTGCAGCTGATCATTGTGTATATAAGTTAAGACCACGCGGGGTTAAATAGTACAAACATTTGGATGCATATGGGAGTTTTTCCTGACGGAAATGCCTGATCTCAGACCATAAACAACATCTTTCACAGAACCCCTAGCAGTCATACAAAAGAAAAAAACATATAGTAAAGTTTGCTTTCGAGTTCATATTTTGTCTTTTGCAAGTGTTTTAGTTCAGTGTCTGAGTTCCAGAACCTTGCACTACTTTCCATTGGCTCTACACTGAGTAGATTTTGTAGTTGATAGCACAGTCGATGTCAAATGCTTATTTTTGTAGAGCTTAATAACAGCTTGGTCTCACCAATGTACTTTGCCCACATTAGCTGGGTTTTGTAAAGCTGTGCAACCAGTAGCCTTTTACTTAATGTTCAATTTAACAGATTCAACCCCAGCATTAATAGAACTGTAAGAAATATGCAGAAATCAATCTTTTTTTCCAGTTACCTGGCCATCAATAGTTCCTATGGTAACCTATCAAGACTAAACAGGAAAATACAGGCGATCTCAAGGGAAGAAAATAGAATTCTAAGGGTCAGGAATTCCAGTTCATAGAGCCTTGTGAAACTAGTTCTACACACGGAAATGAGTTAGCATATCTCTTCGGGTTTGCTTTTTCAGCTACTGTAGCAGCTCCTTTAAAAAGGCTTTAAAAGTGTTGCATGCACAATACAAATTTCTCGCTGAAGCACATTCTGTACCAACTTGCTAAATAAAAACAGATTTACACAATTATCTCATTCTAAATTAATCTGTGTAGTTAGCCAACATTTTCATACCAGAATGGATTATTAGATCCTGCTATTCAAGAAAGCACAAATGATTTAAATTGCCATTCTAATGAGCTGTACATGTGCAAATCACACAGCACCCTTATTGGGGAATGAAGAGTGTACTATAACAAGGTCACAGTGACATCTGGTGGACATTCTTTAATAATACACATTGCTGTATGAGTCCTGCAGAATTCCCCCCGTTACAATGTGGTATTTTCAATGGGTCTCTCTCTGATTCTCTCATTCAAAATGCGCAATTGACTTCAATATCGTATCAGCCAAATGGGATGCAGTGATATTTTCACTGAACTGTAATGTTGTTGGACTTTACCAGAAACCACATCTTTGTTATTGTTGTTGTCATATCAGTGCCCAGCAGTAGACATGGAGTGTTGCCACAGTAACAGCAGCACAACAACAGTATTGACATTTTAAACAATGTGGCCTTGATTGCTTTTTTTGTTTTGCCAGGCAGACCCTTTTATTGGAAATGATAGGTGTCAGAATGTGGAAAAATGGCCTTGGAAAAAGAAAAGGACCCATCTGGGACTCACCAAAGTGTAGACAACTGTCACTAGTTTAAAACCTCAACTTTGTCTCGGATTGTATCCATTCAGAGGTCTCCTGGTAAACTCAATGCACCCTATAGTTTATCAAGTCAGGTTGCATTGTTCATTTTCAAAACAGGAAGCAGAAAGCAACACCGGCAGAGGGCGCCAAAAGCATAATACATTCTGATGAACTCATTGACATAGAGCAAGGTTCATTTTCTATGTGATGTAATATTCTGATGGTGCCACAAGGTGGCTTGTATTCTACCACTAAGAAAGTGAGGAAATGTGAAAGGACATACGTACAGTACATGAAATTAACTGTCTTGTCTAAAAAATTAAAAAATAAAGGATGCGTTACTGTTTCAAAATGTGCAGTATGACAAAGGCTTAGGAAATTGCTTCAGTTGACCTTTCTTTGGTTATTCAAGGATGCCCAAATAAAATCCTTGTAAAACTATAATGAGCATGTTAATTAGATTTAATTTATCAGTGTGGTATGTTAGGGTACAGTTTCTCCACATTTGTCATTTGAAAACTCTCAATATCTTGAGCACTACATAAAGTAATTAATTAATTTGATGAAAACTGGCCATATTTATACCGTATTTAAACCTGCATGTTTGACTTTGACTTTATATGATTTTTAGACACTGATCTTAGCCTGTAAGATCCTGGCCTTGACAGGGGCCTTCAGCCTCAGCCCCATTCACCTTGCAGGCATTAGATCTTGGCCTTGGCCTAGTAGGTCCAGGCCTTGAATTTAACAATGCAATGACATCACAGTGTCACAAAATACATACAAAACAGGTGTAACAGTTATCGTAAGTCAAATTGCTGCTCTAAAATCACACATCAATACATGCTTGAGGGCTGTTTTTAATACCTAAGTGTAGCTGAAAATCAACAACAATGACTTACAGCAAATTACACCTTTGAAATATTTGACAATAGAGCGCCCTCATGTCTAGAGTAGACATAATAATGATAAAAATGTGGCTGCAAAACCATAAAATCAATACGGGGGTGTAGGCGCAGTGGAAGAACACACTTCATTTACCTGTAAGAAAGAACCTAAAAATAATTTACACATTGGGCTTACTCATTTGATACAAACAAATCATCACTGTAACTAAAGTGGATTTTGTTTTTTGTTCTTAATTTATCATTCATACCTAGCAATAGTCCATGAATCTGACATCAGCTATGGAGGTAGTTAATATAACCTTGGGACATAAAGCTGTCTTGCTGAGGCATGTCTTATTAAGATTTCCTGATTTACCTCTAACTTACATTCCAAGGGCGGGGCAGGCATGGGATAGCACACCAGTGTGAGCATGTTATGAAAAATGACATGTAAAGCTTTGCATGTATTTCCACTCCTCCTATAATTTAAACTAGAAAAAAAACAATAAGAAAAACTCACAGAAACATGCACACAGTCTTGGCTTTCAGAAAAACCTTAAAATAAATTAACAGGAGTCAGTTTGTTCCTCACTTATAGCTGCATGAACAACTCCTATTCGTAAACCTATAGACTGATTTTCTCATGCGATCAGTTCCGATCAGATTTACCAAGGGCCTGATTGTTCAAACTCGTGGCACCTGGACATTTACATAATATACCTAAACAAGGGAAGTTTCTGAAACCTGTGTTCCAAGCCCTGATAATTGGATGTATTTCGTCATATGGAAAAGCAAGAATTCATAAACAATATATTCGGTATCATTCGTCTCAGTTTTACCCCAGCAGTAATTGTCTACTTCAAACCTGCAAGGAATTAAATGAACAGCCCAAAACAGTTTTTTGTTTAAAGCTGTCCAACATTCGTGTTCAGACCTTAAAATATAGTACCAAGTACTGCAATTCAATAGTGTTCATTAAAAAACAAAATGCAGTCTACTGTCCAACTAATACATACCATAGTCTGTATGTCAAAACATTGTAATACTGTACAGCAACTTACTTACCTGTAAACCTTTTAATCATATGCTTCTATTGCCCAAAGTGATATTAAGTGGTGATATTATGTGGTGTGTTAAAGGCGCACTTGGCTGTAATATAGATGAGTAATAAGGAAATGCATTCATGAATGTTGCACTCCTTAAAGATTTACAGGAAATCAGGAGGAGAAGAATTAGCAAACAGCAGCAGTGCAGGTACCCTGGGCTGAATTCCCCATATCCCCTGAAATGCCCTTCTTTTAAGTTATACACCCACATCCACAATGACAATGAATGTAATTTAAAGGCAAAAGGAAAATGTGAAAAAAGAAGTGCACACATGACGAGTTGGAGTAAATAGTTTTGAGAATTCAGCCCTACACATTTAATATATAAGCATATAACATGTTATGTGTGTCGGCACATTCTCTGTAATAAGTTTTTCTAACTGCAGAAATCTCCAAATGAGTTCCTGGCTTAACCAGTATTATAATGTAAACACTTGTACACCCTTAATTTGCCTATAAGGGCATCGATGTGAGACATAAAACTGAGGTCCTATTGCAAATAACTCTGCAGTTGTTGATGCATAGTTCGTCCCCAAGTCTCTGTAAATCGCTCTGGATAAAACCGCCTGCTCGTTTTTGATTCTGTTTTTTTCAGAGAATGTCACTGCTGGATTACATGTATTCACATTACAAATAATTACGATGACTATATATATATATATATATATATATATATATATATATATATATATATATATATATATATATATATATAAGTAATCTCGATCACAAAATATAGGATTACAAAATGTTGTTTTACCATTTGTGTGTATAATTACATTAATTACATTGTTTAAATTCCACACACAATACATGCAATCTAAATAAAATAGGAAAACTAAGTAATGCAGAACATACACCACCACCACCTCATAGTGCACAGTTCTGATTTCCAGAAAGAGGCTCAGCATACAATAAAACTCCTTCGTTTTGACTTTGGACAGACTTTATGTACCCTATAAACCAGGAAGTAAAGGTCGTCCAGAAATGTTGTTTTCTGGCGTGTGGTTTCCTGGCAACAGTGCAGAGACAGTGAGCGTAAATGAGTCACTGCCCAGGTATAAAATGCAGCAGGGCGAGGCAGATTGAAAAATACTTTGTTACAGAGTGGAATGCACAGAGGAGAAGCATGCCCGTACGTACACGGAGACTTGCTCCGTAAACAACGGGTGGTAAGTTTTGTGTGTTTAATTTATACTGTTACTATCGGTAAAGAAATCTTCATGTTACTTGAGTTGCTATAACCTGCGCTTGGTTTTACAACTAGCTTTTACTCAAACTGCCTTCACTAAAATCTTAAAAGCGTCACATTCGTGAAATTGTTGGGAACTTCTTTGGTATGTTGAGTTAAGGTGTTGATGTTTGCGTTTTTTTTTTGTTTTTTTTTTTAAAAGCAGTGTTAATGTTATGACAATTCAACTACAAAAAGCTTGTTATGTTTAGCTGTGACAGACTACAAGTTTTTTTTAAGTGCATTTTTACTTACCCGTGATAACGCCCTTGTAGATTTTCACTCGGGCTGTACTAGTGTAAATGTTTAATTACTTAGCTTTGTAGTGTTATAAAGCGATACATCGTCACAATGTGGTACGCGTACCAAACCTTGATCCGTGTAATGTTAGAAAATGATATGCTGTCACATTGAAAGTGGTACGCTGTGAGATTTTTGGTACAGGTGTCATCAATTGCGATGTGATGTGTTTTCCTATTGTCAAACAGAGTTACATTTACCATTAATTATACAGTTTTTTGTTTGTTTGTTTTTTGCAAAGCATTAATTTTACTTTTTTTTTTGTAAACTTAAACTGGAGATAAAAAATAAAGACAGTTAACACTTTTTATAAGCAGGATAATATATTTAAAAAAAACACTATGTTGTTGGTGCCCAACGGTACATGATACATTTGACCCTCTGCTCCTTATATGCTCATTAGTTTTGCTAACACTGTGTATGGAAGTTTGTGTACTGTAGCTATAAGCATTAACAATTGGATACTATTAATACAGAAAACAGTACAGTACTATAGCACCGAACTGGGAAATTGTCATCAATAAATGCCTTTAGGTTAAGAGAACAGAAATGTATTATCATGATTGAATATATATATTATATATAACCTTGTGTGCCTATATCCAAGGGTGAACTTTTGCATGAATTTAAACCCTTGCACGTGCGTGCAGGTGAGTTGAGGCAGAAGACAGTTAAAACCAAAACAAGGGTACACTATAAAACATCTCAAAAAACATAATATGCATATGTACCAGTCTGTGAACAGTTGCAAAGTTCAGAGACTATGTTCAAAGTATCTGAAGTAATTGCTACAGCTGTGCCTGGACGTGCTTGCTTTCGAAACCACTGCAATTTCACGTCTTAAGCTCCTTTCACACCTGGGTGCGGTCCAGGGTCACAATCCTGCATAGTGTGAAACCACGTACCTGGGGTCATACCCTGGATTATCCCTGTTCCAACGACCCAATAACAAACAGCCACGCCTGCGTGAATGTTTCACAAAATGATATCGTAGAAGTCTACTGGAAGCCATAATAGCAGTACAGTAGTTTAGATTTTAAAATTGCACATTTTTCAATTTGTCAGTTTAAGTATATGGAAAACTACAAAGCGGTATGTAATTCAATATGTTAAATTGACATTGTTCAGCAGGTTTTATTCAAGTTTATGAAGCAAAATGTGTTCCTTCTATGAGATGGTGCAAAACATTTGGCCATAACTGTATAATATGCATGTAGAAAATCTTCTGTCACCTTTTCTTGAATTCCCAAGTATATTGCATGAAATTTAGTTTGGTAGTATTAACAGAGCTCCCAATTGACATCAATTCACATCACAAAACTTTTACACAATTTCTAGTCTCTGCTAGAGAGAAACCCTGGACTGAATGGCAGTGGGGTGTTCAGGTCAGGATTGAGGTGGGAAAGCTCTGGTGACACATACATATGTGAATGATGAATATTGACTTGTAGTCTTTGTCTGTTGCAGAACCAGAGTGTGACGCAAGGCAATAA
Source organism: Acipenser ruthenus (assembly GCF_902713425.1). Taxonomy (NCBI): domain Eukaryota; kingdom Metazoa; phylum Chordata; class Actinopteri; order Acipenseriformes; family Acipenseridae; genus Acipenser; species Acipenser ruthenus. The sequence goes on from NC_081213.1 coordinate 3,924,032, forward strand.
CCTGTGTGGAGGAAGCTATGAATCTAGACAGCATTCAATACAAGCCAAACCCTGCAGAGGATTTCCCCAGTTGGTCTGGAAAGCCTCTAGCCCGAACATTGAACTCTGCTGAGACTTGCCCTTCCTTATGGAACACAGACTTCAAAGAACCCTCTTTAAGTGATGAGCCAAGCATGAACAGCCTTGCTGTCCCAGCCAGATCTCAGAAAGGAGCACACATGAATGATAGGGTGAACAGAGACCACTGCCAGTCTCCCAGAGAGGGGCAGGGGTGTGTGGATGCAGCGCTGCTAGATCCTAACGAGCTTCAGATGCAGGTGGGTTTTTTCTGTAAACTCGGCTACTCCCCAGATGAGATCAGAGCTGTACTCCAGAAACTGGGCTTGAATGCAGACACGAACACTGTGTTGGGGGAGCTGGTCCGGTCTGGGGCCACAGCCTCGGAAAGGGAGATGGTCCCAACAAACCCTCCAGGACCTGCAGTGGTGTCCCGAGGGGAGAATTCTCCAACCATGCCAGGTACACCGCCCCCACCACAAGAGGATGAAAGGGACGAGGGAAGTCTTTTAAGACCGGTGGTTATTGATGGGAGCAACGTGGCTATGAGGTACAGTATGTGAATATTACCAGATGTATTTCTGTTGGAAATTCTATAAATTCCCTGAAATATCTGCATTTATTTTTGTATGAAATGAGTACAAGTGCAAGAAATATCACTGCAAAGAGCAGAATAACAGTTAGGTAGAGATGCACAGGGTTAGCAGCATCATTTGTATTCAGGCTGTATTATCATCTCTAACACATCGCTTTCTTTATATTTAAACATCAGACAGCTGTATTTTATTATAACGTTGCTTAATAAAAGCTACAGTAATACAACGTTGTGTGGTCCGTACAAGAGGTAAGCGACTGCAGCAGGATGGCCCACTTATTCTCAAAGTAGTTTTTGTCATTTGACAGTTTTCAAAACATTTTTGGTAGGTGAAGAAATATGTTTTTTGTAAACTCCAGACGTAATAGTCATTTGTAACAACATTGGAAGCTTGCTTTTGCAATGTCCCGTTTTACTGTAGACATAAATCAAATAACATTTGTCAGAGTGTTTAAAATACATTATTTTAATGTTTTTTCTATATGTGTTATTACTTGTAGCGTGACATTGCAACTCCCCATTGAGATCAAACCAAGACTTTTTAAAGAGACCACAGTGCATTTTCATTGTAGGTTAAACACTTTATTTTTAACAATATATTTTTGACTAGCCTTCAGTAGGGCCACCCTTAAAGACTGTAAAGTGGCACGAGATTGAAAAGGATTAGGGTGGAAGAGCCAGGAACAATTTGCAGTTGGAGGATACTAAACAACACAAAAAATATATATATATAATCTCTCTTTCTCATTTTCTTCTCCCGTAGTTCTGCTCATTGTTCCTTGATGGTTAACCCAGTCAAGGCTCTGAATGCCTCACTGCTCAACCCATATTTCTAGTATGCAAATCGCCATGCAAATCAGCATAGCATTTCCTTGTCTGGGAATTTTTCACAGTGTTTTGTGTCAGATGAACTGCAGCTTCAATAGTACTGGAGACGCAATACTTGGCTTGCTGGGTGTGAAACGGAAACACCTTCTATTATCTGAAAGGTTACAGTTTCATGGTTTCTGCCTTTTTCAGCACAAAGAATCACTTGGAGAATGTACATGGCCCCAGTATTTTGTTTTTATCAGTTTTGTTTTATTTTTAAAGAGTAAATGGGTTCAAATGTCGTAATAATTGCTTTTTCTTAATGGTAATTTTATTCTGTGCAGTGCTGGATTCTGTCACTCCAATATTGATTTAGTATCAATTTTCTCTAGATCTGTCTTTTACCTGGCCTTGAACTTGTATCTAATTATAGTGCCACTGTCCCAACTGACAAGAAAGCATATTCAGATTTGTCACGCTTCACCAATATATCACGTAATCATCATTCATTGCTACACAATAAATTGTTTCACCACCCCTACTTAGTTTGTCTCGCTACATAGATTGAAGCACACCTTTGCTGGCAAAAGGACCATTAAACTTATCTCTCTGCATATACAGTAAATCCCGAAAAGTGTCCCTTTCAATTCCCTGACCTGTGTTCCATAAATACCATTGTACTTTTGTATCTTGCTTTGAAGTACATGATCAGTCAGTAAAATGAGGTCTGCTGGTCTTCTAACTTGAATAACATGTGACATGAAAGGTTTAGGAAACTTGGCAATGCCTGTATAAGGTAAATGTTTAACCAGGGGGCTGATAAGTATGTAAATATCTGAGCCAAATGAGTGGCAGTTATAAAGGAGGCCATAAAGGTTTATCACAAACAAACGTCATACTGTGACCTGTACTAGCTGGATGTACTAGCAATTATGGTGTGAAAAAAGGAGGACATTTACCTGGTAACAGGAGGTTTCAGCTTCCTGTTGCATAACATGTGGCCTGTGTCAATGTTAATGTTTCAAGCTCCAAAGTCATTCATGTGGGCACTCTGTTCCCTTTGTCCACTTTAGGATTTCATAGTTCGGTTTCATGTTTGTGTTTAGTAAACCATTAATTTATTTCTGACCAGCAAGTGAAAGAAGATAAATACTTAAGTCCATGATACTGTTTTTATTCCTCTTATGCGGGCACACATATATAGAGTTTAGCAATAAACTACCAGGGACAGTAATTCTATAATACATATTTATATTTGTAGGGAACTGTTTTTTGATTTATACAGTTGCTGTTTTTTTTTATTATTTTGTTTCTCTGCCTTTACAGCAACTTCAAAATAGACATTACGTTGTGCATTTAAATATGGATACTGTAATTTAGTGGCAGTTAAAAAGGGGCTTTTTTACAGTTTTTTTTTTTACTTTGAAAAAATCTTGACGTGAGGTGTTTGCTTGAAAATCTTACCCTGGTTACACCCATCATTTTGCACAGCAAAGCCAAAAGATACAGAAACACCACCCAGGAAAGAATAGAATGCAAAAAAAAAAAAGCCAGCCAAAAAGTCGTGCGACCGGGATCTGCAACAGCTGAGAATGATCAGCCAAGCTGAATTTATCTCCCTTGGTTCACCAGAAAGTTGCAATACTGGAGAGACTAGAAATCTCCCTGAGCAACTGTCGTGCAATTTGAAGTACGAACCAACTTTGAGTGCTTTATGTGCTGGAAAGAGAGTCAGTTTCCAATTTACACAATTAATTCAGCATTTCCAATGCTGTGCCAGCATGGTTTAATTAAAACGTGGAGCTAATGGACTCTCTGTTCACCACCTGCAGAAGAGGGGTGCTCTACAGTGTTGTAAGCATCACAAAGGGAACATGGAGCAATATATGTTTGGATTCAATTAACACATCTTCATTGCAGACTTAATACAATTACTGCATTACTGTAAGCACTTGGACCTTTGAGCCTATGTTTTATTTGGTTCCATTTAACAATTAAGGACATGGTTGAAATAAAGGTCTAGAGTGGAAGGGCCATATTTTACCACTATCCCATAAAAAGTGATTGTTGTCCTTGTCAACCTGTTGGAAATTTGATTTATTTTTGTTATTTAATTTTTTTTTTTTTTTCAGCCATGGGAATAAAGAGGTCTTTTCCTGCCGTGGGATCCTGCTAGCTGTAAACTATTTTATAGACCAGGGACACACTGATATCACAGTCTTTGTACCATCATGGAGAAAGGAACAACCTAGGCCAGATGTCCCCATCACTGGTGAGCAATAATAAGAGTGAGCTAAAGGGACACATTACACACAAAAGAAATAACAAGTAGAAGCAGTCAGTAAATATATTGCCATAAGAGGCTTCTTAGGTATAGCAATAAACAAGGAAAACATTATCTAGTGTGGGGAAACCCCAGACGGAAACAGCTTTTGATAAAGTATTTGAACAGGGAGTTTCTTGATCTGTGTATCTTAATCTATTCAATAGGGATATATATTTTTTTTTTTCCCCACCATTTCCTTATTGCTTTTTTTGCCAGCAGAAGAACAATGTAATCTTATTAACAAAAATGTGTCTGTGTGATGCAATTCTGCTCTTCTGGTTTCGTGTAAATGACACATACAATTATCTTTCAAAACTAAAACTGTAACATTCATAGAGTTAGCAAGCAATATATTTACAACTGATTGACAAGAACTATTTTCCACACCATGCTCGGTATTGTTAGCGAACATCAGATTCACGCCATCCTTTTTAAAGCCAATTTAGGTTTGAAACAAGTCACAAATATCAGATTCTGAACCCCGCTGCAGTCATTTTAGTTCTTCAATTCCATTTTCATTTATTTGCATCTTATTTATTTTGTTTTTCTTTTAGACCAGCATATTCTCAGAGAACTTGAGAAGAAGAAAATCATGGTGTTCACGCCATCGCGACGGGTCGGTGGGAAGCGGGTCGTCTGTTATGACGATCGATTCATTGTCAAGCTGGCCTGCGAATCTGATGGCATCATCGTGTCAAACGACACCTATAGAGACTTGCAGAGCGAACGCCAAGAATGGAAGCGATTCATTGAGGAGCGCCTGCTGATGTATTCATTTGTCAATGACAAGTAAGAGATGTGTAATATGACTTGCATTACTGCAATCAAACCGTATAGACTGGAACTGTGGAAACTGACTCATTGCTAAGCTGTCCAAACATTTTGGCTAATAGGGGCGTGACCTCTACAAGCCAAGATGTGCGTGTGTGTTTTTTTTTTTTTTAATAAAACAAAAGCTTGATGGCACCACCTTAGACGCTGCACTATTTTGTGCTTGGTAAATATTTAATAATAATAATAATAATAATAATAATAATAATAAAAAAAAAACATTTTATTGCATTTTTGCCATACCTTGTATTGAAAACCATACATTTTCCTTGCAGTCTTTTCAAACCATGAATATCTTGAATGACTTTGTAAACCTGAACCAGTAAACAGGGTTTCGTTAGAGGTTTAATCTTTGATCTGCTTTTGACTGAACTCTTAATTACAATAAATGTGGGTACAGAGTTAGTACCCAAAAATGCTATTGCCCATTTCTCAAACATAGAGATCTGAAACTACGGCATAGCTAAGTTGCCTGTAATTTGTTCTTTGCAGGTTTATGCCTCCCGATGATCCACTTGGACGGCATGGTCCTAGCCTGGATAATTTTCTGAGGAAGAAACCACTTGTACAAGAACAAAAACGACAACACTGCCCCTACGGTAAGAACCTTGGTAATTTAGATGTGCATGCTTTAAGTCATGTCTATATACCAAATAACCCAGTTGTCAAAAGGATTGAATATTGGTGGCTGCTTATTCATGGTGTCTCTGATTTTTTTGTATTGAGAATAAAATCCTTTTGGGGTTTACTGGCTGGTGAGAACAGGTGACCTGCTTAGTTCAGGTGTCCATTTAAGCCTAATTCACTGTCTGTGAATGAGCTGAAAAATCAAAACTAAACACACTCCTAGTAGCATTTAGTCTGTTTCCTACCTGTTTTATATCAGAATAAGCAGGGAAATGTTGACGTGGTGCAAAAACTAGTGCAAGCTTTATGATTTCTGCAGTTTGTATACAATAATCCTATATTTTATATCATTGGTTCCATCAGGCAAAAAATGCACTTATGGAATCAAGTGTAAATTCTACCACCCAGAGCGGATTAACCAGTCACAGAGATCTGTGGCTGATGAGCTCCGGGCTAACGCTAAGCTTTCTACAACCAGGGCTATGAGTCACTCTAGCCCTCTGAAGGATGAGAAGAAGCCAATCTTGTCAAGGAAATCCTCCCAACCTGATATGCTCTCGATGGCATCCCTGGAGCAGGAAATGGAACAGAAGCTGATGCTGGAGCGAAGAAACGCTCTGCAGAAAGGGCACATCACTGAGAATTCACTCCTGGTAAAAGGGGCCACTTTATCTAAGAGGCCTTCCAAAAAGGTGGCTTTTAACCAGTGCAGCCACCAATCCCCAACAAAAATGGACTCTTTCCCCTGCCCTTCACAAGAACCTTTGGATTCAGGCCTGGGATCCTACGAGAGCCAGTATTCTGAAATGATGCCCAGGGGACCACAGGGACACTGTGAGCATTACCATCCAGAGCAAAGGGGATCTGGCAGGTACAGCAACTGTTCCAATAGTCGGCCCGTTTACCAGCACTCTCAGAGCCTGGATCAGCATGACAGCTATCAGCAGTACAACTGTTCTCAAAAACCAATGACTGCCGGAGCTAGCTTCCATCAATATAACCCAGAGCTACCAAACTCCAGGTCTTCTAACGTGATGGGTCACGGGGGACATTGCTATCCAGGGTACGGGAGGCCAGTGTACCAGGGTGTGGTGGGTCCTTACAGCCTTCCAGATGACTACAACCCAGGCTCTGTGCACCCCCAGCGGGAATACTGGTCAGATCCGTTTCAAGTGGCTGCTCATGGCAGATCAAGCAGCCTACAGGATCACCAAAGGTTCCAGCAGCATTTACCAAGCGCAGTGTACAATGATCAGCAATCGCACCAGTGGCCCCAGCAAGATCCCTATACCAAAGAACGGGAGGATGTCCGTAAAAAGTTGCTGGCCATCTTTAACCCCCATCAGGTGGACAAGGCCATGAGCATGTTCCCAAACCTGTTCGACCCCCAGAGCCTTGCTGCTGAAATCCTCACGCTCAAGTCAAGGGGCGAGCTGATGTAAAACAAAGCACTTCCCTCCAGCTGTGCCAATTAGGGGGTGTTCTGAACTGGTTTTAGTAAATGAATGCACTATCCCAAAACTTGGATGTGTGATCCTAAAATATATAACTTGCTTTGAAAATGGTCCTTTTCAATACAAAGGTTCAATGCAAGGATTGTAAGCCATTTCATATGATGTTCCAGGTAGCAATCGCATGTATCTTGCCACTCTACTGTACATTTGAGCACTTCAGATGAAAAATTTCTTCTAGGCCTAAAGTAAGGAAACTTATGAGGCCAGAGGTGGTTGTCTGTTGGTACATATTGTATCTCTTCTGATTTTATATCATGTATCTTTGCAAACCATGCCACGACAGCATAAACTTGAGGTAAACATTTCTGATTTTTGGTGTATTTCAGAAAAAAGCTATAGTTTCTGCTATCCATTAGATTTGCTGTATTTGCATATATTAATAAGCTTTTTGGCATACAGATAAGTGGCTAGTAGGAAAGAAGTAATTAGCAGAAGCAACTATAATATGGTGGGGTCTTCATTAATGGATATTAATACTGGCACCCTAGAAAGTGTACCTACTTAATTGAGGGCATTTTTACCCATTTTATTAAAGTCAGTGGTATTTAAAGCTAAGGCAGTTTATATAATAATAAAATACATCTGTGTTTCATAAACATTAATGTGCCAAAAAATGAATTTCTTTGACGCTAATATGTGTTTGCATAAAAAATGTTTATCATGGATGTGTGTTGAAACTGGCTATATTGGCACTGTGTGTCTTGGTGTTGGCCACAAATAAGTTACCTAATGAACATAAATACAATTTGTTCAGTTGTGAAGCATTACATAACGGTAATGGTTTCATTCAAGTAAGCAAACTGCTTTTTAAAACGAAATATGAATACAAAAAATGCTATTGTAATTATTATCTTTTGGAGAATATATGTAAGTGTATAGACTATCTTAAAGGTTGTTATGAGATCACTAGTTCTCAGGTTCTTTTAAAGCATAGCAATTATAAAGAAACTGTTTGTTTCTTTGTTTTTTTTACAGTTTACAGATGTACGTGTTACCTTAACAGTTAAACAGAAGTAAACGCCTTTTCCAGAAAAAATGTATTTCTGGATTAATACTCAATGCCATTTTAAATCTTTGCCATGTATTAAAAAAAAAAAAAAAAATAGAGAGATTAAGAAGTGGTCTGTATAATGTATGCACTTTGCATGTTCTGTGTTTAAGTTTGCTGTTGCGATTAGGTGTTTTGTAAAGCAGATGTTACACATTTATAAATAAATTCTTCTTGAAATAGCAACATACTGTCTTTCAATTTTTTTGTTGTGCAAAACACTTCATTTACGAGAATCAACCGTTCTTGTAATATAGGTGTGAGTGTTACTTAGTCATACCCCACAGGCGTTTAAAGTGTTTTTACCGGTCTGGTAAGGTAATTATCTCCCCCTATTCATTCGTGCTGAACCATCACGGTTTTGCCATGGTTTATGTAAATCAATGGAAAATGAGCACCACTTAAACCAAAGGATCAATATTTATACAGATATCAACACTGGAACATGCAAACCAAAGAAAACATTGTGTAATTTTTCAATCTCTATATGCCATGTTTCCCAAAGGTATTTATTATTGATAATAATATTCACAGGTGCTTATAGAAAACATTGATTTAATAAAGGCAGCAATACAAAAACATGCTTTAAAAAGTTTAAAGTGTTACATGCGTGGGTCGTCGCTGAATAATAATGAGGCAGACACAGAGCAGTGGGTGTTGACACGGCGCACAGGCGTGCAGATTTAATAACACAAATGGTGACACTAGGGTACCAGCAATGGTAGCCCTAGTGTCACTTTTAATAAAGAAAACAAATAAGTTTGCTTCACAAGGCGAGCACTAGCCTCATTAAAAGGAACCTACTACACTATGCAAACCCTCTCTCTACTGTTTGGGATCAACATCCCCTAAACTAACCTACTGCTGTTGCTCCCGAAGTCCCGGCCTCCCAGCGACTCGGGGTCGTTGTGGCGGTCCTGGCTGAGCAGAGCCTTCACAGGCAACGTCTTGCAGTTGAAGGGTTCCCCAGCAGTTATCCTGTGGAGCAGACACTCCCCTCCTTGGTGTCAACAAAGCACCCCTCTGTGTAGCATGTCGGTGCAGTCGCCTCGAGCTGTGGCGCAGACGCTTTTTGAGCTCCGCACAGCCTCCCAGGGCACGCCACCCAGCCAATCAACACCTCCCAATCAGCTCAGCGCCGGGCAACCCTAACTGCTCAATTGGTTGCCTAGCAACACATCTCCTGTTGCATGTCCCAGCTGCATTTTCGCAAGATTCAGCGACAGGGCTCTCCCTGTCAGTCTCTATAACATATAGCACTATGTATACAGCAACAGTCAAGAAATCGAAACAGGATACACATTTGTACTTTGATCACCAGATTTACCTTACAAGCCTGTCCAAAATCAGTTAATCGTAGAAAGAAAACAGTTCATAAACACAAGGTTATTGTTCTGTTCAACATGTACGTTATGTACACAGCAGCCTGACTGCACATGAGAGGAAGGACAGAAGCACGTGCATAAACTGGTTCTGTAAACATCTTGAGAAACATCTGTTCTCTGCTGACGTCTACAATGAACCCTGGGTTTTGTTGACATTTCTGAGGCAATAAACAAGACAATGCGTAATTTAAAACTATTTCAGGGACTTTTTTTTTTTTTTTAAAGGCACACGGAACATGTCTGCAGATCATCTCATTGAAATCACCTTGAAAGGCTGCTGGTATAAACAGTACTGAGAGATAACATTGTCACTGTAGACTGAAGCTAAAAACACACTAGACGAGGGTAAAGCAGGTTTTCTATTAGACTGGTACTAAATGTTCCAGGAGCATTCACACATTGGATTGCATCTGTGGTATAGAGAATGTGTCAATTCTCCCATTGCAAGACTGAACATTCATTTTGCAATCTGATAGTCATTTTTTTATGTTGCAATTTTTTTTTTTGCTGGAGGAGGGGATGGGGTTCAAATTGAAATTACTCATTGCAAGAGCAAGTCTGATCTTTTATGATTACTGATTGCACAAAAGTTAAAAACAAAGACGTCTCCAACTTCCCTGTGTCTCTTGGTTTCTAGATGTTTTTTGCTTTGGTATTTGTATGATGACGCTGCTTTCTTTAAAAAAAAAAAAAAAAAAAAAAAAAAAAAAATTGATCATATTCCAAAACTTTTAACAGCAGAGAGCAACCAACTGCATGTATGTTCTTGTAAATCATGTTTTATTACTTTGTCCAGCTTGCAACTGACACTGTCATTTTTCAGGTTACATATTTTCAGTACTCGGGCATTCCTTCTGTCTCTCTGTTTTTCATTTGAATTAATTTTAAGCCTCTAAACCAGTGGTTCCCAAACCAGTCTGAGGACTCACTGTGTCTGCTGGTTTTCATTCCAACTGAGCTCTCAATTACTTAACTAGAGCCTTAATTGCATTGATAATTTGCTGAATGAGAACTTTTTAATTGTTTTCAGCTCTTAACAGTTGTATATTTCAAGTTAGCTATAACATTTCATAAGTAACTTCAACTCTGCAACTGTTTAAGAGCTGAAAACAATTAAAAAGGTCTAATTAAGCTATGTATCAGTTCAATTAAGGGTCTAGTTAAGTAATTGAGAGCCCAGTTGGAATGCAAACCAGCAGACACAGTGGGTCCCCAGGACAGGGGTTGGGAAACAGTGCTCTAAACCAAGAAATGGAAATACAGTATATTACTGAGCAAGTCACGTCTATAAACATAAACACAAGATATTTGTCGAAGTAACATTCTGATAAAGGCTTCATCACCTTTTACCATTATTGATGTAGACACCTATAATCCAAAACTCTGAAAAAGCCATCAGAGAGTACTTTCAATTGATGTGTAAAACTTTGTAATAATTCTCAGTATCCCAGGTCAACATTAAGGCCATTTTCATATGAGAATGTCATGGAGATATTTAGCTATTAAGTAAGTATTAACGCTTTAGAAGTGCTGGTAACTCAATTTTAAAAAATGTTTAAAAATATTTTGTTTTCTTAATTACAAAAAGCGACAACCTTTATTTTTAGCACGGCATGATAAGGTTCCTTGTAATTGACAGAGCCTTCAAAGAGGCACATTAAATTAACATTGCGCTAATAGCTTTAATTTACGCATCAATCTATGTTCATCCTACTTATTGACAGAAAGCTAACGGGAAAACAACCTTACATCAACTGATTGCGGGAATCAATAGATGCCAGCAGTGCTTTTACTGGACAGGGAAACAGCATCAACCATTCACCCATATCAATGTCAGGCATAAGGCAACCTCCTCAGACTATAAAACAAGTACAGAGAGGTAGAAAAGGACATTTAGACGCTGCAGAAAGAAAAAGTGAACTAAAGCAGTAACCCCCTAGCTCTCAGTACAGAATTTCATAGATATTAATTCACACATTTGCTTGATTCACAGTTATATTGAGATTACACTTCAATGTAGAAGAACTGTTCACTAATTCACCACCCTCAAATTTTTCACGATTTATTTGACCTATATTTAGAAAACCCCACACTTGTCAAAGCGACTATTATTGGACCTTATTTTAATTATCTAGGCAGTGATTCTTAACAACACAGTCTATGTAGTATAATGATCTTTATCTTGCCTTTGTTCTGTGTGAACACTGCACCCTTTATTAAACTACCAACTCCACAACTCCACCCAGTGATGCAGCAGCATGTTTTTAATAATCTGACGTTGGGATTCTATATACTGGATACTGGAAACAGTGCCTTGTTTGCATTTCAAACAAACTTTCCAAACATTTTTCTTACCGGATCTAATTTTGGAATCTTTAAATTCATTCAACCCACAGACTGGGTGAACTGCACTTTTCCTAATTGTATCATGTTGCTAAGCAGATGCTAAGCCTAATATAAGGAAAACAACTGCCCGAATTCAGCTTCTTTAGGTTGACAGATATGTTCTTTTTCATACACTGTACTTATGTATATCGAATATAGGTGGAGTGGTTTTTACAAGTGGCTATTACACAATATAAACATGCTTTTTTTTTTTAACTATTATACTACTAAAAATAAGACAGGAGTAATGTACCATGCTCCACTGTGGATCAAATAAAATAACATTCATAATAATTTTTCATAATAATTATAATATTGCATATGTATTAATTTTTAGTGTTGGAAAAGCTTTTTCATAGATCCAAAACGCACTGATAAGACAAGTCAAGGTCACTCCTCTACCTGTGTGTGTGTGTGTGGAGCGTGTGTATTAGAATAAGGTAAAACGTGCATGGTCAATATCCAAATGACACATTTTGCTAAGACCTTAATAATAATATAATTGCAGCAATAAAGTCATTAAACCAAAGAAAATTATTTTGTTTCCATTGTAAGGCAACTAACCTATGTACTTAACGAGATCGGTGTGCACTCAGTGTATCATGTACAAATCTTATTTTCTGTTTGGTTATTTAAAATATGGTCCATGAGCTGTCATAAATGACTTTCAAATATTTGATTACTGGAATTTTTTTTTTTTTTTTTTCTTGGAGCACAATTACTGTACTATGGTTGCAAGCCCCTTGACAGCCTTGTATTTTATTAGGAATATGCAGTCTCAAAATGGGCACATTTAAAGCATGTAATCCTAGTACATAAAAGTAATAAGAAAATAATTACCTAAAATGGATTGATAGATTGTACATGTTATATAAACAGAATACTCCATGCACGCACACCCTGCATGTGGTACTATATATTAATGTTGTTTCATGCAACAGTAGTTTTAAACGTTCATTTTCATCGGATTGGTGACTGATCAATGAAGTTTCACGGTTTTGTTGGGGTGCAGTAGTTAAAAAGGCCCCCTTCATTTTAACGTGTTGTCCCCTGGGCAACTTCCTGAATAGGTTAACTATTAAAGAAGGGGACCCTTTTATAACACACACCGTTACAATGCTAGTAGGCGCTCATGTATATTGTGAAATAAATTACTTCATTGATCCATCACTTAGATGAAAGTTTAAAAAATTGTAAATATTTCCTGTCAAAATCATTGAAAATACAACCAGGACATAGCTCAATATAGCTCCCAGAATTAAGGGGTGCATGTGATATACAGAGCGTTAATTATATTCCAAACATTATGGTTATATAAACATAACCAAACCTAACAAGAGGTAATAGATCTGGAATACTATTTTTTTAAATATAGTTTTCTTATAGAAATATTCACTTTCCAGTCTTTAAAGGGGTTGGTGACATAACAGAAAAAAAAATGCATTTATTTTATTTTTTCTATATTAAGGAAAATATTAAGTTAAGTAGTCATACAAAGTGAGTTTGCATCCCTATTTCTCTCTTAATAAGCAGTGCCTAATAGAAAAGTGTATTCATCATATTAAAAACAAGTGGCACCTGACAAGGAAATTATACCTGTGAAACCTACAGAATAAACTGTACTCAGCTGGTTTCAAGTCTTAGAAAATATAAAACAAATTATTTATTAGTTATTTTCGAAAGTTGCAATATTAAACAATATACATATATATTTAGTACACAATATAAAATACTGAATATGTTTTTTTTGTATTCTTGTTTGAAGACTTGAGGACTAGTTGGCTATACAAATCTTTCTCATACATTGTTACAGAACCTGCGGAAAAGTACAAAATATTCAAAATTGTTGCATTTAATACTGGTAAGCTGGTTGCAATATGAGAGATAGGCACACTAATTTGAATACAAGGGACTAGTACCAGGAAGAAAGATACTGGTGAATGAAACACTATGCAGTGCTGGCAAAAAGCCGGCATTGATAATTACAGTCAGCTACCCTCTATCTTGAAGGATGTATGTTTTTATTCTGATCACTTCCTTGTTTCTGTAATGTAGTCATATGCAAATAAGGGAAACAATTCCTACACCGATATACAGTTCAGCAGTTTAATACTTTAGATGCAGTTTTTGATTTGCATAGAAAGTTGTTCCTAATCATTTTTCAGGATTTTTTTTTTTAGTAACATCAAAGACAAAGATGTAAGCATTGCACTCAATGATCTAAACAGTGAAACGTGTGGTTTATAAATTAAAGGGTGACAATATTACGATGCAAGTTCATTACAATCCTTGACTCTGGAACTCTCTTCCCATCATAGGCTCTGGTTCAGGGGGTGTTTTATTTTCGAATGGCTTTTCAAATGTTTCTTTATGAAAGCCCTCTGGTTGTGAAAAGCCCATAAACACGGTCAGTTGTACACTAACATATAATTCCTTGGTGTTTATACAGCCTTCTATAGTTCATTCTTCAATTTGCCTGTTTACATTACTCTACTTACATTTTAATCATAAGAGCACAATTCGATTGTTACTCATCCAGTAAAGGCACTATTGCCCTGGAGGGCAGGGTGGGTCATACGATTAGATCTTGCTGATTTGAATCCTAGTCGTGCAGAGTTCCTAATCTTGTACTGGCCTTTGTGCTTCACCTCAATGCTCTGCTGTGACCCCTACTGGTCAGATGCACAACAAGTTCAGGGCTGGGTCGCCTGGGTTCAGTTGCTTTGATTAGGCCTGGCACGTAAAAAGAGCTGATTGGCTGGAACACGTGAATGAAGGTCTCTCCTGATTGGTGATTGGTAATTGGTAGCAGCGTTGAGGTGACATACGAATTGGGTATTGCAAATTGGGCAGAAAAAAAACGGGGTAAAATTGATAACATAATTAAACATCTGATTGTGTGTTTTTAGGTCAAATGAGGATGCCTCAAGGTTAAAAAATCTGTGGACTTAAATTATATCAATTCTATCACTGGATTTGAATAAATGCAAGGGAGATGCCACAATGAGATTCTCTCAGTAGATTTGAGTAATATGCTTGATCTCTCAACACTTAAACAGACATCTTCTTTGAATGAGTAGTTGCTGCCTATGTACATTTTCTAAAAAAAAAATTTATGAAAAATAATAATAATACAATGCAGACTACTGCTTTCAATATTATCCCCACGTGATACTTCAACTTGAACACAACCAACACACGTTTCAGCATGAAAGATAGTCTTCTATATGTTAACTCAAGAGCTTACAAAAACTGCCATTTACAACAACACTACCTTTCTATGTTTGTCTGGGAGCCCTGGTCTTGTCTGAGCACGTTCTCGACACCTGTGTATATTCAAATGAGGCTCAGGATGAAAAGAGGATTTTATGTTTGGACTTGTTCATGTCTGTGTGCAGTGATTTTGTGCAATAAAAAAGTACACCGTTCTGCTGCTCTTTAACACTTCTCCTTGAAATGCCTTAGGTCTGGGGTTAGGATGAGGTAATGTTGGAAAACACTTATTAAAAGGATTGTCTCTATGCTTGCTCAGGAATCGATCCCTGTTGTAGGTGGCGAGTTTCAAAGATTCCTTGGAAGTAGGGAATCAAAAGATACCTTGTGAATGATCATCCTATCCATGTGAATTATAACCCAACTTGAAAGTGTTACAGAAAAGCAAGTTTACAAGATACGCATTACGTTACCTTTGCTGTTTCACATGGTCCATATCACAGCATTATATTTTTAACCCTATTGTCAACCCTGTTGACATTTTTACTCACACATCATGGGGTCATAAATCACCTGAGCAATATATTTTTCAACATTTACTCGAGAGAACTCGCCAGTTTAGAATAAAGTAAAACAAAAACAAACAAACAAAAGGAATTCCCTAGATGATTTACCTTTGATGTATGAATAAAAATATCAAAACAATTGAAAAAAATGTGTGCCATGTGGGGGGCTCTGTAACACTTTAAGGACTATTTTAAGGATAGTTTTGTTAAAGCCTATTTTGTGTACCTGTTTCATAACCAAGACTCTGACACACGCATCGTGGATTTAGGATCTTCATGCAATCAGAAAAGCCTTGTCATCTAATCCCAGCTGGGCTGTAGTAGTTTCTGTAATAGGTTTACATACATGCCAATAGTCCCTATATGGTCAGGGCAGTCCCGATTTTCAAGCAAAATGTCCCGCGTCCCGATGCTTAGGAAGAAAATCCCGATATTTAGTCCTTTGGAAATTCTTCACAGCTCTAGGGTGTTCGCTCTCGTGCCCGTAGTGTTTCTTCTTTCTCTTTCTTTAGTGGCTGCTGACCCTTGTCAATGCACTTCCTTGCAGGGATTGTGTGTGAGATTGTGTGCACATGTGGAGGCTGTGTGGTCCAGTGGTTAAAGAAAAGGGCTTGTAACCAGGAGGTCCCCGGTTCAAATCCCACCTCAGCCACTGACTCACTGTGTGACCCTGAGCAAGTCACTTAACCTCCTTGTGCTCCGTCTTTCGGGTGAGATGTAATTGTAAGTGACTCTTCAGCTGATGCATAGTTCACACACCCTAGTCTCTGTAAGTTGCCTTGGATAAAGGCGTCTGCCAAATAAACAAATAATAATAATAACATGACCCGATCTCAGTTTATTGACACATTTCATATCCAGTCATATTGGAAAAGCATATTGTTTCCTCCCTGGTGCTGCAATTTGATTGTATGATTCAGAGTATAATGTGGGAGCCAATGGAACGTGTGAACATTTAGTTAGCTATTCAAATGTTGGCAAGTATGGTTACCTATCCATAGACTAGTGCCAGATGCCTCAGACTGATTATGCTGTTGAGAGACAAAATCTATGTTGTTCTAACGCTGTGTAAGCAAGAGTGAAAATGTACTGTGTAAAGAAATACCTTATAGACCTTGCTGTTGCTGTATTGGTATATGTATTTGTATAGTCTATTGTACTAGTGTAAATATATGTCCTTAGTACATGTAAGTCAGCAGAACTGGTTTAGGCGGTCAAAAGGAAAGTTATGGAAAGGAAGTAGCAGCTGGAATTGAGTTTGAAAAACAAATGCTCTAAATAAGAGTAGTGTTAGACCTCTTGTTAGATTCAGAGGGACTGTTGAAGAAAGACTGCTCCCTGAATAGAATACAATAAGAATTGTATTCTATTCCTTGCATTGCTGGCTGTTCTCTATAACTTTAATAAAGCATTAGTATTAAACTGACTCAATGTTGTATTGAGCGAATCATTCTGCGTTAACCCATTCCAGAAACTCACCACTTAACAATGCCAAAGCTGTCTCCTTTTGTGAGTGGAGTTCTGTCTTTATGAAGGACTTCTTTCATTTTTATTTTCTTGTATACGGAAGTATCTGCTAGCCAAACACCTGACAGTAACTTGTGTCCATTGCTGTATTTTAGTATTTGTTTTATTTTTATTTATTTATTTTAGATATTGTTTTCATTGACATTCCTCGTCTGCGTTTTTTTGCAAGTTTGTTTCTGATGCAGTTCCCCTGTTAGAAATTAAAAAACACCCTAACCCTGCCAAAGGGCAGCTACGGAGAGAGAAAGACAGTGTGTCTGCAGGCGTGCAAGGTGTACATTGTACTGAAGGGATACATGACCATTCCTTCAGTATCACTTCAAAAAACCAGAGAAGTTCAGAGCAGAATTCTGCAGAGAACGGTGTTCTCCAGGATGGCCCATGAAGTGTCATCATTTTTTACACTGGTCCTCGTAAATGCCAGTCATTGTACAGTCTTGGATACAGGAAGTACCGCCCCTAATTACATTCCGTTAGGTGACGTCTTCTGTCTGGGCCAGTCTTGGGCTGTCCATGTCTTTGAAGCTGACCTCCATAACCAGTGATCTGAGTTTCATGTGGGGACACTGTAGTTGTCCCATATTAGTGCATGTCTAAATGTTCTTCCAACGCTTCCATTTTCATTTCAGATTAATTGTTTACCAATGTACTTTGTATCTGAAGAAATCCTGCTTGAAGTGTGTTTGTCTTGTTTTCATTCTACGAACCCCAATAGGATGAATGCATCTCCTGTCATAATTCCAACAAAACAGTATGATCCGGGTAGTAATCTGATCGTAATGAAGCATCGTACTTCAGTCTGTACTTCTAAATCATTTCTGATTTTCACTTAAGGCATCCAGTCTGACAGTATATTGGATAGGCTTACATAGCTTTACTCCCAAGCCATTAAAAGTTTGTTGAAGCTGACAAAGACTCCATGGCCAGGCTTGCTGTTAAGAAATAAAACAAGAAGGCATTAATAAAAAGGTTCTAAATTGTATGTTTTATTACCAGAGTCAATAAACACCCTCATTGTATTACACAGTGAATCACAGTAAATTAACCAGATTGTGGGGGCATCCTGCCCAGCTGTGGCCATCTGCCTCACACCAGTCAGCTGGTGGCCCATCTGGACAGGACCTCCACCGATGATCCACCTTCCCGCACCAAGAGCACCAGGGAAAAAGGCTGGCTGGGTCCTCCAGCTGGGGTGGCAGCAGCTTGCTGTCGCTGCTGCCGCTGCCTGCTTCTTCTGCCCATTTTCTTTTTTTTCCCCCCCAAAAAAAAAAAAAAAAAACCACCACACACACCATACAATTCAAAAAAACAAAAAAACAAAAAATATATATACTGCCCTGAGCCTCCAGGTAGCGTTGTCCAACTTCTGAGCACCAAATGTGACAGGATGACAGAGGTTGAGACTCAGAGACAGTTTGAAAGTTCAAAATAAAGTTTTTAAGAAACAAAAATACAAAATAAACAGGCACAAGGGCCAAACAAAAAGGTTTCAAACATAAAATAAACACAAAACAAAACTTACAAAAATAAAGGTTTCCAGGCTGGGCGTTGCCTTCACCGGATTCAAAACTTAACAAAACAGCACACACAGAAAACCGCTTCTTCTCCTTCCAGAACTCTCCCTCCCAAATGAGAGGCTGAGGCCTCCTTTTATGCCAGGTGGCTGGGTCCTTAATTGGATGATTAATTAACTGATTGCTCCCACCTGACACAATCAATCTGGGCAGGGAGGAGAATTTAACTCCTTCCCTGCCAGTATTTCTAAGGGCAGAGCCCTGCTCTGCCACAGTTCCTAATATTTAGGGTTTTTCTAACCTGTTTCTTTCTAACGTATCATGTGTGTTGTGAATGATGCACTAAAGCCCATAGCTGAAGGCTTGAGCACTGAAGCCTGTGTAACGTTAATATGCTTCCCCAACATTTTGAAATGCATCTTAATCATACTAAGAAGGTTTGAAAATGACCGCAAGTTGGCTGTAAGCGTGCATACGCTGTAAACTCAATATAATACAACACACTGAAACCGCTTACAAGCAACCTTTCATGTCAAAATTCTGCCCATGTGGAACAGCACTAACACAGCAACCTAATTTGGCAATCCACTCAGCCACTCTTAAGAGCACTCAGGTCCTGAAACTTGGCATTAGTAAAGCACTGCAACACTAATCCATTAGCCATTCACTGTCAGGTATGGCTTTGAAACACAGTGACTCGCTTTAGAATTGGAACTGGAAATTTAGGAACGGTATTGTCCATACAGTGTATACTACTATTCTGTCTATTTCTTAAGCTAATAAGTCAATACATATTTTGATTATGGGAATTAGTGTGGATAGCGGGGCCATAAATCTTCATAAAAGTAGATTTGCATAAATTTCTTGGCAGAATCAGCACACTTTAAGGACTGCATCTTTCAACATGTTGGCAGTTAATAATGGTATGTGACCCTGTATGCTTATTTTTAGCTTCTTAAAGCAAGTAATGACACTTTATAATCACACACCCTAGTCTCTGTAAGTCGCCTTGGATAAAGGCAAACAGCAAAGAGTCGGAAGATTTTCAACACAAGAAAATGGATGCAGTGATAATGGTGCTAATGCTTAAAAGAGGTGCCTAAAATTGGTTGAACATGTATTCTTATACATTTTATAATAATATTTTGGTCAGACTATTTCACTACAGATAAGAACTGATGCTGCATCACAAAAGTCAACTGTGCTGCATAGGCTTAATAACAATATCAAAATAAAGTAAAGGAAACCCTGCAACTCACATATCAAAAAATACTTGCCTGGAGATAATGCTAAGCCGAAAGGCGTAGTTTTTCTTAAATGTTTTTTTAACCAATAAAGTCATTTTTGATACGTGAGTGGAGGACTAAGTCACTACCCACACATAATGCTTTTTTTTTTATTTAGGTACCCACCAGTGAAAGTAGCATTGCCCCTCATACACACCATCGTGTTGTCCATACTCTGGAGTCTCCAGCTCTACCCCCAGGCAGAAGTCCTGCATGCCATTGAGGTATCCCAGGAAGCGCACTATCCCGGTGTTGATCCTGCCCGAAGGCAGCAGGACCCTCACTCTGTGCCCGATCCGCAGGTCCAAGTGGGAGTGTGGAACAAACACCCTGTTAGGTTTGCTGCTGCTTCTGGGCGACCCTAAACTGCAAGAGAGAAAACATTTTTAAACGGAGTGCTAATCGACACTGGTACCTCTTCTGATGCTCAGGCACTTGTTTTTATAATCATCTATGGCATTGTCTTTGAAGGGGATTGATAATAAAGCTAGTGTTGCCTTGGATAGTGTGCCTTTAATTATACAGATGGTATTAAGCAGGTTTGACAAAAACATATCTGACCTGAATAAGAATAAAAAAAAGAACAAAAAGACTGAACTAGGTAACGGCATTTGTCTCAGTTTCAAAACACACACTTGTAATAAATAACTTATACATGTATTTAACTCAGAGCTCAATACTTAAACAGTACCATATGGGAAGAAAGGAACACACTCTTTTTTATGTGTCAGTTACCAATGTTGTTATCTTAATGTTCCATCTTTCCTGTCATAACAGAAAGCCTATCCTATGCAAATTGTATGCCGTTGCAGGAAATCAAACAGATATTATCATGAGCACTTTTTATGCCTTTTCTGCATGGGTAAAGTACTGCAGATTATCCTGCGACACCTGGTGCAGTACTGAATCGTACTGCTGCATACGTTTGAACACCAGGACAGTGCGGACACAGTATTCCGTGGGTTCCTAGTGCCTTCTTATGGCAAAGAAAGGTCATGGTCATAAACTAAATTGAAAAGGATAAATACAGTGATAGATTTGGATCAGGGCAAGAGTTCCACATTATGATATTAGCAGGGTAGTTTTTCACCTGCCTGTAAAGCATTTCATCACCTGGGTTCATTTTATTTCACTTGGGGGAGTGGGCTGTTTGGTACAGGGTTTCTCCCAGCCCGTGCAGATTTCTTAAGGGTAGCAGGGTAACTAGCGCTGCACACAGCACAGATTTGCCACTGCCCTGCGCTCACAATAATATGTAACAGTTGCAGTTTTTTTTTAAATTATCAATGTAATGTAAAGCCTGGCTGTCTTATTTGTTTCTACAGCCCATTGCATTAATACTTTTACATTGCAAAGACATTTTCAAACATCATTACATGTGAACTAAAACAAAATGTTTTTACAGTGCAGGAATCCTCAGGGCTTCAAACTATCAGTTTGCAATTAAATAATACTTGTAAATACATGTATTATTAAAAAAAAATCCTCTTCCCTGTTCCTCTTGGCCTCTCCCTCTGTATTTGTTTTGGCCGGATGATAAGGAACTTAATCAGCAGGGTATTTTCCCTGAGCTTTCCCGAGCATGCTGTTTAGATTCAGACACATTATAGGATACTGTCTCAGTGCAATTACTGTAGGTCTATTTTTGCAGTACTAATAGCCTCTAAAAGCCTAATATATTGTTATTGGTACCTTTTTAGGTAATTGCTTAGACAGCCGACCAGTTCGTTTGCAAGCGATTTACCCCTATGCTAAGTTTACACAATTTTTCGTAACAGGAAATACAAACGGCTAACGTTACACCTGCTGGATGATTTATTTGAAGCATTTCAATGTCAATGTTTTGTTTTCTGTGTTTTAACTGATGTTTTAAGGCCAAAGGGTTTCATACACAAACGCTGTAAAGTACACAGAGATGCATGGTAAACCATGGCAAATGATGGTAAATGCAAAGTATAACCATGGGAAAAGCATGGGAAAGCTGCAAAATTACTGTACAAAAATACCATGGTAAACTTTATAACATTTTACATTAATAGTTAGACAGCTCTCTTCAATACACCTACATTGTTTGACCCCTCCTGGTTTTATAACTGAATATCCATGGACAGAGAGTAGTTTTTAGCTGAGCTGGTTCCAAGTAATTAAAGAGCTGTTACCCAAGGTTTTAATGATCTACTATTTTCTTTCCTACTTTTACTCTGTTGAAGATCTTTTCATGCTTTTTTTAATTTATTTTATTCAGGCCTTATTATTATTATTATTATTATTATTTATTTCTTAGCAGACGCCCTTATCCAGGGCGACTTACAATTGTTACAAGATATCACATTATACATTATTTCACATTATACAGATATCACATTATTTTTACATACAATTACCCATTTATACAGTTGGGTTTTTACTGGAGCAATCTAGGTAAAGTACCTTGCTCAAGGGTACAACAGCAGTGTCCCCCACTGGGGATTGAACCCACAACCCTCCGGTCAAGAGTCCAGAGCCCTAACCACTACTCCACACTGCTGCCCTTATTGTTATTGTAAACCATTACCTTCAGATTTTAAACCAGGAAACCAAAGCCACTTTAAAATTAAATTGTAAATTATAAAATGCAAGTAAAAAAAAACAAAGGAGTTTCAACAGAAGAAAAGCCAGTAAGGATGGGATTTTAAATCCTTGGTTAGCACTTCTTTAAGAGTGACTGAATACTTGTTATTGGGTACTTTATGTCTCCATACTCTCCAATGCTTGAGGGCAGTGTATATTTTACAATGTAGAAAACGAACCTGGATGTCATTGACATAGAGGAAGAGGGTCTGGAGCTGGCACTCTTCAGAGGCAGGGATAACGAGTGCTGGCTCTCAGGCAGGTCTCTCTGTGACTGGGAGCCAATGGAAATGTTCCGATTCCTGCAAAGCTTACTTTTCAATGACATCACTTCCAGGTCTACATTTTTACATGGAACTGTCATCCCATCTAAAAAGAGTCAGAAATATAGAGGGGCTTATTTATCCTTTAAGATGGTTTGAAAACTTTTTTTCTAACCAACCTACCTACTTTTGCTACCTGGTTATTTTGCTAAGAATTTGTGAATTATTAGATGTAGAGGTCTACTTTCATTAACTTAAAGAGCAACTTGGTACAAGTATGAAATGTTAGTTATAATACCGTATGTATTCTTCTTGTATGGATTTACTTGGTATATCCATGTATGTTTCAGTCATCACGTTTTGGTGACTTTAAACATTTTAAAGCACCCTGCGACCTCAAAACAGCTCTACAACATGTCTAACATCTCAAAGCACATTTGGTGCACCAAAGCGGGGTTTTTTTGGGGTTTTTTTTAACCAGGGTAGCTCTAAATCCTGCCAATGTCTTTTTGCAGCAGGGTTAATACAGCTTTAAAGGGAAGCAGTATTTGCAATGTGTTGTGCTTACTTGAAGAACTACCTTCGTCTGTTGCCATATCCACTTCATCTTTATCTGCAGTATTCACAGCAAACCTGTCAAAGCCAATGTCATTGATTTCCTCCTTAGAAAGATTGCCCGTTCTCATCTGCACTTCTGATCTGAGCTGAAAGAACGACAACAGACGATTTACGCAAATGATTAATGAGATAAAGGCTCTCTCTGTTGATGCTGGTTGCAGGCTGCAAGGCATAACATGCTCAATTGTCTAAGTAGGCGTTACATTCAAGGGAACATACCTTGGCTCTTTCTTTGCACGAAGACAAACCGTTTTTAACAAGTCTAAAATAGTTACCAATCCAAAACAAAAAGTTTGTGTACATTTTACATCTCTTAGTCCTAAGCACCATTTTCCAGGTTTTACAGTTAATTTAGGTTGTTTAATACCACCCGGTTAGTTTAATTCAAAATTTATCCCACACAAGCATGTGAATTTTACCAAAAAAATCTATGGCTTTAGAGTCGGTAGATACTTTGATGTAAATGTTATTGCAACATGAAAATTTCTGTGTAACTTCCGTACTACTAATACAGTACTAACATTAGCTTTACACTGTCACTCAGACTTGACTATAAGCATTCTCAGTGAATAGAGGCAGGTTAGCTGCTTTTCAGTCCAACCCCCAATCCTCCCACCTCCTTATTTACCTGGAAAACGAAATGATCAATTATTAAGTTGGAATGAAGTGTTACAAAGCGTTTTGAAAGGGTTTCATGCGCTGCAGTGCATGTCTGACAGAATGTCAGTGTTGTGTACTCTGGTATAGCACGTCATTCTTATACTAATATTCAATCATACCATTAGTTTGGATTTGATAACCTTACATTGCTGTTACCAGTACAATTTTTACATTTTGAGACTGTGTCTGTTCGTCTAGAGTCTGTGTGTCAGACAGGTAATGTCAGCACATATACAGTAGCCAGTATAATACTGTACACTATATTTAACCATAATCTTAAGCTTAATGCTACACCCTCCTTGAAGTCAAACCATCCACTGCCCACCATACCTGCAGTTTCGATAGTTCTACATTGTTCCACAATTAACCCCTTCATGCATTCTTTTTTTGTATGAAATGCTGAGATACAGACATACACAATGATTTTAACATTATTGGAATATACAAATTCATACACTAAAAAGAGCCAATGTGAAGCAATTGCTATTTTGGTTCTTCACCAATGTGATGTGTTTCCACAGTTTAACTGGGGGCGATTCACAAATTCTCTGTCATACCTGTTCTTTCAGCTCTCGCTGTTTTCTCCGCAGCTCCTGAAACCTGCCTTCCCATAACACCTTTTCTTTGGTGATTTGAGATTTCAGAAGCTGAATTTCACTCTCTGCTTTGAATAGTCTCTTGCGGACTAGATTACCGCAGTCGTGCGAGTTTGGTTCCTCTTCCTTCAGACTCTCTGTCTCTGCAAATGCACAGCTTTAATTAAAGAACAAACAACAGGTGGAGCAATACACTGTCCATAAAATCCAGTTTTCTGCTAATGCAAACCTATCTGCGTTTACTATACCAGTCTCATGGATTAACTGTATTGTGTTTTCTGTTAAATTATCAAAATTTTTCTTCCACATGATTGTATATTTCATGTTTACTTGAGTTGCAATATTTTCTAAATGTAGGTCTAATGTCCAGTGAAAAACATAGTGTGCTGGTAAATATTTTGGAACATGAAAATAATAAAAACATATTTTGGCAATCTTCCTGAAAGCATGTCAAAGTTTTGAATAAAGGATCTTTTACTTTTTTTTTGCTGTATTTTTCATTAAGCTGTTTCATTTGTGTGCGCATGTATTTGTTAATTAATGAATGTACAATCTTTAAAATTAGTCAACTTTTTTTGAGAGCTCTGAAAATAAATAGAACATGATCACTGATAATATAAGAGCTATTGGCTCCCCCTGTTGGGCATAAAAGGGTAGAACAAAGCAAAAGTTTTTTCAACACTTACATAACAAGTGGTTTGGAGGAGAGGGGTATTGCTGCAGAACAAAGGCTCCCAGGGTAGCTCACACAGGGTAGTGCTGGGTGCGTAACTCGTTATAGACGTCATCATTATATGCTACAGCCCACATGAGAAGGGTGATGAATTTAGGCACTAAAACTGAGTTTATTTCATAACTTTAAATACACACAATAACCTAAACCTTAGGTTCATGGGGTATTGGCCGTGGATTACTAATTAATTCTCAAAGGGTAATCGCTATGTTCAATGTTCTCCCCCTCCCACACCCTATTTCACGTGGGAGCGGTGTTGAGGGTGAATGAAACACGATGTAAATTACGAGTTGCGCACGAAGCACTACCCTGCAAGAGCTACGCTGTGGGAGCCTTCGTTCTGCAACTATATACTCTTGGTTTGGCAGGCCACCATGGGCCGCCAGTCAGGAAACAAGATTATGATACCTTTTACTAAAGAAATAATCGGTCAGTTATTGTGATTATTGTGGACAGGGGTGGGGTGCATTTTCACAAAAGTGTGTGCTACATATGCCTGACAGAGATTGGTTATCCACATTATGAAGTAAATGTGACTTATAACGACAGTATAGCTGCCAACTTTATACAGTATACCTTTAAAAGCTGACTTTCCAAGCAGAGGCTGTGAATCAGTAACTGTCTCTATTGCACTGCTCTGGTCTTCTGATTTACTTAAAGCAAGAGCTGTTAATGCAGGTACTGGGTTCAGCTGGAAAAAAAGGCAGAACGATAGCAGTGTTAGCTCAAGATTAAGCAATAGCAGTTCTTGTCTATGGTTTCCAGGACGATCACCACAACAACAGCAAATTTGCCCAGGGCCAAGCTATACACTAACACAGCATTGATGAAGACTTAACAAAAACAGTGTAACACAGGTTTCATTTTATATACATGTTTCAGCTACAAACAACGATACACAACAGAGTCTAGTTTTATTCTTTACCTTATATAAGTATTGTAAAATGTCCATCACAGTGTTGATATACCAAGATGCACATTTCTATAAGACATACAAACCAAGACACTTTTCATTTTCGAAAGCACAATGCATGCGTGATTAAAATTATACCTATCATTCTAATCACTGTGCTTCTTTACAACATAGGACCTGTTTACTACACACACACACTTGTTGGTGAGATTACAAAACAGATTACTGCAAAAATTGGGTTCAGGAAGCATCTGCCGTTAGATACCTAATCTGCTTAAAATATTTTAACAAAGCTCTTCTATGCCTCTTAATGCAGGCAACTGATGGTAACAAAAAGGCCTGCTTAAAACATTTTCAATTAAGACTGTCGGTAATCTTGAACAGAAAAAAAAAATCATTTAATATAATAAAAACCCTACAATATTATTTTATGCTTTTAAAAAAATGTTTCCCACATTTCAAAACCAGGCTGCAATTAAAAAAAACTAAACTTTTAAACCAGCTTCTCATTTCTCACTAGCTTTACCTTTAATATATTCTGAATAACCTCCTCTTGCTGCAGGAATAACAGGAGTATACCATGCGAAGGCAGGAGACTGGTTTGTTTATTTCTTGGGAGCCACAATTTAAGGGCAGATCACTTGCATAACTAATAGATTGGTCGTCATTGCAAGAGGGCGGGCCAACACAACTCCACAGTAGATATTTTATAAACTGTATCCTTGTGTACTTGCTCCATTGTCATTATTGTTTTTTTTTTTTCGTACAGAACCTTGGCACTGCCCTTGTACTACCACTGTTCTATACACGTCAATGTGAATTAGTACAGCAAACTGTATTCAGGACTTGCTCAAGATTTGTTGCTGTCAGATTCTTGTTCAACATAATACATACACTATATAATACAAGACTAACCTTTTTTGTAATGTCTGTATAGATGAATCACAGACATAGCTAATTTTTGTGGTTCTTTCAGTTTGAGTCTAAGAGTACTGTACCTACCCAAACAAATCTCCAGAGGCCGATTATCCCCCTGAACGTCCTTTCTATTATTGACCAGAATAGTAAAAAGAAGACCATGTTTCCTATGCAGGGGTTCGATTGAGTCAGACAAAACAAATACACCTGTGGTTCATTTCTGCTCCTAGAGAAATATCAAAAAGAAAAAAAAAAAGAAATCCTTTTCAGGATAGGTGTCAGAAACAGACTAGCCATCTGTTCCATTTCAAAACACCTGCCACGCACAGACAGCTTTTGCAGCATTTAAAATTAGGTTCTGATGATATTATTATTTATCTCGTTTTTCTGTTTACAGTTCATTTCATTGACTATATTCCATATTCAAGAAAACAAAACAAAAAAAGAACAATATCCTAGACTATTTAATAAAAAAAAATTATAAAAAAACAATCCAAACACATCCATCAACAAAAATACATAACACACCTATCCTTTTCAGGATAGGTGTCAGAAACAGACTAGCCATCTGTTCCATTTCAAAAATCCTGCCACGCACATGTCTGTAAGTCGCTTTGGATAAAGGCGTCTGCTAAATAAACAAACAACACACACAATGTAAATATATTTTTAAAATGTTTCTTATGAGCTCAAATTAATTTTATTTCAATCAATCATTTGTTACTGTTTATTATCTGTAATCCTACCTTATTAAAGCATATTTAAATTTTGTTTTACAACTTACACAGTATCAGAAAATGTATAATGATATAATACAGTATAATATATGCACAGAATCACACAAGTATATAATAACAATATACACCATTACTATACCTTATGTAACAGTTTGCTTTGAAGATAATCCTAAATCCTTACGCTCCAGCACTTGAACATAATGTAAAATAAGTACAAAGATTTTATGAATAAGAAAATAAATGTATTGAGTCAGAGAGACCCAGGCTTCCTGCTGAAGGGTGACACTGTGTGTACAAACTAGCAGCAGTTGCTATGTCACACTGTTAAGCAGTGTGTGCTTGGCTCTGGCAATAAATAAATCCTGCTAATCCTCTGGTCTAGTGCTAACTCATGATCCAATGGAACACATCCTAAGATAAGGAAATGTCTTGATTTTATCTCTCACTTTTCCCTCCTTATATAGGACCCCCGCCCCCCCAAAAAATAAAAGTCTATGCTGGTTTGTGGTGCAGGGGGTGCAACAGTATTGGCCTGTTTTACTCCACTCAGATCATCATCAGCTCTTCAAATGTATTCTTAAGCAAGCGTTTTAAATAACCAAGTGCAGTGGTTACCCAAAATAAAGGTGGAGGGGAGACTTTTTTTTTTTTTTTAATTAACCTCGGGAACTTTTATTTTTTATTATCCCTCAGTAGATAGTTGGCCAAAAGTAGGCAAAATGTTTAAATCGAGATGCCCCTAAATGTAGTTCACCAAGACGTTCACTATTTATATGTAGAATAACTGGATGTAATATTGCAAAAGTGATTGCAAAAATAAATAAATACATACATATTTTAAAGAGTTAACGATAACCTGTTTATGCAATAAATGCTAAATAGAACAAACAACATGTGCCCCACAACTCAGCACGTAATTTATGAGGATTTGCTTTCAAAGTGCTATTTATTTTATTTTTATTTTTATTTTGCTGTTGTGGCATACATAAGAGCAAAAAATAATAGTAATTTGTGTCACACGACGCACTTAGCTCTGGTTATTTGAAAATAAGGGGAAAACACTGTCTGCAACTTTTGAATGAACTTACACAATGCACTACGTGTTTATTCTCAAAATATATTTACTTCCGAAAGCTTTGGACTCCCCACATGGCCGGAACCTTTTATCTAAGGGTTTTGTTTCTCGGACCGGTTGGCGCTTCGTGACATTGCCGGGATAATACTTCCTGTAGCACTGTGGCGTGTTTGTTTCGTTCACAGCGCTGTAGTTTTGTTGTTGTTTGTTTTATTCATTATTTTGAATCTTTAGATACAAGTAGCTCCTACATTTTGAGCTATGGAGACGATTTTGGAGCAGCAGAGGCGCTATCATGAGGAGAAGGAAAGGCTTATGGATTCCAAAACAAAAGAAATGCTGCTCAAGAAAACGACGGTAAGTTTTATCCGCACATCTCTGTCTGTGCACTACATTAGGCCCCTGCTGCATCAGGACTCGAGATTGATTTAATAGCATCGGAAATGTCTGTTTGTCATCTGTAAAGTTTACTTTCTGCCAAATACGACTAGAGCTGTTTTACTGTTTACTGAAATATTCACCATTACTTTCTAAATCGCGCACACCAGTATATTTGGTTCGGGGACCTAGATAATACATCCTACTGCTCGAGTTCGACTATCGTGCGTATACTTTTATTTAGGGAGTCGGTTGATGTATTCGGTTAGTTAATGACGTTGCCTCTGTTGTGTTTGGTTGGTGGCATTATGCCATTTTCCTCCTTAACATTGCAACTGCGTTAGATGTCTGTCAAGTTCACAGTTAATTAGATTAAAACTAAAGCAACTTCAGGCTCTAGAGCCGCTGCCAGTAGTTTCAACAGTATATTTTGAGTTAGGTAAGACTTTATTCTGAAGAATATGGTACCTTGTACTGTATTAATTATGCAGAGCATCGCACTTGTTACGTTTTATGTTTTTGTTTTTTTTTAAGCTACGAGACCAGATCAATTCCGATCATCGCACAAGAGCAATGCTGGATGTAAGTATTATCTAACTTTTATTGTTTGTTATATATATATATATATATATATATATATATATATATATATATATATATATATATATATGTGTGTGTTAACCGTATAGATAACTGTCTATTTATAATTACCTTTTTAAAGAAGGAAAAAAAGTCAGATGTATGTGGTTTTGTTTGTTTTATAAATCCATTCAATATCATGTAGTGCATACTACCATTTAAACATGATTCTAAAAGATTGCATTGTTATTCAGAGGTACATGGAAGTGAGTGCAAATTTACGGGATTCTTATGAAGATAAAGATGGGTAAGTGGCTCATATTTCATTGTTCACAGTAAATACATTTTAGTATAACTGCTCGTTTTGCAGTCCAGCATATTTCCAATGAAGAAAAAAAAGCATTAAACATCATCGGTAAGACCAATTAGTAACCTGGTAATTTATGCTATTTGTGCAAAAATCTTAAGTTCTTTGGGCAAATCCAGGAGCATGAAATATGTTTCATAAATTGTTTTATATCTATGGCTGTTTATTTTGCAATTGAGGAATTTCTTAAATTATTTTTCTTGTTTTACGTAAGAAAAATGCTTTATTTACTTTATACAAAATTATAAATTTCTGTGTTTTGACTGTAAACAAAGTTGTGTATATTTCAATGTTCCAGAATGAGAAAGGAAGAGCTGAATGCCATTTCAGGACCAAATGAGTTTGCAGAGTTCTATAACAGATTGAAACAGATCAAAGAGTTTCATAGGAAACACCCTAATGAGGTGAGTAAATTTGTATGCCAGACAGGTTAGTTGTGTTCTGTTAAGCCATGTCTTAATGCCATTAAAGCAGTGATATTTAACCTACTGGATACAAGTACATTGCAACATTATTTTTTTGGTTTGCAGATCTGTGTGCCAATGTCTGTTGAGTTTGAGGAGTTAATTAAAGCTAGAGACAACCCCAGTGAGGAAGCACAAAGTAAGTGTGATTATTTAGTATGTCGCTGCATTCATTTATTTGTGTTTGTGTTGACAATGCACACATAGCAGTCAGTGTTGTGTAAGTTATTTTAATTGTTTCTAGACTTGGTTGAGTTCACGGATGAGGAAGGATATGGCCGATACTTGGATCTGCATGATTGTTACCTGAAGTTCACCAATCTAAAGGGGTCGGAGGTAAGAAACTGGAGCATTTAATCTTTGACTGGTTGTTAAGATACTTCATTGGAAAACCTACCAGGAAATGTTTTTAGTTTGTGTTTTCATGCTTTGCCTTCACATGGCACATGACAACTTTATTACTCTACCATACACAACTTATTTCAAGTTCATTGATATTTTTGACAAATACATTTTGCTATGAAAATGTATTGAGTTTATCCAAATAAGGCTGTTTATTGATAACATCTTTTGGAATTCAGTTGTAACTATACAATTTTTTTTTGTTGAAATTGGTTTATGGAAACAATTTAGATTTGATCTTATCCTGAATATAATCTAAAAAGGTTTTCATTTTTGTTTCAGAAACTTGAATACATTACCTATTTATCTACGTTTGATCAGCTGTTCGATATTTCTAAAGAGAGGAAGAATGCTGAATACAAAAAGTAAGTCAAATGTAAGAAATGTTGCAAGATTGTTTTTGAAGCAGTAAGACTTTTTCAGCACAAATCTTAGTATGTCCTATAAATTTAACTGGCACACCTGTTTTCTGTTTATTCTTGTGGCCAGAGGGTGACTCCATTGTTGCGCAGGAATAATTAAATTTCTTATAGACCTTTATAACCACGATTGCAACACTACCAGTGCAAACTGAAATGAAAAGGCCTGTTTCTTAACTTAATTTGAGTGTTTTAAATACTGTTCAAGACCAAATATACAACATGAAGGTGTTATTAATGTATTTATTTAATAAAAATGTAGGGCAGTGGTAATGGACTCCAGTAATAAACTACATTTGTTAATGAGTGTGATTTGGAGTAAACTGTATTTATTTGTACTTCTCCCTTTAGGTATCTTGAAATGCTTTTGGAATACCTCATGGACTACACAGACAGAGTAAAACCTTTACAAGACCAAAATGAACTCTATGGAAAAATTCTCATTGAGTTTGAAAAGAAGTGGGAAAATGGCACCTTTCCTGGCTGGCCGGTATGTTTGCAAAATTTAAAATGCATAATTGTTTTCTTTTTGGTTTTTTTTCATCAAATCTTTTGGAAACAAATTTATATTAACATTTTATAGTGTGTTTATCTTCATGTGAAGTGCTTGTAATGCTTAACTTTCTTTCCTAACAGAAAGAGACCAGCAGTGCATTGACACATGCTGGAGCACATTTGGATCTCTCTGCATTTTCATCTTGGGAGGTAAGAATCACCTAATTGTACTGTACTTGCAATTTAGGAATGTATATTGCAGGGATTGTGCATTCAGATATGTCCACTGATAAGTGGGGACCCTTTGAATCCCAAATCCTTAATTCATTTCTCTTTCTGTTTACTCTAAAAATGTCATGATCTCTCCAATAGGAACTGGCTTCCTTGGGGTTGGACAGATTGAAATCTGCTCTGATGGCTTTGGGTCTGAAATGTGGAGGGTAAGTACAGATTTTCCAATATAAAGGATGGCCCATAACTATGTAACCATTAACTTTATTATATCGGTAGATCTGATTATTTCTCAGGTTTCTCCAAGGTATGTTTTGAACGTTTGAAAATAAGTTTATTTTTGGCATAATGACATCAGTTGCATTAATATGTGCCAAATATGCAAGAGAGGTGATTCTTCTCTGGGCAATTGCTTCCCTTAATCATCTCCTAATTAAATGTATCTTCTCTTAAAGGACGCTAGAAGAGCGGGCACAGAGACTCTTCAGCACCAAAGGGCAGTCCTTGGAGTCGCTAGATCCGTCACTCTTTGCAAAGAATCCCAAATCCAAAGGACCCAAAAAGTAAGCAATCCATATCATCCCCAGTGCAAAGCACATGCTGTTCAAATGTATTGTAGCATGCCTTATCGGTTTCATGGCTGTACACGCATCTAAAAATAATAAACTTTAAGGTAAAAACAGAAAATGGGAATCAACACTGTTGCAGCAGTAGTTGTGTGCGACTAAAATGCTGTTTTTGCTTCTGTTAATTTACTTGCAGGGACACCGAGCGTAACAAAGAAATGGCTTTCCTAGAAGCTCAGATCTATGAATATGTGGAAATTCTTGGGGTAAGTTGCGCGTGTCCTTCCATTACTATATTATTTCAAGTTTACAGGGGGGTATCCAATTCACTTTCTATGAGTAATGATTTGGTCTCCTTCCTCTAAAGGAACAAAGACAGCTGACCCATGAGAATGTGCAGCGGAAGCAGGCTCGTACTGGTGAGGAGCGAGAGGAAGAGGATGAAGAGCAGCTGAGCGAGAGTGAGAGCGAGGACGAGGACAACGAGATCATTTACAACCCCAAGAACCTGCCGTTGGGCTGGGACGGCAAGGTACAAAGAACATGTGAAGCCATTT
Organism: Acipenser ruthenus; assembly: GCF_902713425.1. NCBI lineage: Eukaryota > Metazoa > Chordata > Actinopteri > Acipenseriformes > Acipenseridae > Acipenser > Acipenser ruthenus. The sequence continues at coordinate 3,957,297 of NC_081213.1, forward strand.
ACCATGCCATCATTGCATGTAGCATAAAACATAATAACAACACATGCAACAGGTCAGCATGTATGAGCTCTGTAGTACCAAACGTTTACAGTGTTCTGCCAAAATGGTGTTCTGCCGAAATCATAAAAAAAAGAAAATTGACAACTAAAGCATCACCAAATATTTACGATTTAAGATTGTCTCCGTTAGGCAGTGTTTTACTACAGACAGTACTGTTGCACGTAGTCACCAATACATACCTCTCTGCAATAAACAGTGGCTGTCCAGCAAAGCACAGCGCTTTGACAAACTCATTAACACAGTCATTCTGCACTTTCTTTTTATTAAAGCACATGTAAAAGCAGGATAAATGGATTGCTTGTCTCTCAGTTCACTTTCTTGTTTTAATGTGTCGCTTATTTCAGTATGTTCTTTTGTTGTCAGCGCTATGCATCCTCTGCCTCATCTGATCCACTTCTGCTATTTTTGCTTTTTGCATACTTTGAAACATTTGTTTTCTTTTGAATATTCATAAACTAATTTACATTTTCTCTCCATTCCTCATCCACTAAAAATATTATATTTGTCTAAGTATTTCAATTTAGTTTATCAAGCTAGTTACTACGCCCAGCAATTGCCACAATAATCAGACTTTGATTGGCCAACATAATCAGGTGATAGTGTGTTTGTGAAGTGACTGAGAACTAAGTTTTGAATATTATTTGATTATATGTCTAAACGTCTGCTGTATCCTAGGAAATACAGTGTAGAGCTGCTTATTACAATGTCAGAGTCAAAATAAAACAGCATTTTATTTCAAAATATTGTGTATTTCCTAGTAAATAGTACCGGGAGATTATTGAATAATAGACAAAAATTGGGTATAAATCAGTAAAAACCGACGTCCAGTTAAACAAATCTTGTAATTTTTCAGTAGAATTCGGAATAAACCAGAAACGCAGAACAGTATATATATGTTATACCAGGAGGTGAAAGAAATTTGGGCATTAAATATATATAGTAAACCCTTAGGTTGAAACTTGGAACCCTATTTGCTAATACAATTATCAAAAATATAAAAAACAGCTGTCGCTTTAGTTCTCAATAGTCAAAAAACTATTGCCTTCTGTCATTTAGCAGACAATAGTCAAAACACTAATATCTTCTGACATTGCAGGTTTAAAACGGATATTGACTGTAGTTTTTTTGCCTTTTGTAGAGGAAAACTATTCCGCTTGGGTAGAAAAAGCAGCCTCCAGTGTTCAATAAAGCCCACTATCTCAACCTTTGGGGCAACAGTTTTCCACTGCAAGGCTAAACCCCAGTCAATATTTGCATAGTTGGTAAAGTTGTGTTCTTTTTTGACCAAGGTGTCTGTGATGATTATTAGATTTGGTAATGAAGACAATACCTTTTACTATATACTTTGAAATCACACTTCCCCCTTCTTATTTTAGCCTATCCCTTACTGGCTGTACAAGCTTCATGGTTTGAATATCAACTACAACTGTGAGATCTGTGGTAACTACACCTACAGAGGACCTAAAGCATTTCAGCGTCATTTTGCGGTAAGGGTTTTTAAACTCTAATCTTATGTATTTCCCAGTTGATGCATGCTATTGCTCAAATTTATGTATTTTTTGCTCATTAATCAATCTCAAGCAATATAAATGTATGATCAAGATTAATCCTGCATAAGGCTCGCAGCAAACCAAAGCATTTATTTTTTTTATTTTTTTTATGCAAAGTCTGTGTATAAAAAGCATGGTATAAAAATATGTTCCAGGTGTTCGATTTAGGAATAGGAAGTTCTCCTTATGTTCTTTAGACATGCAAATAAACTGTCTGTAAAGCTTTAATTGATAGGTTTGCAAATTATCTGATGGTGTGCTGTGTACCCAAGTCCTGACATTGATATTTTATTTATTCCTCTTTTTAATTACTTAATTTACAAACCAAGTTTTTAAAAACTAGTCGGTTAATGTGCATTAAGGTAGTGGCAATAGGAGTGTGACAATGAATTGTGTATCTGTCTGCTTTCTTTACATGTCGTATCATAATAGAGGGGTGTATCATTGTAGTTCACCAAGCGTGTTTTATAGTTGATTTTTGTCTTGTAGTCTATCATTAAATGATTTGATCTTATTAGGTATCACACAAGAGGACCATCACCTGTATCATGATGCATGTCATGTCCTGCATATTGTGAGAAGTATCGTGACATTAGTGTATCATTACACCTCTACTCAGCACCTGTAATCATTTGTATTGATCTTCTTGTTTTTAGGAATGGCGTCATGCTCACGGCATGAGATGTCTTGGTATTCCCAACACTGCGCACTTTGCCAACGTAACTCAGATTGAGGATGCAGTTTCATGTAAGCAGATTTTCTGAACTTCAAACACTCGTGGCTCGTGCCTTCATTACTTGTTAACTACAAAAGCTTCTACATATCAAATGGCTACGTCCTGCAATTGGAAACTAGGGTTAAAGTTTTGTTGATATATTAAATCGGTTAATATTCTTAAAGTACAATGTTGATTTGTGTTTGGCATCGCTTTAAGTTTTCACTTAATATATTTTTTTCCGAATGACTGCATATGCTTATCATCGTTTATACCTTTAAAATAGCTGCTTTGTTTTGGTTTATTTTTTCTTGAAGACAATTCAGGAAACACTCAAAGTTTTACCCCATTTTTTAAATCATACTCTTAAATAAAAAATAACTAATTTTACATAGTTTCTGCACAAAGATGTATTGAAAATAGCAAAAGGATGGCAAATAAAGGTTGTTTAAAAATAAGACAACATTATTTCATTTTATTGGATTGTGTTTTTTATAGTATGGGCAAAGTTGAAGTCGCAGAAAGCATCTGAACGATGGCAGCCAGACACAGAGGTGAGTTTGTGTTCAAGAATATTAATATTGAAAAGAATAGTCGTCTTAAAATGTGCAAATACTCAAGAGGTGAGCAAAAAAGCACCAAAACCACTATCAAAATTGTGTGTAACTGTTACTGAAGTTTTTTCTTCTGTTTTACAAGGTCTTTTCAGAACCTATGAATCAGATACCACAACCTGTAGTATATTTCTATAAAAAGTAACGGAAGCCCTCCTGTTGTATTGGAGAACCACTGTAAACACTGATCACAAGAGGAAGCTAACTGTGCATTTTATTTACAGGAGGAATACGAGGACTCCAGCGGAAATGTAGTCAACAAAAAGACATACGAGGACTTGAAACGACAGGGGCTGCTTTGAACAGGGCTATTGGAAATGGAAATTAGAATTTCCTTAGCATTTGTGAAGAACGTCTAAAGAAAATGTGTTTGAGGTGACATTAAAATTGTACAAGCCTGTTTTAAATTGGAAATATTTTTTTTTGTTTTGTTTTGGATCATAATTAAATCATTACTGTTACCTGCCCTACCCCTTATTTTTTTTTAGGACCATTATTAAAACCCAGATGTGTACAGTTGTCCTCAATAAAATTTATTTGGATTTTTTTTTTTTCTGGTACTTGTTGGTATTTTATGCAGTAATATTGCACATTCAGTCTTCTGGTTAAAATATTGTAAAACTCCTAAAACAGTTACTATAATGGGGATTGGAAAAAACAACATTGTATTGTAATCTCATTATTTTCCAAGAAAGTGATTTTCAATTAAGTGAGAACGATCGATACAACAGATACACACTCAGGATTATGAAGAAGTTATTTGATGCTAGATACCTCCACGCTTGTTGTGTAACAAGCGAAGAATAAGGAAGTGTCTCTTTACATACTATTCATATTTGCATTTACATTTTTACATATATCTAGAGAACTCCATTTGTGATTCGTGATACAGCATCACTAACCTAAATCCAGAAGCGTATTTTATAGCTGTAAGTCATTCTAGAGGTTAATGCTTTGTATGAGACAGTAAGCGTCTGTATATGCGATACATTTGTGCAATTTTTTTTTTTGTATTTATTTTTTGTTGTGTGTTTTTCCACTTCTGATTGGCCTGTGACTATTGTACTGATTTTTAAACAGTTGAGGTCATGGCTGGTTTTTTAAATTGCACTCTGTCAGTTCCTGGAGAAAAAGCATCAAGCAGGATTCTTGCATTGAAGGCTCACCTGAGTGAGTCTACTTATTTGCACTGACTGTCTGAAATCCTGGCCTCTGACTAAACGCAGAGGTGAGGAATAATTTACATTATTAAGTATGACGGTAATTGTAGGACCTGAGTGCAGGGATATCACAAACCTCTGTTTGCACAGGGGAACAGGTAAAGCGCTCGCTGCACTGGCTATGAGTGTAATTGTTGCTGCTGCGACCCGTCCTTTCCACCCACATGTTCCCTCATACTGTCTCAGAACATTTAATTTGTCCCCAGGGCAAGTGTTTTTTCCCCAAAAGCCATGTGCGCAAATAAATGTCATCTAGAACTACGGAAAAGCAACTAACACAAACAGTAGGCATAGAACTGAATATCCAAGTATCAAAGAATAATTCCTTATGAGTGTTGCTTCTGTGCAGTCTGCTTCATCAGCAAAATGTGCAGATTTGATTTGGTTAGAATTTTGTTCATGGAAAACTTATCGTTTTTTTTTCGTTTTTTTTTTTTGGTTATTTCAAATCAACGTATGTTATAGTATGTACACACTAGCAATGTTTAAATTGTGCATAAGCATGGCTGAGGTTATGTACCTAGGATTTAAAGCACAGTGCACACACAGCGCACCACCGCAAACAGATGAAGCAAACCACTTGACATTTTACATGGTTCGGCTTTTTAATTATAACTTTGGAACGATTTTGTCTGTCAAATTCAAGCGTGAGTTACAAACACACAGGAAATATCTGGGCAGCCACAAAGCTGAGCTACAACAACAAAAGACAGCCGCCTATAGTCTGTCTACCGTCAGCCCTGATTCGCGATCCGGATTCCGTTTCACTTTTCTGTTTTTAGTGAGTTTGACGTACCCGTTTTATGGCTACTGAAAGCACAGACTTTCTTGCACGAGTTACAGGCGTACGTATCCAGCCACAGTGTGTCCGTTTTCATCGGCAAGTAATCAGAATGTTTTCCAAATTGATGACTTGCCTTTCTCATGTTCATTTAAGCTGTATTCACCCGTGACTGGTTAATTAATGTCTTGTACATTTGGTTCTACATATTATACAGTTCGAGAACGTTTTCGTTCAGAAGCAACAAGCAAGGAAAGTGCAAACAGGTGACGGTGTCCGCTGACAGTGTTGTCACATGTTTATACTCATTGTGCTCTGGGCTCGCAGTGGAAAAAAAAAAAAAAAATATATATATATATATATATATATAGATATATATATATATATATATATATATAGATAGATAGATATATATATATATATATATATATATATATATATATATATATATATATATAGATATATATATATATATATATATATATATATATATATATATATATATACCCAACTTACAAACATAAACAAGCTGTAGTTGTGTCGTCCAATTATTACAGTATTAATGTTAAGTGGAAAACAGTTTTTGCATACGGAATAAACCTTTCTTTGTCTATATTCACTAAAGGTAAATTTAGCAGGAAAAGCAGTTGGAAGGTATTTGTGGGTTATTGCTTCTGTGTTTAATGCTTCGGAAAAAACATCCCAGCTAATTATTTCCATCATGGGCTTTCGGCTTGCAGGCAGGTTAACCTGTGTCTTCAAAGGCTCCACTGTTGACAGCAGGTAACCCAATAGCAAAAGAGCCTATGATAGTGATTAATGGTTGCCAGGGGAACCCTTTTATGAAACCAGCACTGGGCAGCACAGAGCAGACAAAAAAAGCCAATGAATCAAAGAATTCAAAGGCAGCATCGATCTGTCTCCTGAGTATGTATGTAAGTATGTATGTGCCTTGATCAACAGCAGTCTCTGCTTTTCTTTATTTGTTTATAAGAAAAAAATGCTTCCCATCTCATTCAAAACAGGCAGCTTTTGCATAAGGATTAGGTGTCCGTTTGAATCGATGCGTTTATTATGTAAAAGAAATGGAAGCGGACGTGACAAGTGCAGGAGATGGAATAGAAGAAAAATGCAAATGTTTATTTTAAAATACACATTTGGAGTTATGTAAAATTGACTGGAAGGCCCAAGGTCAGGGTTATCCCTCGTATTTTTTCTAATTAGGCAGGAATTCTCAATGCAGTGTGTCCCTCCTAATCCCTAAGGCTGGCTGTTGTGTTGTGCTCTACCACACCTTGTGTGAAATTGAAACCTGCGATTTTATCACAACCCCACTTAGAACATTTTATCAAAATCAACATTTATTACATGTTAAAATAAATTGAGGATGTCAATGTACCGTGCCCACTAAACATTTACAGTGTATCTCTATTTGTAGAGCAATTGAATCTGCCTATGAAGGTGTCTGTGTGTAATTTATCTAAACATTTACATGCTTCTGACTGCACAGAAGACTGTTGGTATGGGTCTATACATTCTTCCCATGATTGAATGGCTCTGATTTGTTGCTAAGTAACTATGTCAATCAGTGCCTCTGGCCTAGGTATCTTGCATACCAGACTACTGAAAAGACATAAAGAGGCAATTGTTGCACAGCGGCTTTTATGTCAAATAAAAAGGTTTTTCATTTTGTTAGACAAGAGAAATCATGAAGTGGCTCAGAACCTGTTTTCAAAGCCCACAGCCTCTTCACTCACATGCGGTCCAGACTGGAATATGGAAGGATCTGAAGCATTATACCTGTGAGTAAAGGAGTCTTTCTAAACCACTACTGCACACTGCTGTTTTTAAATAGTACTTGTCTAAAGCTGATAAACACTTGATAAGCTTGATAATACTGTAGACTTACTTTCTCAACACCGTGCAAGACAGACAGGGTTATAATAGTGTTGATGACCAGCAGTGTTTCTTTATTAGGAGTGCTTTGGTAAATGCTTGCCAGTTGAAATTTGTTTAGAAATTACAAAGCAGTATAAAGCTACTAAGGAAGCGAAAGAACTCTACGCAAGAACTTTGGTACATGGATCTTAGGCAATTTAATTTTTAAACATATTCAATTGTACTGGGCTGCATATTATACCCCGTGCAGAATGTATTCATTCTATTACAATGTTTTATTTATTTATTTATTTATTTAATTTGCTATAATTGGTTTAATTGGTTGCAGAGGATGGCATTAGGCTGTTGAAACTGTTAACTATTTTCAATTTAGTTTAGGGGACATCATATCATGCCGTAGGATAATGACTACCCAGAACCTGATTAGCTTGCATGATCTTTTATTAAGCTTGGGGCTAGTGGCTTCATGAATATCGTGCCCATGTTATCTTATCCCAGCAATTCTCACATGGATTGAGAGCCAGGGGATTTCAAACAATAGGGTCTCTGTTCTCATCTAAAATGTGTGTCCTAAAGCAGGGGGAGGTCGTACTCTCAGTGCAGCCTCTTCCACACCTTGACACAGCGATCAGTCTGGGGCAGGAGGATGATTCAGTTTACCTGTTTCCACTGTGAATACTCAATACCACAGATACTTACACTGCTGGTCTCACAAGTGTTGCATGTGCTTGACACTCAGTGCAGGGGTACTGCTAGGTAGATGAGATCAGTAGCAATGGGCATTGCTAGGACTGGTGGCATGTTCTTGGCAGTTACCATGGCAGAGCACACATTTGTTGGCCTCAATTGAAGAACCCCTTTGGGTAGTAGATGGATAATATTTGGAGTACGCTTTTGGGACTTGTACACGTATTTGAAGATTATGTATTCAGGATTACCAAGATATTTCTTCAGCAAAAATCTTCCAATGGAAAACCTTCATTCGGCATGTATTTCTAGAAAATGGCTAGCTTTTCTTCTGTGTTTGTTTCAATATTGTTGGAGGGTTGGAAGGGATGTATTTCATACATAATACCTGTACCTGAAATGTAATCAGATACATAATTCATATTGGCAGAATGTCTCCGCCTCCACTGTGCATGATGCAGCTGGTAATTGGTAGAGGCCACAGGTGAGACATACCTCTCTGCAATTAGTTTTTTCCAGTTGTCACAAAGAGCAGAGACTCACACACACGACATACAGTACAGTGAACGCCACATTGGGTATATATATATATATATATATATATATATATACATCTATTTGCACTGTGCTGCACAGATCAACATCTCTGCGGAGGCTTCTTTAGGATTTAGACCTCAGGTAAGAAATGCTTTCTTACAGATTTCACTTCAGCATTGTGTTTTGTACATTGCATGTATATATAGATTCTATTTTGTAAATATCCTCCAAACTTTATATCTCAATGTTTGCTGGATGTTCTGCAAACAGTAATAGGCTAATCAGGCCAAAGGCGTCAGCTAATCTTATTCTTATTTTAATATAAAAGCCTTTCCTCTTTCTGTGTATTAATTGAATAAAGTGTGGTCAAAAGCTTAATATGCTGATTTGTATACTGTTTTTAAACATACAATGTACTGCAAAGGCATAACGTATACGTTGTGCACTGCTTTGATAGCACAATGAACATCATAGAATTTAATTATTTGAATTTAAGTATTGTGTTTTAGACTTCCAATTGTCTATGTGGAAATATCTACATTTTTTAAGGAATTAAGGAATTAATTTAAACTGAAACAGAGGTTTACTGCCGCCCCCCCCAAAAAAGTCTGAACAGTTCTTAGGTACACAAAATGTTTGTTTAAATGTAATGTTTTTTTCCCGCTGTCTATCAAATCTGTATTCAAAAGAATGACAATTAGAGTACACAACATATATATATATATATATATATATATATATATATATATATATATATATATATATATATATATATATATATATATATATATATTAAATACACAAATAAAACCAAGGCCTTTTGTTTATATAACTATTGGATATCAATAAATAAAAAAAAAAACTGCATTATTGTTTAAGCTACTTAAATAACTGTTGCATATATAATATGCAGCCGTAGTTAGCTGTAAGTCAATTTAAAAAACAATAATTTGAAAACCAAACTAACATGTGTGGTAGTATTTCACTTGCTTTTGTTGTGACAAGATCTATATATTTCTATTAGAAGTTATGGACAATACGGTACACTCAGCGAAATATGTGAATTGTTTTAAATTATATATATATATATATATATATATATATATATATATATATATATATATATATATATATATATATATATATATATAATAGGGAGCATGGGGTAATGCATTTTAAAATGTACCAGTGAGAGGACAGCACCACAGTAACTGTCACCATGACAACTGCTCTCCCAATCTGGTCCTCAATTATCATAGCTGAATAGCCCCGTACCTGTGTGTTTGCAGGTTTATTGTCGTCACGGAAACCTCTCAATGGAATCAAAATCTCAGGAGAATGGGGGAAAAACAAGGTTTTTAAGGGGTTTTGTTTTGCACAAAGTAAACAACTTGCCTACTTCCATTTCTTGGAATCCAGTGCACGGTGGGCCCAAAACAAACTTTGCAATCTATTCTACTCATTATTGCCTTTTCATTCTGCTATAAACAAAAGACAGGTCTTAGTGTCTTCTTTTAGTGTTGAATACCCATAACATTATTTTGAAACATTAGAATAAACTACAAACGTAATTTGTGAAGAAGTGTCATAACCCTTATACAAAATATACCATTAGGAAATAATTGGTAGGGTATTCAACATGTTTTAACCTGTTTTAGTAAGGTTTTTATTTCCCTTACAAAAATGTACTACAGTAAAAGCATAGCAAAGTGTATTAAAGCAAAGTGAAAGCATTGGTAAACCATGTAAATCCCTGAGAGGTATAGTGAAGCAAATTAAAAAGCATGGCAAACCATAGTAAAATATGTTACATGCTTAGTAGCCATGCAAAGGTATGGGACAACTAGAAAATGACTGTGAAATTGTTGTGTTAAAAGGGGTCAATGCAAAGTTTGCCCCCAAATGATTAGACAAGCTTTATATCATCTCCTGTACTTGTGCATACAAAAGGCACGTGCTTAAAGCAATCAAAAAATAAATGCTATCTGAATCAAAGATAAACAATAACACCCTAAAAATGTGATATATTATAGTTTCACACTATGTACTCTTTGTATGACCTTA